>NC_064922.1:170930081-171245914 GCF_023897955.1 Schistocerca gregaria
GACCTGCAACATGCGGTCTACATCTACATCTACATCCATACTCCGCAAGCCACCTGACGGTGTGTGGCGGAGGGGAGGAGGAGGAGGAGATTAGTGTTTAACGTCCCGTCGA
Source organism: Schistocerca gregaria (assembly GCF_023897955.1). Lineage (NCBI taxonomy): Eukaryota > Metazoa > Arthropoda > Insecta > Orthoptera > Acrididae > Schistocerca > Schistocerca gregaria. Next base: position 170,930,194 of record NC_064922.1, read on the forward strand.
CAACGAGGTCATTAGAGACGGAGCGCAAGCTCTGGTGAGGGAAGGATGGGGAAGGAAATCGGCCGTGCCCTTTCAATGGAACCATCCCGGCATTTGCCTGAAGCGATTTAGGAAAATCACGGAAAACCTAAATCAGGATGGCTGGAGACGGGATTGAACCGTCGTCCTCCCGAATGCGAGTCCAGTGTGCTAACCACTGCGCCACCTCGCTCGGTTGTGTGACGGAGGGTACCCTGAGTACCTCTATCGGTTTTCCCTTCTATTTCAGTCTCGTATTGCTCGTGGAAAGAAGGATTGTCGGTGTGCTTCCGTGTGGGCTCTAATCTCTCTTATTTTATCCTCATGGTCTCTTCGCGAGATATACGTAGGAGGGAGCAATATACTGCTTGACTCTTCGGTGAAGGTATGTTCTCGACCTTTAACAAAAGCCCGTACCGAGCTACTGAGCGTCTCTCCTGCAGAGTCTTCCACTGGAGTTTATCTATCATCTCCGTAACGCTTTCGCGATTACTAAATGATCCTGTAACGAAGCGCGCTGCTCTCCGTCGGATCTTCTCTATCTCTTCTATCAACCCTATCCGGTACGGATCCCACACTGCTGAGCAGTATTCATGCAGTGGGCGAACAAGTGTACTGTAACCTACTTCCTTTGTTTTTGGATTGCATTATTTTAGGATTCTTCCAATTAATCTCAGTCTGGCATCTGCTTTACCGACGATTAACTTTATACGATCATTCCATTTTAAATCACTCCAAATGCGTACTCCCAGATAATTTATGGAATTAACTGCTTCCAGTTGCTGACCTGCTATTTTGTAGCTAAATGATAGGGGATCTATCTTTCTATGTATTCGCAGCACATTACACTTGTCTACATTGAGATTCAATTGCCATTCCCTGCACCATGAGTCAATTCGCTGCAGATCTTCCTGCATTTCAGTACAATTTTCCATTGTTACAACCTCTCGATACACCACAGCATCATCTGCAAAAAGTCTCAGTGCACTTCCGATGTCATCCACCAGGTCATTTATGTATATTGTGAATAGCAACGGTCCTATGACACTCCCCTGGGGCACACCTGAAATCACTCTTACTTAGGAAGACTTCTCTCCATTGAGAATGACAGGCTGCGTTCTGTTATCTAGGAACTCCTCAATCCAATCACACAATTGGTCTGATAGTCCATATAATCTTACTTTGTTCGTTAAACGACTGCGGGGAACTGTATCGAACGCCTTGCGGAAGTCAAGAAACACGGCATCTACTTGGGAACCCGTGTCTATGGCCCTCTGAGTCTCGTAGACCAATAGCGCGAGCTGGGTTACACACGATCGTCTTTTTCGAAACCCATGCTGATTCCTACAGAGTAGATTTATAGTCTCCAGAAAAGTCATTATGCTCGAACATAATACGTGTTCCAAAATTCTACAACTGATCGACGCTAGAGATATAGGTCTATAGTGCTGCACATCTGAAAGATGTTCCAATCCTTTGGAACGCTACGCTCTTCTAGAGACCTACGGTACACCGCTGCAAGAAGGGGGGCAAGTTCCTTCGCGTACTCTGCGTAAACTCGAACTGATATCCCATCAGGTCCAGAGGCCTTTCCTCTCTTGAGCGATTTTAATTGTTTCTCTATCCCTCTGTCGTCTATTTCGATATCTACCATTTTGTCATCTATGCGACAATCTAGAGAAGGAACTACAATGCAGTTTTCCTCTGTGAAACAGCTTTGGAAAAAGACATTTAGTATTTCGGCCTTTAGTTTGTCATCCTCTGTTTCAGTACCATTTTGGTCGCAGAATGTCTGGACACTTTGTTTTGATCCACCTACCGCTTTGACATAAGACCAAAACTTCTTAGGATTTTCTGCCAAGTCAGTACATAGGACTTTACTTTCGAATTCATTGAACGCCTCTCGCATAGCCCCCCTCACACTACATTTCGCTTCGCGTAATTTTTGTTTGTCTGGAAGGCTTTGGCTATGTTTATGTTTGCTGTGAAGTTCCCTTTGCTTCCGCAGCAATTTTCTAACTCGGTTGTTGTACCACGGTGGCTCTTTTCCATCTCTTACGATCTTGCTTGGCACATACTCATCTAATGCATTCTGTACAATGGTTTTGAACTTTGTCCACTGGTCCTCAACACTATCTGTACTCGAGACAAAAATTTTGTGTTGAGCCCTCAGGTACTCTGTAATCTGCTTTTTGTCGATTTTGCTTAACAGAAAAATCTTCCTACCTTTTTTAATATTTCTATTTACGGCTGAAATCATCGATGCCGTAACCGCTTTTTGATCGCCGATTCCCTGTTCTGCATTAACTGTTTCAAATAGTTCGGGTCTGTTTGTCACCAGAAGGTCTAATATGTTATCGTCACGAGTCGGTTCTCTGTTTAACTGCTCAAGGTCGTTTTCAGATAAAGCACTTAAAATAATTTCACTGGATTCTTTGTCCCTGCCACCCTTTATGAACGTTTGAGTCTCCCAGTCTGTTGTTGTTGTTGTTGTTCTCTTCAGTCCTGAGACTGGTTTGATGCAGCTCTCCATGCTACTCTCTCCCAGTCTATATCCGGCAAATTAAAATCTCCACCCAGGACTATAACATGGTGGGGAAATCTACTCGAAATATTTTCCAAATTATCCTTCAGGTGCTCAGCCACAACAGCTGCTGAGCCAGGGGGCCTATAGAGACATCCAATTACCATGTCTGAGCCTGCTTTAACCGTGATCTTCACCCAAATCATTTCACATTTCGGATCTCCGTCAATTTCCTTCGATACTATTGCACTTCTTATCGCTATAAACACGCTTCCCCCTTCACTGTCCAGCCTGTCTCTGCGGTATACATTGCAATGTGAGTTTAGGATTTCATTACTGTTTACTTCTGGTTTCAGCCAACTTTCTCTCCCTAGTACTATATGGGCGTTGTGACCGTTTATTAATGAGAGCAGTTCTGGGACCTTTCTATAGACGCTCCTGCAGTTTACTATTAGCACATTAATATTGTTATTCCCTGTTGCATTTTGCCTACTCCTACCTTACCGCGTCTCAGGAGGCGTCTTGTCGGGCCTAGGGAGGGAATTCTCTAACCTAAAAAAAACCCATGTGCACTCCACACGTACTCCACGACCCTTGTAGCCGCTTCCAGCGTGTAGTGCACACCTGACCTATACAAGGGGACCCTACATTTCTCCACCCGATAGCGGAGGTCGAGAAATTTGCACTCCAGATCTCCGCAGAATCGTCTGAGTCTCTGGTTTAAGCCTTCCACTCGGCTCCAAACCAGAGGACCGCGATCGATTCTGGGAACGATACTACAAATAGTTACCTCTGATTCCACCCCGCGAGCGAGGCTTTCCGCCTTCACCAATTCCGCCAACCGCCTGTACGAACTGAGGATGACCTCTGAACCCAGACGGCAGGAGTCATTGGTGCCGACATGAGCAACAATTTGCAGTCGGGTGCACCCAGTGCTCTCTATCGCCGCCGGTAGGGCCTCCTCCACATCTCGGATGAGACCCCCCGGCAAGCAGACAGAGTGAACACTGGCCTTCTTCCCCGACCTTTCCGCTATTTCCCTAAGGGGCTCCATCACCCGCCTAACGTTGGAGCTCCCAATAACTAATAAACCCCTCCCCCCGTGTGCCTGCTCGGACCTTGCTGAAGGAGCAGCCACATGTCCACTCACAGGCAGAGCGGGCGATGCCACACGGCCAGCCTCCACATTGACCCTCCGCCTTGTGCGCCTCGAACGCCGCTGAACCCACCACTCCCCTTGGGGAGAGGGTGGCCCAACCGCTCCCGGCACCTGCGAAGATGTCTCGACAGCAGGGACAATGGGTGAAGCATGTAACACCTGGGATGTACCATGCGACGCCCCAGACTCCCCACTGCCGCTACACTCCGAGGCAGCAGCCTGAAGATGGCTGACCGCGGCCTTCAACACGTTCAGCTGTTCGCGAACAGTGGCCAGCTCGTCCTGCGTCCGTACACAGCAGTCACACATACTATCCATCCTAAGGAATCAATTTACTGAAGAGAGTTAATCAACTTTTAACTAGACTGCTAATTCACTAAAGGCACCTCGTTATTGACTAAACTGTGATTGCTGGCCACTTCTTGTAGAAAAAATGAAAATAGCACTACCTGTCTCTGGACTGTATTGAAAACAAACACTAGCACTACTGGCACTATGGTTGACTAAAGGGAGTCTCTCTGACTGTATTCAAAACAAACACGAAATCTATGGGAAACTATTAATAGCACTCGACAATTAAAGCTTCCTAAAAGCAAAAAAACACGGAAGAAGTAGTGACAAGTAAGAAAAATACAGTTAATACTTAAATTAAGGTAGCTCGCTGCACAGCAGACGGCGGTTAGGACGACATTATCCGCAGGGATCGAATGAAGAGTAGAACCACGGGTAGTAACACATCTGAAATTTAACGTCCACTGTTCAAAATGCCGTCAATGCGAACAAGAGGTTACCGAGACGTGTAACCAATGAGACCCCATACCATCTCGCCGGGTGATACGCTAGTATGGCGATGACGAATACACGCTTCCAATGTGCGTACACCGCGATGTCACCAAACACGGATGCCACCGTCACAATGCTGTAAACAGAACCTGGAATCATGCGAAAAAATGACGTTTTGCCATTCGTGCATCCATGTTCGTCGTTGAGTACACCACTGCAGGCTCTCCTACCTGTGATGCAGCGTCAAGGGTAACCGCAGAACTGGTCTCCGAGCTGATAGTCCAATGCTGCTGCAAACGTCGTCGAACTGTTCGTACAGGTGGTTGTTGTCTTGCAAACGTCCTCATCTGTTGCCTCAGGGATCGAGACATAGCTGTACGATCCATTACAGCCATGCAGATAAGATGCCTGTCATCTCGACTGCTAGTGATACGAGGCCGTCAGGATCCAGCACGGCGTTCCATATTACCCTCCTGAACCCACCAATTCCATATTCTGCTAACAGGCATTGGATCTCGACCGACACGAGCAGCAATGTTGCGATACCGTAAACCGCAATCGCGATAGGCTACAATCCGACCTTTATCAAAGTCGGAAACGTGATGGTACGCATTTATCTTCCTTACACGAGGCATCACAATAACGTTTCACCAGCCAACTCTGGTCAACTGCTGTTTGTGTATGAGAAATCGGTTGGAAACTTTCTCATGTCAGCATGTTGTAGGTGTCGCCAGCGGCGCCAAACTTGTGTGAATGCTCTGAAAAGCTAATCATTTGCATATCAGAGCATCTTCTTCCTGTTGCTTAAATTTCACGTCTGTAGCATGTCATCTTCATGGTGTAGCAATTTTAGTGGCCACTAGTGTAATATTAATTCACACCATATTGCATGACGCCTATGTTGTAGCGTGTGCCACTGGTGTTGGCTGAGAATCTACGTTAGAGTTTCTCAGTTACAAAATCAGCCGGTGACGAAAAGCTGTCCTCTTCTTTGGATGTTCCCTGTTTTCTCCATTTATCCTACCTCGCACAGATCCCACAATGACGAGCGACATTTTGCTCTGCTTCCATACAGATCGCAAATGACTATGTCAGTCGTGGACGAATTTTAAAACTCATATCCATTACTGGGCACTGCATCAAGTGGAATACTGGTGACTGTAGATCAGGAAAACTTATGTGCCTACTACAGCACAGACAGCTGTGGCTGGGTTGGGTAGATCCTTCAGGAGCTGAAATGAGAATCTCTCGAGGTAATGCACTATTGAGAAAATTTAGAGAATTAGAATTTGAAGCTGACTGCCAAGTGACTCTCTTGCTGCCAACATACACTGAGCATGAGGATCATAAAGATAAGATACCAGAAATAAGGGCTTGTAAAGAGGCATATAGATAGTCGTTTTTCATTCGTTCACTTTGTGAGTGGAACAGGAAAAGAAATGCATGGTAGTGGTACAGGGTACATTCCGCCATGTGCCTTACGGAGGCTTGATGAGTAGCTGTGTAGAAAGCACCCCATTACAGCTCTTTCACCAAGGAAAAATTTCTGTTTGTATTGTAAATCGAGCCCAGGTCCTTGCATTCTAGCAAATACACTACCCACTCAGCTATGGAGGCCGACTGTCCAATACCAGATTGGCATGTGTAAGTAATAAGGCAATTCCAAGATCTCAGCTACTTATAATCTGAAGGTGAGGTGACATGTCCAGTGTTTTTAGCCTCAAAAATTCACCATACTATACACACTTCCTAGTGTATTTTGAAACTTACAGAGGAGAGAGCACTGTGTGACGTGGTTTGTTGTGTGTTGCAGGATGGATCCCTCTGGCAAAGTAGCTCTCGTCACCGGGGGAGCTGGGGGGCTGGGGCGGGCCTTCACCAAGGCGCTGCTCACTGCAGGAGCCAAGGTCAGTGCCAGGCGCTCGAACTGGCTGTGCCGCCCTACTCAGTGAAACACAGGGCTAACCAGAAGCACCTGCCTTTTTTTCGGATGTCACTATGTGACAACAACGAGAAGAACAGCAACAAGACATAAAATATTTTAGTAAAACTTTGAAAGGGTTCAATGTGCAAAATGCTTCAAATGGCTCTGAGCACTATGGGACTTAACATCTATTGTCATCAGTCCCCTAGAACTTAGAACTACTTAAACCTAACTAACCTAAGGACAACACACAACACCCAGCCATCACGAGGCAGAGAAAATCCCTGACCCCACTGGGAATCGAACCCGGGAACCCGTGTGCGGGAAGGGAGAACGCTACCGCACGACCACAAGATGTGGGTAGGGTTCAATGTACCACCCTTTGTTGTGCATGAGCAGAAAGTACGACTGTAACAAACAACGGCGCCCATGAGATAGTTCTTGAATGGGGGGTGGGGGCGCCTACACCTGCGGGTGCCGTGTATTTTCAGTATTTTGAGAGACAAATGGCGACTTACAAGTAGCCATATAATTTTTTCATGTGAACTACTGTCTTTCAGATCGTTTCCTTCCAAGAAAACCACGTTAATATACACTCCTGGAAATTGAAATAAGAACACCGTGAATTCATTGTCCCAGGAAGGGGAAACTTTATTGACACATTCCTGGGGTCATATACATCACATGATCACACTGACAGAACCACAGGCACATAGACACAGGCAACAGAGCATGCACAATGTCGGCACTAGTACAGTGTATATCCACCTTTTGCAGCAATGCAGGCTGCTATTCTCCCATGGAGATGATCGTAGAGATGCTGGATGTAGTCCTGTGGAACAGCTTGCCATGCCATTTCCACCTGGCGCCTCAGTTGGACCATCGTTCGTGCTGGACGTGCAGACAGCGTGAGACGACGCTTTATCCAGTCCCAAACATGCTCAATGGGGGACAGATCCGGAGATCTTGCTGGCCAGGGTAGTTGACTTACACCTTCTAGAGCACGTTGGGTGGCACGGGATACATGCGGACGTGCATTGTCCTGTTGGAACAGCAAGTTCCCTTGCCAGTCTAGGAATGGTAGAACGATGGGTTCGATGACGGTTTGGATGTACCGTGCACTATTCATTGTCCCCTCGACGATCACCAGAGGTGTACGGCCCAGTGTAGGAGATCGCTCCCCACACCATGATGCCGGGTGTTGGCCCTGTGTGCCTCGGTCGTATGCAGTCCTGATTGTGGCGCTCACCTGCACGGCGCCAAACACGCATACGACCATCATTGGCACCAAGGCAGAAGCGACTCTCATCGCTGAAGACGACACGTCTCCATTTGTCTCTCCATTCACGCCTGTCGCGACACCACTGGAGGCGGGCTGCACGATGTTGGAGCGTGAGCAGAAGACGGCCTAACGGTGTGCGGGACCGTAGCCCAGCTTCATGGAGACAGTTGCGAATGGTCCTCGCCGATACCCCAGGAGCAACAGTGTCGCTATTTTGCTGGGAAGTGGCGGTGCGGTCCCCTACGGCACTGCGTAGGATCCTACGCAGACCACTGGCGACAACATCGATGTACTGTGGAGACCTCACGCCCCACGTGTTGAGCAATTCGGCGGTACGTCCACCCGGCCTCCCGCATGCCCACTATACACCCTCGCTCAAAGTCCGTCAACTGCACATACGGTTCACGTCCACGCTGTCGCGGCATGGTACCAGTGTTAAAGACTGCAATGGAGCTCCGTATGCCATGGCAAACTGGCTGACACTGACGGCGGCGGTGCACAAATGCTGCGGAGCTAGCGCCATTCGACGGCCAACACCGCGGTTCCTGGTGTGTCCGCTGTGCCGTGCGTGTGATCATTGCTTGTACAGCCCTCTCGCAGTGTCCGGAGCAAGTATGGTGGGTCTGACACACCGGTGTCAATGTGTTCTTTTTTCCATTTCCAGGAGTGTATTTTCCTTTCTCTGAGAGCTGGGGTGGAGCTGCGCCCCCTTCCCCCTCCCTAGGGCCCCTTGTCCATAGATATTGGCCCCCTTGGTAACACACATTTTTTAAAAAAATCTTATTCACTTTTGTTGTGCATACCATGCAAACGGTTCCATACAACATATATAGCATATACCAGCTTTAAGACAAACTGAAGAAAGTAGATACAGAGAACAACGCATCTGATAACAGATTACCAAAAGAACTTCAGAGTAACAAACATAATATTATTAGGCTGATTATGGAAATGAGGTAAAGAGAAGAACAAATACGTCAAGTTCTTATGAAATGATGTTGGCAAATAATCCTCTCTACAGAGAAGAGTCAATACTTTTTATTCCATTCATTTCATTTATTCACTCAACTGTATTAATTGCTTTGCCATTCACATCCTATTGATTTCAAAGCCACATGGATCCATTTACAAGTATGTGTCAACCTATGTACGTCGTCGGCGTTTTAATTGTCTGCTACATCATTTGTTGCGCTGGGCTGTATTCGTACTTTTGGTACATCGTTGTATTGGCAGCTCCCTCATGTTATCGAACGATATTCTATATATTTTCTAGGTCTGCAATAATTCCCCTTCCGTACGCCTCCAGATGGATCGTGTGAGTTTGAATTCGATAAAACGTAAGCAGGTAAAAACTAAATACAGCCGAGTGAATGAAGAAAAATAAATAAAATCCATGCAATAAAAAATAGTTGTTTTCCTCCGTCGGCGGCCGGAGTGGCCGTGCGGTTCTACGCACTACAGTCTGGAACCGCGAGACCGCTACAGTCGCAGGTTCGAATCCTGCCTCGGGCATGCATGTATGTGATGTCCTTAGGTTAGTTAGGTTTAAGTAGTTGTAAGTTCTAGGTGACTGATGACCTCAGAAGTTGAGTCCCATAGTGCTCAGAGCCATTTGAACCATTTTTTTCCTCTGTGAAGTTTTTGTCAGCTGATGTCCCCGCCATTCTTGATCGCGTTAGAAGCTCTAAGAACTTAAAACATCCCAACTGTGTAACAAATGTGAAAAAATATAGGCTGGGCACCATATACACTGCCAGAAAAAAATTATTACACCGTTTGAGACGTTTCCAATTGCTCAAGATTTATTGATGCAACTATGCTCATGGAGTACGTGGTACGATTACATTTACAGATGAACAAAACAAGCGGTTCTGCGAACCAGATATCGACAAATGCTGAAACACCCATACTAGTATGTGGTGCAGCCTCCACTGGTGGCAGAGCAGGTGCCGACTTTGATATGTAGCGAATAGTCTCCTGTAATACATTACGCCACGGCAGCTCGACCTGTTCATGTAGTTTTGTAAGGGTTGTTGGTTGACGAGTCGCACAACTCACTTCTCATCCCGTCATATCCCACAAGTGCTCGTCTGGAGAAAAGTCTGGAGATCATGTTGGCCAAGGAAGTTGCTGCACGTCTTGCAGAGCACATTGAGTTTCACACACAGTGTGTGGGAAACCATTATCCTGTTGGAGCAACACATCACCTTCCTGTTCCAAGAACGACAAAAGAAATTGCCTAACAACATTCTGCGTGTTCTACAGGTCTGACCAGCGTCCGCTCCAGAAACACCACATGTGAACGAGAGCTGTCGCTTATCGCACCTCAGACCATGAGGCCTAAGGTGGGGCCAGTGGATCTTGAGCGAATGCATTGTATGAGGCAGAACCAGCACGCCGTACTTGTAAACGACGGTCACTTGCATGCAGGCAGAATGCGCTATCATCGCTGAAGACCACGGCGCGCCATACCATTTTCCAGGTGATCGTCTGATGGCAGCACGTCGATGCTACGATGCGATTAGATGACGGGTTAGAGATGTGTGTGCCCATAGTCCCACTGCTAATAACCGGTTCTCAATAGTTCGTGCTGATACGTCTGGGCTCACAAGCCACCTTGTCTCTTCTGTAGTACCTGTAGGATCTGCCACTGCTGCCCTTACAAAATGACGACCCTGGAGGGCGTCTGTGCTCTGTGGACGACCAGAACCTCGTCTACATGTGTGAGAATGTTCGCATGACCACTGATACCAGCATCATTGTACAACTAACGCAGCACATCCACTTTGTGTGGCATTCCTCCGTAAGGACCATCCCACCACTTGGAAGACGACAATTTGACCACTTTCAAACTCGCTCAGTCGGCTGTAGGAAGAACTAGTACACCACAGGAGGTCTTCTGGCTGTAAGCATTCCCTATTAAAGGGCAGACACAGATGGCACTCTGGTAGCTATGCCACTACGCCATCTGTTGGTGGACGACGTTGAAATCATTAGCAGTACATCTGCTTTCACCCAGGTGGCATATACCATCACCAGATCAAAATCGATGTAGGGCACTATTGACAAACTGCCCATTGGCTTCTGTCTCTGGTTCTTCAGCCGACGTTCATCTAATGATTTTACTGACGTTTCGCCAGCACTAGTGGCTGGCATTGTCAAAGCTTCACCCCCCGTTGCCGGTGGTGAACTGGAGCCGAGCTCGCGGCCGCAGACTATATGTACCTGGCGCGCCAACGTCCGAGGGCTTCTCCGCGGTCATTTCCTGTGCGGTTCTCCTCTTGCTACCTGCGACGGTCGTTCGCTTGCAGTACGGGAAGCCAGGATCCGTTTCCCTTAAGGCTTTCCTCTTTCTTGTTGAAACTGTTCGCGTGTTTTTGTATTTCTACAGCTTCTCTGAACAAGCGCGTGTGATAGTGCTTCTCTACAGCCAGAACTTCCGTGTCGGGGAATTTCATTACGTAGTCGGTCTCACTCAGTGCGTGCTCTGCCACGGCAGATTTCTTCACCTGCCCGAACCTGCAATGTCGCTTATGCTCTTTTATCCTGGTGTTAATTGATCGTCCAGTCATTCCGACATAAACTTTTCCGCATGTGCACGGTATACGGCATATTCCCGACATTGCAAGTGGGTCCCTTTTCTCCTTCGCCGATCTAAGACACTCTTTGATCTTCTTTGTCGGTTTGAAAATCGTCTTTACGCCATGTTTGCGCAATATACGGCCGATTCTGTCCGTCACTCTGAAAATGTATGGCAGAAGGATAAAGCTTTGACAATGACAGTCACTAGTGCAGGCGAAACGTCAGTAAAATCATTAGATGAACGTCGGCTGAAGAACCAGAGACAGAAGCCAATAGGCAGTTTGTCAACAAGTGGCCACGAAAGCCTTAACAATTTTGTAGGGCACTATTGTCTGGCAGACAGTCCGTGGTACGACACAGAAGTTTCCTGTGGAAACAGACTTTCAGTCACGTGTACAAATTACTTTATCTTTAACAGTCCATGGCTATTATGTATGTTGTAACATACAACATATATGTGAGAATAGTGAAATAAAATTCACTAGTGGGAAATTATTCAGTTTTCATAGTGTTTTTCCCATGATTATTTGCACATCACGATGTCACTCACACAAAAAGAACATATGATTCTACTCACCTGAGGTGGTACGACACAGAAGTTTCCTGTGGAAACAGACTTTCAGTCACGTGTACAAATTACTTTCTCTTTAACAGTCCATGGCTATTATGTATGTTGTAACATACAACATATATGTGAGAATAGTGAAATAAAATTAACTAGTGGGAAATTATTCAATTTTCATAGTGCTTTTCCCATGATTATTTGCACATCACAATGTCACTCACACAAAAAGAACAATTGATTTTACTCACCTGAGGTGGTACGACACAGACGTTTCCTGTGGAAACAGACTTTCAGTCACGTGTACAAATTACTTTCTCTTTAACAGTCCATGGCTATTATGTAGGTTGTAACATACAACATATATGTGAGAATAGTGAAATAAAATTCACTAGTGGGAAATGATTCAGTTTTCATAGTGTTTTTCCCATGATTATTTGCACATCACGATGTCACTCACACAAAAAGAACATATGATTTTACTCACCTGAGGTGGTACGACACAGAAGTTTCCTGTGGAAACAGACTTTCAGTCACGTGTACAAATTACTTTCTCTTTAACAGTCCATGGCTATTATGTATGTTGTAACATACAACATATATGTGAGAATAGTGAAATAAAATTAACTAGTGGGAAATTATTCAGTTTTCACAGTGTTTTTCCCATGATTATTTGCACATCACGATGTCACTCACACAAAAAGAACATATGATTTTACTCACCTGAGGTGGTACGACACAGAAGTTTCCTGTGGAAACAGACTTTCAGTCACGTGTACAAATTACTTTCTCTTTAACAGTCCATGGCTATTATGTATGTTGTAACATACAACATATATGTGAGAATAGTGAAATAAAATTCACTAGTGGGAAATTATTCAGTTTTCATAGTGTTTTTCCCATGATTATTTGCACACAAAAAGAACATATGATTTTACTCACCTGAGGTGGTACGACACAGAAGTTTCCTGTGGAAACAGACTTTCAGTCACGTGTACAAATTACTTTCTCTTTAACAGTCCATGGCTATTATGTATGTTGTAACATACAACATATATGTGAGAATAGTGAAATAAAATTCACTAGTGGGAAATTATTCAGTTTTCATAGTGTTTTTCCCATGATTATTTGCACATCACGATGTCACTCACACAAAAAGAACATATGATTTTACTCACCTGAGGTGGTACGACACAGAAGTTTCCTGTGGAAACAGACTTTCAGTCACGTGTACAAATTACTTTCTCTTTAACAGTCCATGGCTATTATGTATGTTGTAACATACAACATATATGTGAGAATAGTGAAATAAAATTAACTAGTGGGAAATTATTCAATTTTCATAGTGCTTTTCCCATGATTATTTGCACATCACAATGTCACTCACACAAAAAGAACAATTGATTTTACTCACCTGAGGTGGTACGACACAGACGTTTCCTGTGGAAACAGACTTTCAGTCACGTGTACAAATTACTTTCTCTTTAACAGTCCATGGCTATTATGTATGTTGTAACATACAACATATATGTGAGAATAGTGAAATAAAATTCGCTAGTGGGAAATGATTCAGTTTTCATAGTGTTTTTCCCATGATTATTTGCACATCACGATGTCACTCACACAAAAAGAACATATGATTTTACTCACCTGAGGTGGTACGACACAGAAGTTTCCTGTGGAAACAGACTTTCAGTCACGTGTACAAATTACTTTCTCTTTAACAGTCCATGGCTATTATGTATGTTGTAACATACAACATATATGTGAGAATAGTGAAATATAATTCACTAGTGGGAAATTATTCAGTTTTCATAGTGTTTTTCCCATGATTATTTGCACATCACGATGTCACTCACACAAAAAGAACAATTGATTTTACTCACCTGAGGTGGTACGACACAGAAGTTTCCTGTGGAAACAGACTTTCAGTCACGTGTACAAATTACTTTCTCTTTAACAGTCCATGGCTATTATGTATGTTGTAACATACAACATATATGTGAGAATAGTGAAATAAAATTCACTAGTGGGAAATTATTCAGTTTTCATAGTGTTTTTCCCATGATTATTTGCACATCACGATGTCACTCACACAAAAAGAACATATGATTTTACTCACCTGAGGTGGTACGACACAGAAGTTTCCTGTGGAAACAGACTTTCAGTCACGTGTACAAATTACTTTCTCTTTAACAGTCCATGGCTATTATGTATGTTGTAACATACAACATACATGTGAGAATAGTGAAATAAAATTCACTATTGGGAAATTATTCAGTTTTCATAGTGTTTTTCCCATGATTATTTGCACATCACGATGTCACTCACTCAAAAAGAACATATGATTTTACTCACCTGAGGTGGTACGACACAGAAGTTTCCTGTGGAAACAGACTTTCAGTCACGTGTACAAATTACTTTCTCTTTAACAGTCCATGGCTATTATGTATGTTGTAACATACAACATATATGTGAGAATAGTGAAATAAAATTAACTAGTGGGAAATTATTCAGTTTTCACAGTGTTTTTCCCATGATTATTTGCACATCACGATGTCACTCACACAAAAAGAACATATGATTTTACTCACCTGAGGTCGAACAAGCTGAGAAGCGTGTGGCACCTACACCGATGAGCCAAAATATTGTGACCACCTGTTTCATAGTTCATGTTAGACTTTTCAAACACAGTACAACAGAGATTTTACTTGGCATGCATTCTACAAATCCTTGAAAGTATTTCAGAAATATGTGGCACCAGATGCCTACGCACAGGTCAAGCAATTCCCGCAAATTATGGGATGATGGTTTACTGGCACACAGTTGGAGCCCGACCCGATATGTGCTCCAATGGTTACAGATCAGCCATATTTGGTGGCCAAGACATCAATGTGAGTTCATTGTTATGCCCCTCAAACCACTGGAGCTCGATTCTGACCTTTAGGTATGGACAGTTATCATGCTGAAGAGTCCGCAGCTCGTGGTCGTGCGGTAGCGTTCTCGCTTCCCGCGCACAGGTTCCGGGTTCGATTCCCGGCGGGGTCAGGGATTTTCTCTGCCTTGTGATGACTGGGTGCTGTGTGATGTCCTTAGGTTAGTTAGGTTTAAGTAGTTCTAGGGGACTGATGACCATAGATGTTAAGTGCCATAGTGCTCAGAACCATTTGAACCATTTTGAACCATGCTGAAGATGTCATCACCGTAGGGGTAGACTTCAAGAATAAAGGTGGTCCGAAATGATGTTCACGCAGTTCACTGCTGGCATGAGACCTTCGATTACCACCACAGTTCCCATGTAAGCCAAACTCAGTGTACTCCATAGCATAATCCGTCCTCACTGCTCTGCATCTGTGGCGCGGTGCATGTTTCGTGCAGCCATTGGACTAGATGATGGCATGTGAGGACCCAACCATCGAGATCTGGTGTAACAAAAAATGCGATTGATTTGACATGTGACACGTTTCTACTGATCCACGGTGAAAAATCAGTGATGCTGTGCCCTATGCGATCATAACTGACGATGTCGTCGGGTCAACACCGGAACACTTAGGGATCGTGTGATGTGGAGCTCTACACTGAACAAGGGCCTTTGAGCGGTGTGCTCCAAAACACCTGTGCGTGCACCAGAATTGTACTCTGTCGTCAGATCGCCGCCTGCCCTGGATTGCACAATGGGAGATCTTCCAAACGCTTTTGTGATGAGATGTGGTCGTCCAATACCATATGACCTACTCATTATTTCACCATCTCTCAACCATTGTCCGTAGGTGCTCATGACAGTAGTACACCAACAAGCGACCAGCTTCGCCTTTACAGAGATTCTCCTTTCCAGTCGCAACGCCACAACCATGTGCTACTTGTCAAAACCGCTTGTATTAGTGGATTTCCTCATTTGCTGCCGGTATCTTCCCTGTAATGAACGCCCATTCGTCTCTCTTCAGCTTACATTCTTTCCTTACTGCATTACGTGCCCGCAACACCACCAGCAGGCATTCAAACTCGCGCTCGGCAGTGGTCATAATTTTTTGGCTCATTATTGTATACTGTGGATGTGACTGGATTATTTTTCATAATGGAAGCGGCGTCTTATTTGACATCTTCTGCTGCATTTCTGGGCTTAAACGGAATGCATTATCAGAGTCGTAAATTACCGAATTCGGATTTTAATCTGTGGAAAATTTTTATCTACATTACTGCGATGCGTCTACTTCGCTAAAGTCTAAAGTCAGATCTTGAGTCACTCCTCCACAATGACGGAAGTTACGGTTGCTCAACCATTTAAATAAGTTTTCCAGTTAAAGTAACGATTATTTTACCATTACGTAAGAGTAAGAGTACCAGATGACAGTGCTGCCAGTCTTCTTGTATTTCCATCAACCTTATTAGAGCCATTCATATGAAAAAAACTAGTTCTGTGCACGTTTAGAATCATTTATCCTCACAGCCAGTTTTATGTCTGCGCTATGAAAAACGTGTCATTGTAGGTGCACAGTCAACATACGTTCGCACTGCACTGTCATGTGGCATAAAATTCCTTAGTGATGTAGCTAAATTAAAAAAAAAGTATTTATAAAGAACGCAGTAAGTTGACAACTGCTCATCCCACACTAGCCTGTTCAGGAAAATTGGCATTCTTGCACTAATTTGCGGAC
This sequence comes from Schistocerca gregaria, assembly GCF_023897955.1. Classification (NCBI taxonomy): domain Eukaryota; kingdom Metazoa; phylum Arthropoda; class Insecta; order Orthoptera; family Acrididae; genus Schistocerca; species Schistocerca gregaria. Next base: position 170,946,683 of record NC_064922.1, read on the forward strand.
TCTTATAGTTTCTAATGGCATTGTGGTTGCTAATAACAGTGAATTTAGGTTTAATTCTGAAGTTTGCAACTATTGTACTAGAAGCAAAAATTATTTCCATATAGATTCTGGTCCTCTGTCTAGGTTTCAGTACGTATATACGAATCCACATAAATACTCCGCAAGCAGCTGTGAAGAAGCATGCATCATACCAGTATCAGCAATCAGGAGAAGGACGGAACGAATCCCCGTCCGGACATTCATATTTAGGTTTTCCGTGATTTCCGTAAATCGGTCCAGGCAATCCTCCGAAAGGACACGGCCGATTTCCTTCTCCATCCTTGAAACATTCTGAGTTTGCGCTCCTTCCCTAACAACCCCATTGTCAAACACGAGTCTTCCTTCATTCTACAAGCTCCTGCAGGCTACATTTCAAATTATTAATATTAATGCGAAGATCTGTCGTTAAGCTGGCTACGTCGCATAAAAAGTCATACAGCAGGTGAAGAATGACTTTATTGACCAGTAAGTGACGCGTTTCGGTATTATTTCCATCTTCAGAGACCTAAAATAGAAATATAACTAAGAAATTGGTATACAAAAATACAAAACTTTTTAGATAATAATAACTAATCAACATTAAACAAAAATGCAAACAGTCCATTCTTACCTAACCATGTGCAAAGATAGCACAAGGACAAGAACCTTACAAGATGCGTTCGTAACATGAGGTGACAGACTACTAAGGGAGTTCCCATAGATCTGGCACTGGAAGACAAAATTGTGTCTAGGTGACAGCAGGGTAAATATGGTGGCGCTGTGTGATGATAATAAATTACGTAAAATGACAAAATTAAAAGTGGTACATGGGAATAACTTGTGTTATGGTTATGTACTTTAATGAGTATGTGAGATTGCTATTTGAACAGCGTTCCTCCTTTCTGTCCTCTCTCTATCGTCCACTCCCAGCAACTAACCCCCCCCCCCCTCTTTCCCCTGCTCACACCCTGTATATTCAATGCCCTGCCTCACTTGCATGGATCTCAATTCTGCATACCTCTTCCCTTTCACGACTGTCGGCTACATACTCTTTCACTGGGTATTATTTTGTTGCTTTTGTGTTTTAAATGCATAGTATAATGACAATTTTATGAAAAGTATAGGTTCTACTCACCATATAGCATAAATGCTGAGTCACAGATAGGCGCAACAAAAAGACTGTGAAACAAAGCTTACAGCTAAACAGGCCTTTATCAAAAGTACAGAACATACATACATAAACGCACGCACACACACACATACACACACACACACACACACACACACACACAGTCACGCAGATGCAGCTCCCACACATGAGACCACAGTCTCTGGCAGCCAACGCCAGTCTGGTGTTGGTAGCCATAGACTTTGGCCATGTGAGTGTGTCTTGCGTCTGTATGAGTGTGTGCGTGTGTGTGTTCTTTAATTCCGATGATGGTCTGTTTGACCGAAAGCTCTGTTTGACAGTCTTTCTGTTGTGCCTGTTAGCGACTCAGCATCTGTGCTATATGGTGAGTAGCAACTATCCTTTTCACAATATTGTCATTATTCCATCCTGGATTTTCAGTTGTTTAAATTTGTAGTATAATATTGTAAAACTGTACTATGCTCTTTTAAAGACCTGTTATTCTTGCATGTGCTGCATTTGTAAATGTGTTTTATTGTAATGGTTTTGTTCTGCTTTATATTTCAGTATTACCGCACCAAATTGTTAATGTTGGCTTGGCAGTGTGTGCACCCTCCCCATCCTGTTTTCCCTTTTCATCACTCTGTTCTTTTGCATACTTCTGTGACTTGTCCTGGGTATTTTCTTTACCTTTGATATATTTCACATCCTTTTCTCTAAAGCGCATTTTACGATGCTAGATACGTATGAGCTTATAAGAAGGACGATTATTTTTACCCCTTGTGGGGATAAGCATTTCAGATCATGTAACATACTAGAAATACAACCATGTTCTTGTTGCTTACCATCACTAATGTATTTACTGACTTATGTTATTAATTACACATTAGTATATAACTTGTATTATGCTTATGTGTTTTAAGGTACGTTTGACACTGCTATTTTAACATGATCCCCCTTATCTGTCCTCTCTTCCACTACTCCCTACTTTTTGACTGATCAGTATCAGCAATCAATAACCCTCCCTCCTCAGCTGGCCTTCCTCACTCGGTCTTTTCCCCCCTCCCCGCCACCCTTTCTCTCTTCCTCTCCCCCTGTCGCTCTTCCAACACCCATTATTTCAACACCTAACTTCGTTTGAATGGATCTCAATCCTCTTCACCCCCTCAGTATGCCCCACCACTTCCATTGGCCAAATAGGATTTATTTCAGATATACAGTATAATATTTTCTACATACATTAATAACATTTTATTATTTTAATGCCCTGCTTTTCATGTATCCGTTCACCTTCTCCATTTGCAAACGTCGTTTTTGTTGTAATCTTTTTGTTCTGCCTTATATTCTAGTATTATCACAGCAACTTATGCAGGTTGTCTTGATACAGTTTGACAGTAAAATATACCGTTCTCACGATTAGTGGGCAATAACTTACCTATGTCTTCAGACATAATGCCATGTATTTGGATCATCTGATCAATAGTCACGTTTTTTAATGTTCCCTTTATTATGTTACTGATATGTAACTTCAAATTTTGCCAGTTTGTGTTCCTTATTTATTATCTTAGTATACATGGCACAGCGCCATCATATTTATCCTGCTTTTCGTCTTCCTGTCCCGGTTTTATGGGGACTCCCTTGGTAGTCTGTCAGCTCAAGCTACGAATGCATCTTGTAAGGCTCTTGTCCTTGTGCTACCTTTGAACCTGGCTAGGTGGGAATGGACTGTTTGCACTTTTGTTTAATCTGGGTAAGTAATTAGTATCTAAAAAGTTCTACATTTTTGTATACCAATTTGTTTGTTATATTTCTGTTCAAATTTCCGAACACAGAAAGAATTCCGAAGCACGTCACTTTGCGATCAGTTAAGTCATTCTTGGCATTCTCTATGACTTCTTATACAATATAACCAGCGAAATCACAGATCTATGCGTATTTACGAGAATGGTCGCTTGCCTCTTTTATGACTTCATGTTATACTTTTATTATTATCACCATTTTTATTACAGTCAACAATACATCAATCATCTTTTTTTTCTTGTTATTTTATAAGCAGTTTACTATAAAAGCCGAAATTAAAAGCTACATTGTGCGGTATCGACCATTATCCGGTCGGTCGCACTTTTAAATACGCGCGCCGCCATTTACGCCGCCATCATGGCACGCGGGCGCTGCCTGCCACGAACGATTACACCGCTGCCAATGAGATGCAAGCATTGCCTCTCCGGATCTTCAGGGGCGAGGGTAATTAAGTTCGAACTTCCAAGCACTGAGTCCCAGTTGGTATGTTTGCCTGCTGAATAACATTTGCAGACTTTCATAGCGCCCAGGGCTCGACATCTTCTGAATAGACACTGTATCGAAGAGTGACAGATTTATCAATTTTTTGTATCTGCATACAGGGTGATCCATTGATCATGACCGGGCCAAATATCTCACGAAATAAGCGTCAAACGAAAAAACTACAAAGCACGAAACTTGTGTAGCCTGAAGGGGTAAACCAGATGGCGCTAAGGTTTGGCCCACTAGATGGCGCTGCCATACGCCAAACGGATATCAACTGCATTTTTAAAAATAGAAACCCAATTTTTATTACATATTCGTGTAGTACGAAAAGAAATATGAATGTTTTAGTTGGACCACCTTTTTCGCGTTGTGATAGATGGCACTGTAATAGCCACAAACATATGGCTCAAAATTTTAGACGAACAGTTGGTAACAGGTAGGTTTTTTAAATTAAAATACAAAACGTAGGTACGTTTGAACATTTTATTTCAGTTGTTCCAATGTGATACATGTATCTTTGTGAACTTATCATTTCTGAGAACGCATGCTGCTACAGCGTGATTACTTGTAAATACCACATTAATGCAATAAATGCTCAAAATGATGTCCGTCAACCTCAATGCATTTGGCAATACGTGTAACGACATTCCTCTCAACAGCCAGCAGTTCTCCTTCCGTAATGTTCGCACATGCATTGACAATGCGCTGACGCATGTTGTCAGGCGTTGTCGGTGGATCACGATAGCAAATATCCTTCAACTTTTCCCACAGAAAGAAATCCGGGGACGTCAGATCCGGTGAATATGCGGGCCATAGTATGGTGCTTCGACGACCAATCCACCTGTCATGAAATATGCTATTCAATACCGCTTCAACCGCACGCGAGCTATGTGCCGGATATCCATCATGTTGGAAGTACATCGGCATTCTGTCATGCAGTGAAACGTCTTGTAGTAACACCGATAGAACATTACATAGAAAATCAGCATACATTGCACCATTTAGATTGCCATCGAAAAAATGGGAGCCAATTATCTTTTCTCCCATAATGCTGCACCATACATTAACCCGCCAAGGTCACTGATGTTCCACTTGTCGCAGCCATCATGGATTTTCCGTTGCCCAGTAGTGCATATTGTGCCGGTGTACGTTACCGCTGTTGGTGAATGACGCTTCGTCGCTAAATAAAACACGTGCGAAAAATCTGTCATCGTCCCGTAATTTCTCTTGTGCCCAGTGGCAGAGCTGTACACGACGTTCAAAGTCGTCGCGATGAAATGCAACTCCTGGTGCATAGAAATATGGTACGGGTGCAATCGATATTGATGTTGCATTCTCAACACCGACGTCTTTGAGATTCCCGATTCTCGCGCAGTTTGTCTGCTACTGATGTGCGGATTAGCCACGACAGCAGCTAAAACACCTACTTGGTCATCATCATTTGTTTCAGGTCGAGGTTGACGTTTCACATGTGGCTGAACACTTCCTGTTTCCTTAAATAACGTAACTATCCGGCGAACGGTCCGGACACTTGGATGATGTCGTCCAGGATACCGAGAAGCATACAGAGAACACGTCCATTGGCATTTTGATCGCAATAGCCATACATCAACACGATATCAACGTATTCCGCAATTGGTAAAGGGTCCATTTTAACAGCGGTTATGTTGTTGTTGTTGTTGTGGTCTTCAATCCTGAGACTGGTTTGATGCAGCTCTCTATACTACTCTATCCTGTGCAAGCTTCTTCATCTCCCAGTACCTACTGCAACCTACATCATTCTGAATCTGCTTAGTGTATTCATCTCTTGGTCTCCCTCTACGACTTTTACCCTCCACGCTGCCCTCCAATACTAAATTGGTGATCCCTTGATGCCTCAGAACATGTCCTACCAACTAATCCCTTCTTCTGATCAAGTTGTGCTACAAACTTCTCTTCTCCCCAATCCTATTCAACACTTCCTCAATGGTTATGTGATCTATCCATCTAATCTTCAGCATACTTCTGTAGCACCACATTTCGAAAGCTTCTATTCTCTTCTTGTACACACTATTTATCGTCCATGTTTCACTTCCATACAAGGCTACACTCCATACAAATACTTTCAGAAATGACTTCCTGACACTTAAACCTATACTCGATGTCAACAAATTTCTCTTCTTCAGAAACGCTTTCCTAGCCATTGCCAGTCTACATTTTATATCCTCTCTACTTCGGCCATCATCAGTTATATTGCTCCCCAAATAGCAAAACTCCTTTACTACTTCAAGTGTCTCATTTCCTAATCTAATTCCCTCAGCATCACCCGACTTAATTCGACTGCATTCCATTATCCACGATTTCCTTATGTTGATCTTCATCTTATATCCTCCTTTCAAGACACTGTCCATTCCATTGAACTGCTCTTCCAACTCCTTTGCTGTCTCTGACAGAATTACAATGTCATCGGCGAACCTCAAAGTTTTTATTTCTTCTCCATGGATTTTAATACCTATTCCGAATTTTTCTTTTGTTTCCTTCACTACTTGCTCAATATACAGATTGAATAACATCGGGGAAAGGCTACAACCCTGTCTCACTCCTTTCCCAACCACTGCTTCCCTTTCATGTCCCTCGACTCTTATAACTGCCATCTGGTTTCTGTACAAATTGTAAATAGCCTTTCGCTCCCTCTATTTTACCCCTGCCGCCTTCAGAATTTGAAAGAGAGTACTCCAGTCAACATTGTCAAAAGCTATCTCTAAGTCTACAAATGCTAGAAACGTAGTTTTGCCCTTCTTTAATCTAGCTTCTAAGATAAGTCGTAGGGTCAGTATTGCCTCACGTGTTGCAACCTTTCTACGGAATCCAAACCGATCTTCACCGAGGTCGGCTTCTACTAGTTTTTCCATTCGTCTGTAAAGAATTCGCGTTAGTATTTTGCAGCTGTGACTTATTTAACTGATAGTTCGGTAATTTTCACATCTGTCAACACCTGCTTTCTTTGGGATTGGAATAATTATATTCTTCTTGAAGAGTGAGGGTATTTCGCCTGTCTCATACATGTTGCTCACCAAATGGTAGAGTTTTGTCAGGACTGGCTCTCCCAAGGCCGTCAGTAGTTCCAATGGAATGTTGTCTACCCCGGGGGCCTTGTTTCGACTCAGGTCTTTCAGTGCTCTGTCAAACTCTTCACGCAGTATCGTATCTCCCATATCATCTTCATCTACATCCTCTTCCATTTCCATAATATTCTCCTCAAGTAAATCGCCCTTGTATAGACCCTTTATATACTCCTTTCACTTTTCTGCTTTCCCTTCTTTGCTTAGAACTGGGTTTCCATCTGAGCTCTTGACGTTCATACAAGTGGTTCTCTTTTCTCCAAAGGTCTCTTTAATTTTCCTGTAGGCAGTATCTATCTTACCCCAAGTGAGATAAGCCTCTACATCCTTACATTTGTCCTCTACCCATGCCTGCTTAGCCATTTTGCACTTCCTGTCGATCTCATTTTTGAGACGTTTGTATTCCTTTACTGCATTTTTATATTTTCTCCTTTCATCAATTAAATTCAATATTTCTTCTGTTACCCAAGGATTTCTACTAGCCCTCGTCTTTTTACCTACTTGATCCTCTGCTGCCTTCACTACTTCATCCCTCAAAGCTACCCATTCTTCTTCTACTGTATTTCTTTCCCCCATTCCTGTCAATTGCCCGCTTATGCTCTCCCTGAAATTCTGTACAACCTCTGGTTCTTTTAGTTTATCCAAGTCCCATCTCCTTAAATTCCCACCTTTTTGCAGTTTCTTCAGTTTTAATCTACAGGTCATAACCAATAGATAGTAGTCAGAATGCACATCTGCCCCTGGAAATGACTTACAATTTAAAACCTGGTTCCTAAATCTCTGTCTTACCATTATATAATCTGTCTGAAACCTGTCAGTATCTCCAGCTTCTTCCATGTATACAGTCTTCTTTTATGATTCTTGAACCAAGTGTTAACTATGATTAAGTTGTGCTCTGTGCAAAATTCTACCAGGTGGCTTCCTCTTTCATTTCTTTGCCCCAGTCCATATTCACCTACTACATTTCCTTCTCTCCCTTTTCCTACTACCGAATTCCAGTCACCCATGACTATTAAATTTTCGTCACCCTTCACTAGCTGAATAATTTATTTTATTTGATCATACATTTCTTCAATTTCTTCGTCATCTGCAGAGCTAGTTGGCATATAAACTTGTACTACTGTGATAAGTGTGGGCTTGGTATCTATCTTGGCCACAATTATGCGTTCACTATGCTGTTTGTAGTAGCTTACCCGCACTCCTATTTTCCTATTCATTATTAAACCTACTCCTGCATTACCCCTATTTAATTTTGTGTTTATAACCCTGTATTCACCTGACCAAAAGTATTGTTCCTCCTGCCACCGAACTTCACTAATTCCCACTATATCTAACTTCAACCTATCCATTTCCCTTTTTAAATTTTCTAACCTACCTGCCCGATTAAGGGATCTGACATTCCACGCTCCGATCCGTAGAACGCGAGTTTTCTTTCTCCTGATAACGACATCCTCTTGAGTAGTCCCCGCCCGGAGATCAGAATGGGGGACTATTTTACCTCCGGAATATCTTACCCAAGAGGACGCCATCATTATTTAATCATACAGTAAAGCTGCATGCCCTCGGGAAAAATTACGGCCGTAGTTTCCCCTTGCTTTCAGCCGTTCGCAGTACCAGAACAGCAAGACTGTTTTGGTTATTGTTACAAGGCCAGATCACTCAATCATCCAGACTGTTGCCCCTGCAACTACTGAAAAAGCTGCTGTCCCTCTTCAGGAACCACACGTTGTCTGGCCTCTCAACAGATACCCCTCCGTTGAGGAAGCACCTACGGTACGGCTATCTGTATCGCTGAGACACGCAAGCCTCCCCACCAACGGCAAGGTCCATGGTTCATGGCGGTAATGTATCACGGAGCAAATACCGTCTACTCTGACGGATTGTTACGTGATACCACGTACTTATACGTTTGTGAGTATTACAGCACCATCTATCACAAAGCGAAAAAAGTGGTCCAACTAAAACAGTCATATTTCTTTACGTACTACACGGATGTGTAATAAAGAATGGGGGTTCCTATTTAAAAAAAAAAAAAAAAAAAAAAAAAACGCAGTTGATATCGGTTTGACCTATGGCAGCACCATCTAGCGGGCCAACCATAGCAAAATCACATAAATATTTGGGCTCCATTTGCTTCATTTGTCTCAATTCATTTTTCGAGACATATAATAATCGTAACATGTAGATTATGATGTGTACATAAAAGACATGACACTGATATACAAAAAAATTTTCGAAGAATCAGGAATTGTAAGTTAATTCTTCGCGTGTTGCAGGTGGTGATATCTGATGTGGACCCAGCGGTTGGCCAGAAAGTGGTAGAGGAATTCGAGAGCGAATTCGGGAAGAACAAGATAATTTTCGTGAAGGCCGATGTCACAAAGTCGTCAGAGCTGGAAGGTAAGGAGCAGTACCATTCATGAGCAATGAGCTCTTCCACGACTTTGTGCTTGCTGTGCGATTCCAGTCAAATATTTCCTTGACCCATCTCGCTATCACTATGCCTACTAAGCCCTTAGTAGTGCAAGCGCTAGTCTATTGAATTAAAAATAGGTGGACGAAAAAAGAATGCAAAGTTAACTGCACTCTGAACACCTATCACCGTATTCTTTTCTTAGTACAATGCTATTTATGCTACGATACTCCATTCATCACAGTTACTTACCTGAATATCAACTTCATTTCTGTTCTGAAATTTTGAAGTTAGCAGGGATAAAATACAGGAAATTATAAGTGTCGAAGGACGTGAAATGAGGATAGTTATTGAGACGGGAGTGAGCCCCACGTTATTTAAGCTGCACCCTGAGCAAACATTAAAGGAAAACGAAGGTAAATTTGGAAAGGTAATTAAAGCTCGGAGAGAAGAAAAAAAATTGAGTTTGGCGAAGACATTGTAATTCTGTCAGGGACGACAAAGGATTTGGAACATAATTTTAAAGAAATGAGTAGTGCCTTGAAAATATGTTATAAAAGGAAATTAATAACATTAAAGCAAGGGTAATCAATGAAGATGTATGCAGTCAGATGGTGCTAAGGGAATTAGATGAGGAAACAGGATCATGAAAGTAGCAGACGAGTGACAATTCGGGTAGCAAAGTAAATGACGAGAATGTAAAATGCAAGAATGCAACAGTATGAAAAAATTTTCTGACTGAGAGATATGTTAATACGTAATATAAATGTAATGCTTAGGAAGTATTTTCTAAAAAAGAAGTATAATGAGAACGATAAATAAATGTGGTGCTGCAGAAGAACAATGAAATCCATATTACTTGCTGAAGAGCTGTAATAGCAGTCGAATCGTTTTCTGAGAATAATCTGTGGCAATGTCATCAAAAGGAAATTAAGAACCTGAAATCTTCCTCCACGACTTCTGAGAATTGTTTTAGTTAGATGTAATCTTTTTGCTAACTACTTGTTCAATTTCTCGCTATCCTGATGATGTCTAAAAGAGACTGTAGCATTGAATTACGTTTATTACGGTATGTTAATATGTTGAATCAGACCTTTGTTTCTCAATGGCTGTTGATACAGATTTCTTTCAAATCGAATCAAAATGTATATATCAGGGAGAAACATGTTATTCATATTAATTTTTCTCACCTGTAATGTTTTGTATTTGCAAATGGTCCCGTGTAGTACACATACATCTAAAGCCATCCTGAAGGTCCTTCATAAACCCAGCTTGTTCCTTTGCTCGGTTACAATACAATGTGAAGTATTTTTCTATTTGGTTGTTATAAATTTAACGAATACCTATTAAGTTACGGAAAGGAGGTTGCCGGGTCTATAGTTTTTTTCTTTTGTCCTCGCTGAATTACATCATCGCACCTGTTTTGGAGAATTTTGCCTGTTCCTTTTGCTTTACCTTCCTTCCAGCTTCAAACAATTCCAGGCGCTGATCCTTTTTTCATCCCTCGAATATCTGTGCTCCCTCATCTGGTTTTACTTGGGGAATGTCATCATTACCGTTATCATATACCGTACTCGATTTACAGTTCAGCTTTCGAACAATACGAAAAGAAAAATAAACCCTCGAACTGTACGACAATTGTCTTTCTGTTAAGTAAGTACTGCGTCAAGAAATAATATGCGATGTCTAATCAACTTAAGTTTCTAGTTTGTTTTGTTAAAAAAGCACTGAAAAATTATATTGTAGAAATGTAAAAATTTGTGAGTATGCGTAACTCAGATATGCGCAAGGATTGCAAGATATGCTCAGGAAATCCTGCTTCGCAGTGGCAAACTTCTTCATAGTGGCAGACAAAATATGTGACATCAGCTAATGAACTATTCAACAGTCTACAATTTTTCTTATACGAAAATAATGAACAATGAACTTAGATGACCTGTTCCAAGAATGTGACTGAACAAAATAATCTATGCTAGTGAGATTAAGCAGGTAAGTGAAGCTGCTGCGGTAATACAAATTAATTTTTTTTAACACGGCAAGAAAAATTAAGGTACCTCAAATAAAGGAAAAAAGGGATATGTGGGGAAGAGCGGTATTTTGCAACTTGGCTTGGGTGAAATAATGGGCAGTATCTTCAGTCAGAAGGGGTGAGTGAGACAACTGTGTCTGGTCAATCAGTATTAAGCTTGGGCAGGTGGGCATAAGTTTATTAATTTCCATTATTTTACGTTAGTTCATCTTCCTTCCTTTATAGATGAGATGTTAACTATGGCCTTCTTTCTGCAAAAGTAGAGACTCCTTTTCAAAGTTTCCAACTTCTGCGGTGTTCCTTCAAGCAGGTGCATATTACCCAGCCAGACTGACATGGAATTTGCTACAGTTACAAGTGATTTTGTATATTTCACTCTTTTACAAAGCTAGAATGCTGTCTTTACCATTGGGCAAAAAATGTCCAACAGCGCAGTGCACATGAAATTATGTTGTAAAGTTTCTGAATTTAAGCTTCCTTGCTACACTCAGTAAGACTTTTGCTAAATATGGAATCTTGCACCATTTATGATGACGACGTAACAGAGGAAACCCAGTTTGTAAAATAAATACTAAATATTGTAGAATATTACACCAGTGACGTCTGTTTTCATCAGAATGTCAAATTGTTATGAAGTGCAATATATGCTTTGATATTCAAATGTGCAGCCTTTCAGCGCAACATCGCGAAATGGATAAGAGAAACGCCAGCTATGTGCTATATAAGGAAGTGGAAGTCTTTTTCAAAACTTCTTTTTAAATGTTGGTAGTTAGTGTGCAGATCATCTTAATACCTAACATAAGAAAGAGAAACGCCTATCAGTAGGTGTCGTACATTCAAGATCGGCGAAATTGTGCTCACATATTGCTTGGGATCCCAAGACCGTCGTAGAAAAATGGATCCAGTATGTTCAGGAGGGCCATACTCAACGCCATTCAGGATCTCAACGGCTCCACGCGACTAGCTCCCGAGAGGATTGACGTATTGGCCGCTTGCCCATGCAGGATTGTACAACCATGTTATGTGTTTTAAGTCAGGAAACTGGCTAGTTTGCAGCAAGCAGGACGATACAAGGAGCACCAAGGACTGTCAGCATGGCGATCATTGCTGCAGCTTCCTTTGACATGACAGCAGAGATTGGCATGCTAACAGTTGTGACTCCAACGCCAACACTGGACACAGGAGTGACCACACGTCGTCTTATCAGACGAATCCCGATTCTGTATACATCATCACAATGGATTTGTCTGTATGTGGAGACTCAGAGGAGGACGAATGTTGCCATATTGCATATGTCATCACATATGGGGCTAGCATTTAGTGTTATGGAATCAGGAGCCATTCGGTGCGCAACAAAATCACCTCTGGTTCACACAGCTGGTAATCTGGGCAGTACGCATTACATTAAGTTCTATCTTAAGTTATTTGTGTAATCAATCTCTTATCAATGGAGCATTTCCAGATGCTAACATATGCTGAAGTTAACCCTATTTACAAAAAGAGGGATAAAGACACAATCAAACTATCGACCAATTTCACTTTTGCCGGCTTTCTCAAAAATGTTTGAAAATCTTGTGTTGAAGCCTCTCCTTAAGCATCTGACTGCAAATACTATATTGTCCAAGTCACAGTTTGGAATTCTTAAGGATTCTGACGTGAAGGCTATTGACACTTCTAGTGAGAATGTATTTACTTCATTAGATAATAAATTAGAGGCTACTGCTTTTTTCTGTGACCTGTTAACAGCCTTTGATTGTGTGAACCACACCTTTCTCTTAAATAAATTAGAATATTATGATGTCACTGGCAATGCTGCGATATGGTTTGACTCTTATCTAACAGGAAATAAACGGTGTCATTGCGGAGTACCTGTGCAGTAAGCAGTCAGTTCGCATCTAATTGGGAATTAATTAAATGTGATGTTCCTCAAGGTTCCATCTTCGGTCCATTGCTTTTTCTTGTGCGCATTAATGACCTCTCAGCTGTGGCATTGCCAGATGGTAAGTTTGTTTTCTTTGCAAATGGTACAAACATTGCAATAAGTAGCAAGTCAATTACAGATTTAGAAATAGCTGCTAATCAAATTTTCACTGATATTAATAAATGGTTTAAAGCATATTCACTGTCAATAAATGTGGAAAAGATCTACTATATGCAGTTCAGAACCTGTAAGAGATTTCCTTCCAGGAGAGGTTGACAGTGTTAAATTTCTGGGATTACAACTAGGTAATAAATTCAGTTGGGAAGGGCAGACCACAGAATTGTTTAAGCGCCTAAACAAGTCTGTATTTGCAGTGAGAATTATGTCAAATGTAGAAGATACAAATATATAAAAAATTACATACTTTGCTTACTTTCATTCTAGTATATCATACAGGGTCATATTCTGGGGTAATTCATCAAATTGAGCAAAAGTTTTTAGTGTGCAAAATTGTGTAATAAGAGTCATTTGTGGTGTAAATTCAAGAACATCATGTAGAAACCTGTTCAAGAAACTTTCTATTCTGACCACTGCTCGTCAGAATATTTATTCCTTAATGAAATTTGTTGCAAGTAATATATCTCTGTTTCCAACAAATACCTCAATACATAGTATCAGTACTATGAATAAGAACAATCTACATTAAGATCTAATATCGCTTACCTCAGTCCAAAAAGAGGTCCAATATTAAGGAACACACATTTTCAATAAATTGCCAGCTACCAGTAAAAACTTGGTTTCAGATAAAGCATGCTTTAAATAGAGTCTGACAGACTTTTTGATAGGCAACTCCTTCTACTCTGTAGATGAATATCTTAACAAAGACTGTTAGACCAGCTTAAGTAAACGTGTCTGTTAGATTTTAGTTTTGCCAGCACTTGCTCACAACAGTCAAGTTTAGGTATTTTCTGTATGATAGATTTCTTAATAATGCATAACAATGCTTCATTCTGGCAGCATATTAATTCCGTAAATATTAGCTGTTCCAGTTATCTGTGTTGAATTCACCTAGTTTGATAATCTCCTCACAAAGTAGTAAATATTATATCAAATTTTTTTATGTTTTTATGATATACTTGCAATTGCTGTTGCAATTTTAATTGTGAGCAGTGTAAAGCTGCAACAAATTCATGATGTTTGCTAGTTTCATGTTCGTTGGATCATTTGCATGATAAATCGTAATGATATGGAATGAGTCATTTTACATACACATCAATTTTTAAACATGGAATGGCTACTTGCTGGAAATTTACACACACACACACACACACACAGAGAGAGAGAGAGAGAGGGGGGGGGGGGGAAGGGGGTTCCAAAATGGTTCAAATGGCTCTGAGCACTATGGGACTCAACTGCGGTGGTCATCAGTCCCCTAGAACTTAGAACTACTTAAACCTAACTAACCTAAGGACATCACACACATCCATGCCTGAGGCAGGATTCGAACCTGCGACCGTAGCAGTCGCACGGTTCCGCACTGCGCGTCTAGAACCGCGAGACCACCGCGGCTGGCAGAGGGGGGGGGGGGGGGGGGGCGTAGACAGATGTGAGTTAGAAATTCCTACCCACCACCTTTTAGACGTTAGAGAAATAGAAATTCTTCTACAGAATAGAAGATGTCAAGGATTTACGTTTTTAATTAGTTTTCAAATTTTTCTTTGCTATGTGTTGGACATTTTATATACCTGGGTAAGTAATGAAAACTTTTTGTTGCATCATTGTTCACCTTGCTTGTGAAAAAGATGACATTAATGTAGGGTAATGAATGTCAGTTTTCCTGCTGGTATTGTAATTACGCACATTCTTGCTCCTTTTGAATTGCAGTGAATTATTTACAACAAACTTCATGTGTGAATAAATATATCGTGAAGCAGTAGTCAGAATGACCATCTACTTAAACAGGGGTCTATAAGATGATTGTGGATTAGCAACAAATATTAATCTTACAGTACGTTTTGAGCAATTAAGACTTCCCTTCTTAAAGACGAGTTACCCCAGAACATTATTCCATGTGACATTACTGAATGAAAATATGCAAAATACTTCAACTTACTGATTTGTCTCTCCCCAAGATTTGTAACGATTCTAAGTGCAAAAGTGGCTGTACTAAGTTGTTTTAGGAATTCCAAAATGTGTTTTTTTTTTCAGTTTAAATTCTCGTCGATATGATCACCTAATAATTTTGAACTGAACTGAATTGAATTGAAAAACGGAGACTATCTTGTTTCAGAGGTCTTCAAAGCAGCCAAATCCACATTCAACCGTCTGGACATCGTCATCAACAATGCTGGCATCATGCGTGACTCTGTGTGGGAGAAGCAGGTGGACATCAACGTGGTACGTTGCAACACGCTTGTACCTCCAATTTTCGGTTTTCTGAGCCCTTTTCTTCGTCGCGTTGTCTTCGACTGGCGTTTGTCTTCAGTCTGTCCCCAGTCATCCACAAATTTATCGTATCATTTTCAGTCATCTGTTCTGTCAATTTCATTCAAAGACATAAGACCATTTACACAACGCCTGACAAAGAAAAGCAGCCAGAAGTCACGGACAGCTGCTTATGTAACTTCGTACATGTACACGTATACGAATGATTAGAATTGCAGTTCTCTGTGACAGGCAGAAAGGCCATCAGAATGCATTAATATTCGTTGTCTTTAGTGTTATTACCAGGTATATAAGGAGCATGAACAGCGTCAGATGTTGAGTGATCACTGTGAAGGACACGGATATGATGCTTACTCGTCTGTAACAGCGTCATCAGCCTCTGACAGAGTTTAAAAGCGACTTCATTGCGGATCTCCATTTGGCCGGCTGGTCGGATCGTGCAGTGTCCAGATTTGTTCAGCTTTCAGATTTGACAATAGCCCAATGTGTTCAAGGTTCCTATCGACCACATCCGACCACCACAAATGAGTATTGTCATACTGCGCACCAAGCACATCATAATCGTTCGACATCTGCGACTTCCATTCGAGAAGAAGTAATGTATACCCTGCAACGTTCTGAGTCCTCCCGCGCCACTGATCAGAGACTGGCAGCTGTTGGAGTAAGGAGCTATGGTCCGATGAGTAGGCTGGCATTAACACCTTAACACCAACGGCTGAGACTGGAGTGATGCCGTGATCTGGAAGCATGGACTCCTGATTAATGGCGTAGCATAATGCTCAGAGACGAATCGCGTTCCTAAAATACCCCAGATGACAATACTCCTGGTGCCATGGTGTAGGGAGCCACTGGTGATGACTTCAGATCAGGGATGGTGGTGACTGATGGAACACTGACAGCACAACTGCACGTCATGGACATCCTCTGTCCTCATGTGTTACAGTATCGTGATGCCAGTTTTAACAGGACAATACTCGTCCACACATAGCATGTATCTCTATGAAATATTTGCATAATGGTGACGTACTCCTGTGACCAGATCCCCAAATCTATCATCAGTCTTCAGGATATCAAGGACCAATTACATCCCTTGTGGATCGCCTAGTCTCTGGAGGGGATGCAACGGCTTTATGAGAGCCATCGCAAACGAAAAAGTGCCTGCATCCAGACCTGAGTCTGTGCATAATACTGACAAGTGGGCTTATACTGCCAAATTATTTTTTTTAAATGTGATTCTACTTTCTAATCACTTAAGTAGTATCATATACTGTCTCAGACAGTGAAGTTTCAATTCGTTTCCTTCTCACCTTCTAGGAGCTTCAGTTTTTTATCAAGTTGGTTGGTTGGTTGATTTTAGGGAGGGTACCAAACATCCGAGTTCATAGGTCTCATCGGAGTACGGAAGGGTGGGGAAGGAAGTCGGTCTTGCCCTTTCAAACGAATCGTCCCGGCATTTGCCTGAATGGCGGAAAACCTAAAATCGGGATGGCCGGACACGGGTTTAAACCGTCGTCATCCCGAATGTGGGTCCAGTGTGCTAACCCATAGATTCGTAGCATACTAGTTTTATTTCGAAACACCTTCCCCTTCCTATTCGATTCTGAAAGAATAATTGTAGCTACTGCTCTGTATAGGACAATTTCTTTTCTAATTTTATCTCTGTGTCCATTGCTTTGCTTCGCAAGAAAGGTATTAAAAACCATGTACCTATAAACTTCATGTCTATTACGTAAAAGTACATTGCTGTGCAAAACGTAAGGACAAAAGTAACTTTCGCATGATGTGTCGGTGGCACCTAACATAACTGGACGAAACTTCGACCATACAGAGATAGAACCGCCACAATGCGTTATAGAAGGTAACTGAGATAAATACCCAGTGAGAGGAACAGAAATGACACTTTTATTCACAATGATTACTCTGAAATAAGCGAGTCATTTCATACAGAAGTTGGTGATACAACAAAAAAGAGTCTTGCCAAATTGCAGGAACGCTCCAGCAGTGAAATAGTGACGAAGGGGGTCATCTCATGCTACTTACGCTGGCTTGCAACTGTTTTGCGGTAACAGAAGATGCAGCATCTGAGAATAAAACACCAGTTGGCGACGGTAACAGTTTTCGTTTCGTTCCCGTTCAGAACACTGGCGTCAAAGATGCCTGTCATAATCTGAATGGGTGTGTGAAACAGAAAACCAGGTATAAATATTTTTGAAGGAAGATGGTCATAAGAGTAAAAAAAAATTGTGACTAAATTTGAGATATACATTTCCACTGTTACAATTATGGCGGCAGAAAACGATTGCACGTAATATGGTGGGGACAAAATATTTCCTAATCATGTACGTTGACGAGCCAAAACATCATGACAAACTGCCCGTCGCGAATGTAAAAGTCGTGCCTAGAAAAGTATGTAGGGAGTCATACATTCTAGCTACAGTACGGACTGTATTAGGGCTCTCGATAAAATACCGATATAAATCGGAGTAACGTTTCCCCGATATATCGATGTCAAAATGCAAATATCGAGTGCCGATTATGTTTTTTCGCAATTTTCAGTAAATATTTGAAGTTGTTCTTCTGAAATTAAAGTAGAACATAATTTTACTTTCACTGTGTGAAGGAGTCTTATACTTTTTGGACATTCATCAAGTCCAATCTTTCTCTTTGACTGTGTGAAGCAAGTATATGTACCACAAGCTGCGACATGGCTGCGAATTAAGCGGTGGCTAAGGGGGGGGGGGGGGGGCTAAGCGGGGGGGGGGGGGGGCTAAGGGCGACAGGCAGGCTGCTAGCTTGTTGAGGTACAGATTATCTAATAAATCAATTCTTAAATCTACAGCTCCAAAAGCGGCAGTATATATACAATATGCAGCTGTTATTTTTATACGTCAGGACGTCAATATCGTTTATGTCGATAAATCGATACCACTTTTCGATGTATCGAGAGCCATTTGTGATATCTTTTAAATAGCGATATATCAGATTCCCGATATTTTAAAAAATATCAACCGTTCTAGACTCTATACGGGGAAGTCCACTGACATAGCAACTTTGACATATAGCGTAATTTTGTGGCCAGGCGCCTGGGAACGAGAGTCTCGTGAAGAGTGAGGCTAGTAGGCAGTACACATGCTACTGGAAAGTAATTGAAGGACGGTGAAACCTCAAGTGGGCGACGAAATGAGACGTCCACGCCTCAGTGTGGAAGACGGCGGCTTGTGGGATCTCTAAAGCGGAATCTGTGACAGATATAACAACAGTGTAGGGACAAGTGACGTATCTTGTTCAGGTTGGGCACTTCAGGCCAATAAAGTTGTTTCCCGGCTGTCTCCAGTTTGTACGTAGCATGTAGTGAGACAGAAGCACACTCTGGTGCTGAAATCAGTTCTGTTCGGACGCGTGAACATGTGTAGGCTTTTCACACCATTCTGCCTCCAATTTGCTGGGAGAGAGCTTCTCTTGACTTAAGCAACACTGTGCAAGCATGTTTTCCTAAATTCCTGTAGGATGCCTCCATTTTTAGAAGTCATGGTTAGGTGGCGAAAATACTTCACGATTGCTGCATGTTCCAATTGAAACGCAATTTAGTTTTCTTTGTGATCAGTCTAGAGTCACATGTCCATGCGTGTAGCAATATCTATGCATATTTTGCACATTCGTGAGAAATTGCGTTATTCAATCCGCATCTCATTCAACAGCAAGTGAGCACATTGTTTGTTCATTTTTTGTGAAGATTGTCTATTATGATCCTTTGTGTAAAGCCAGATGTTCTTTGCAGGCCTCTGTACATGACTGCCTATTCTTTATCTGAAATCATTACAATTAGATCACATTTGTAACCATTATCCAGGTTCGTCTGAGTATCTTGTTGAAACTTCTTTCGTTTGCTCTTAGAACCTGTAATTATGCACGATCACAACTTTACTAGTCAAATCATAACTTTTTCTTCTCTTTAAACTACTTCGTAGTATCACATGCTCTTTTCATATTTTACTCAGTCTTTCAGCTTTTGATAAATACCTGTGTCGCAGTTTGTTGATGAATGCAGTTTCGCCGGCAGCTTTTTCAGGTCAGTTCTCATAAAAAGTTTGTTCAGAGGTCGCTAGTATCACAGGTTAATGCTTTTGGTATGCAAGTCAGATTTCAGTGCTTTCTCAGATCCCACAGACTGAATGGACAAACATCTGTATAAGAGAGAAATCTTTACACTAAATGTCTATTAACTTTGCAAATTTCCTCTTGTTATTCTAACTAATTTGTTTCCTTCTCAGATATAAATAAATCTTTTCATTGTGTAAGGCTAGCCAGTTATGCTAATAAAACATATCAAGTGATCCAGATGCTGTCTTTCTTCGCTATACTCTGTTGAGTATCTTATTGGTGTTCAGTAGCTGTTAGAAAGTGGTGGAATGTTTACCAATTAAAAGCATAATTATCCAACAGCTTTATGTTTTATTTTGTCTCCATGTGTCCCTCTTCCTCAAAACAAACATGAATTACTTCATCCCCTTCCCTCTCCCCCCCCCCCTCAACTTTCCCCACCGCTGCCCCCAGTTCAGATAATGCGTATGCTCTTGATTATATTTGTTTTCTACATATATACCTTCCCTTCCCACCCTTCCGCAACATCGATCGTAGAGCCACGAATTCTGCCAGAACCAAATCAGATGAATATACACTGTGTTGAACGACTGTTATCCCTAATTTGTCCGAAAACGGTAGAACATGAATGCCACTGTGGGCCAGAAACAATGACAAAAAAGAAACATGCATCACTGTGGATCTCGTGTACTCGGAAAATCTGTTGCCAGCCGCTAAAGAAACTGTTAGTACATAAAACTTCAGTCTACATAACCCCTTCCTTCTTCGAACAATAGCTCCTCTTGTTTCACATACAAAAATTCCGTTCCAGAACGTATTGAACTTTCTTGGTGTCAGTGTTGTCGGTAATATAAAAGCTTTTCCAAACTTACATTTTTGATGTGTGGAGATATTATACAACTTCAGTTCCAATATTTTCTCTTTATATCTAATGTTAATCTTTTTGTCCTTTTATGAAAAGCAGAGACAGTATAGTAATACAGAGAGGTCCAGAATAATGTAGATACTTCGATAGTTAATATCTTAGGAACAAAATGAAATCGTTGCAATTTTGCGCGGTAGCGTAGTCCATTGTTTTGTCAGTAGATCTTCGCGCGGGTTTTCCAGCTGATGACCGCGCAGCCATTAATAAAGTAAGATTGCCATTTGGGTAACACAAACTCTTGACCTCTACCGGCGGGGGTCCCTGAAAAACGAAATTTATCAACAGAAGCCAACAACACTGAACGTGCTACGAGAAACCATCGAGGTGTCCTGTGCGGCTATCACACCAGGAACACCAACAGCCATATTTCGGTCAACAGTTCAGCGGCATCGACGTAGTTTGGCTACTATTGGCAGTCACTTTGAACATATACTATAACCTCCCACTGTTCAAGAATTGTAACGGTATGTCATTTTGTTGCAATAATATTGACTATCAAATAGTCTCTGCATTATTTGGATCCCTCTGTGGTGCAAAAGTGATAAAAATCACAAAATATCTGTATGTAACGGTACACTTCAGTTTCTAGACGATGAACCTGTTAATTTCCAAGAAAGTTTGCATATCGAAACCGCAGTGTGCAAACGATATATATCGAACACGCGACTGTAAATCGATCACGCGACTGTGGTGGCGGGCGATATGATAAATTATTTGCGAGATGCCAGGAAAACACAAACGATTTATGACAGTAGTGAATGGGATGTCTGGTATTGTAGACGTTTCTTCGGCTGATTGCCTGACGTGGAAAAATCTAATTCCATGTTTATGCAATGTAGAAAATTGTTTGAATTTTTGTCGGAAATGTGGCACTCTACCCATATTTTTGCGTGACATTGGCAGAATCTACCCTGGTTACGACAAAAAGGGTATTAAAATCGGTGGCTCGTTTTATTTTAGAGGTTATTATTCTTTGCTGTAGGGGCTGTGATTTTTTATATTTTTTGTCTAAACCAGCATGGTAAAACAGAGGCCACTGCTACCACCAGATCAAGTGGATTTAGTGCTCACGTACTCACACTGAGCAGAGAACAGTACCCAGTTTATCAATGGGCAATAGTTGAACATGATTACTACTATAAACGGTGCCATGCGTGCAATGGCCGTGCCAGGCGCGCGATATAGAATCTTTATACTATCGTTAGTGGCGCGAGACCTGCACGACCTTATAGCAGCCGTTATAGTTATGCATTATTCTGTTACACTTGGGGTGAGTTCACGTAAGAAAAGAGAAAGAATGTAAGATTAACGGACTCATTTATTAAACAGTTGAGAATCTAATAATGATACAACCAAATTGAGGTGGGGGGGGGGGGGGGGGGGGAAGAAAGATTCGAGTTCAGCAGCCTGCCCCAACTTACGTTCATAACCAGCCACGATAGCAAGAGGAAAGGAATTTTAGTAACGATCGCCGTATTATCAAATAGAATCCCATTTAGTAAAGGAAGGGGTTGCAGGCGTGCAACGACCCCCACCATGAAACAGCCAAAGACCAAGAAACACGCTACTGTGCGGGAATCGCTAGGTAGCCTACCGTACTGAAGGAATAAAACCCGTAAGACGCGAACTATTCACAATGACCTATCAGGTTCCCTCTGGGCGGCAGGGCACGAATCTGCAGTGCACGTCGGCGCTCATGCTTACCGAACTTCATCTCCTGGAAGCAGCACCTCCAGCCTCGGCACGGTCACACTAGAACTGCCCTACTGCCCCTTTGTTCACTATCCACCGGCGGAGGGCGGTTGGCGCCTACCCGCGAAAAACGGGCGTGCACCTGAACTGACCAATCATAGGGCCGGAATTTCACAGGGAGGCGACCTCGCGACGTTAAAATTGCGCAGAAATAGCGGTTACAAGGTTGGTAAGGCAGGTTGGGGAACTGAGAACAGAAGAAACTTTGGCCACTACTGAACTTTCATACACCACATTCTACCCTGGCCATTGGAAAAAGGATGGGGAACGGGAAGCCATCATGGCTGCTAGGAAGACTGCTGCCCTCGCCCACAAATAAGGCCGGTATTACACCAACAGATTTCTTTGTCAAAGCCGGCCGCGGTGGTCTAGCGGTTCTAGGTGCTCAGTCCGGAACCGCGCGACTGCTACGGTCGCAGGTTCGAATCCTGCCTCGGGCATGGATGTGTGTGACGTCCTTAGGTTAGTTAGGTTTAATTAGTTCTAAGTTCTAGGCGACTGATGACCACAGATGTTAAGTCGCATAGTGCTCAGAGCCATTTTCTTTGTCAAAGATTTGATCAAAGATGTTATCAAATATTCCATCAAATATATTTGACAAAGATCTTTGATGTAGTGCTAGAAGGGGTATTTCACTATCATCATATTTTTCGTCAAAGTTCAAGATGACTGACAACAACTTGTTATTAACCGCAGCAGTTGCATGTACCACAATTGCACTGTGTGCATATGCGGAAGAGAAGCGGGGAGAAAAAAAGGAAACATGCCTGGGTGAAGCCGTGGGTTTTACGACGACACGATAAAAGCATTCAACAAAACTTGTTACGCGAGCTTATAGTGAAGGATGTCTAGTCGTTATAGTGAAGGATGTCAAGTCGTACATCAATTACTTAAGAATGGATGAGCATACATTTCTGTATGTGCTCAATGAAGTGTATCCTCATATCACAAAGCATAATATTCACTTAAGAACTGCTACATCTGCAGAAGACTCACTGTAACGCTCCGATTCCTTGCTACAGAAGAGGGTTAGCTTAGGTTATGTTAGGTCAGGTCTCCAACCTTCGTAATTTATTTTGGTATTCAGCGTGCCTCACGTTGCAAAGCGCCTCATCAGCTTCATACATCTCTATTAATTTTGTAGTTGTTGGCACACACCAATTGTATTTACCTGTAATGTTTATAAAAACACTACAGACGACAGAATGCAGCGATGCTAGCGTTCCATGTGGTAACATGTCACATTGCAGTGAACAGAAGACAAGCGACTTCTTTGATCAAATCTACAGCGAGGTCCTAGATTTGATCAAATATTGAACGACATTTGACAAAGTTCCCTATTAAACCATCAAAGATATTGGACAAAGATATTTGGCAAAGAAATGTGATAGTGTAATACCGGCCTAAGGAAAATTCGTGGCCCCAAGCTCCTCTCACAGATCAGTGTGAGACAAACAGTAAAAATCGTCAATTAAATCAGGTAACCCGTAGAAATTATTAATATTACCTGAATTATTAGTTTACCGAGTACCAGAATGCTGGGATTAGAAACATGAAATACGAGCACTGAATGGTGAATGAAATGCACGTCTTTCAGTATGCTTCCCGTAGCATACACATCAAATGGTCTTTGTCGTGACGACATGTGAGGTAATTCGTTTCCTTCATAATCACAACAATTTTTGTAACACTCTTTCGTCGTTGCTGTAGTGATCATTATAAACACGCTCATAACGCCTGTGACCACAGTCGCGTGATCGATTTAGAATCGAACGTTCGGTATACAGGGTGTTACAAAAAGGTACGGCCAAACTTTCAGGAAACATTCCTCACACACAAATAAAGAAAAGATGTTATGAGGACATGTGTCCGGAAACGCTTAATTTCCATGTTAGAGTTCATTTTAGTTTCGTCAGTATGTACTGTACTTCCTCGATTCACCGCCAGCTGGCCCAATTGAAGGAAGGTAATATTGACTTCGGTGCTTGTGTTGACATCTGTGAACGTTTGGGCAGGCATTGTTGGTGATGTCTTGATTGGACCCCATGTTCTTCCACCTACGTTCAATGGAGCACGTTATCATGATTTCATTCGGGATACTCTACCTGTGCTGCTAGAACATATGGCTTTACAAGTACAACACAACATGTGGTTCATGCACGATGGAGCTCCTGCACATTTCAGTCGAAGAGTTCGTACGCTTCTCAACAACAGATTCGGTGACCGATGGATTGGTAGAGGCGGACCAATTCCATGGCCTGCACGCTCTCCTGACCTCAGCCCTCTTGACTTTCATTTACGGGGGCATTTGAAAGCTCTTGTCTACGCAATCCCGGTACCAATTGTAGAGACTCTTCGTGCTCGTATTGTGGACGGCTGTGATACAATACGCCATTCTCCAGGGCTGCATCAGCGCATCAGGGATTCCATGCGACGGCGGGTGGATGCATATATCCTCGCTAACGGAGGACATTTTGAACATTTCCTGTAACAAAGTGTTTGAAGTCACGCTGGTACGTTCTGTTGCTGTGTGTTTTCATTCCATGATTAATGTGATTTGAAGAGAAGTAATAAAATGAGCTGTAACAAGGAAAGTAAGCGCTTGCGACACATGTCCACATAACATATTTTCTTTCTTTGTGTGTGAGGAATTTTTCCTGAAAGTTTGGCCGTACCTTTTTGTAACACCCTGTATAACGTTTGCACTCTGTGGCTTCGTTACGCAAACATTCTTGGAAATTACCACGATCCTAAAGGTAAGCTAGCAAAATGTGCATGAAGCTGTGTGAGATGCTTCTACAGCTGTTGTTTCTCGTGTGCAGAAAGGCGTGGTGTACGGCCTGCTGTTGGGGTACAAGTACATGGGCAAGCAGAACGGCGGTGCCGGCGGACTGGTGGTCAACCTGTCTTCCCTGGCTGGCCTCGAGACGACACCCTTCCTGCCCATCTACTGCGCCACGAAGCACGGTGTCACAGCACTCACGCGCGCCTACGGGGTGAGTCAGATAGTCCACAAAAATAGCCTCAATACTTTTTTAATTTTAGACTAATCAGTACCACACACAACATGTTTTCTTTACAACACACACACTCACCAGTGACTCCTGACGCTACATCATGTGAAGCTGTGATGTTTCTGTCAATACTTCATCTACGACGATGAACAGAGGCCGAAGCATTGTATTAAAAATTTTACCTACGCCAGTATTCGAACCGGGGTCTGTTTCTCACTTTTTTAATGTATTTATTTAATTTTTTATATGATTACATTTAGGAAACGTGTACAAATGAGAATTCTAGTAACTAAGTGTTACAAGTAAGTGTTACAACAATAAAGGTGGCATGGCATAAAAGAGTAATCAAAAAATAAAAATGTAAATCACTGATGCAGTTCTAACTAAAAGGTTCTTCAATAAATGTAACTGGTTCCACTTGGTGCTTTCCCATCGTTATCTGATATCTCCAACAGCGCCTTTGAAGGGCATCTGCAACGGAGGCATTCTGCTTCGCTAGTGCCTCAAGGGAAACAGCATTCTTGCAGCAGTTTGTCTCTTCCTTCGCTCATGGCTGACAAAGCAGAACGTTCAGCCTTTAGTGGGATGCGGCACAGAACATTAACCGCAGCTTGGCACTCTCCAGCTGAGTGGGGGGTTAACGAAAACGCTGCGTAAATAATTTGCCAAGAGCGTACGGTATTTCGCTGTGCGTTCGAGGGCAATGTGAGCATTTTGTAGGAACCACCAGTAATCAAGCTGCTCTTTCTCTCCGTCGCTAAAGATATAGGCGACGGTAAGTCCTTTGAACCATGATATTTTGCGATCGGAAAGTAAGTTTCATCTGGACCGAGTAGGGTCTGAGGGTCAATCATATCAGGTGTGACCCGGAGGTAACAAGCCAATGTCTTCTGTGTTAGTCGCCAAACTCCGGACGATGATGCGCAAGTAAAACGATGTTCATCGGAGTCTGCCAGTCCAATAGTGTGGAGTCGCTGTCGTGTGGCATATTTTTTGTTGGCGATCTGATCGAACGCACCGTGGATGACAGAAAGTTGTGGTGTATCGTTTTCCACACTCTTGGCCAATGAAACGTAGAGTACTTGTTTTCCACCACATTATGAGTAACAGCCCGCGGAAGGTTGGTATAAGAATCTTTCGCCTTTGGTGGACGTGTGGCGGAGAGGTTCGAGCTGACATAGCTGTAATCAAGAATGAAGGTCGACACATGGGAGAGCTGTGGTGCGACGTGCGCAACCGACACCGGCGGGACGTTAGAGACTGGCATCAGTTCACTAGGTAGGTGCGCTAACCACTACAGCTTCCTGGCACTGTGGCTAACACACCTGCACAGATTACCCTAGTACATCTCCTTCCTCAATACAAACACCAGTTCACACCTCAGCCCTGGGTTTGAATACCAGCCTTGGCAGAAATTTTATTTCAGTGCTTTGACCTGTTTTCATTGTCATAGATGAACTTGAGGCTTAATATGTCACTGGAATATGTAATTTACTGATTAATATTTCTGACACACATTCACATTGTAACCTCCCAACAATAAAAATAAGCACAACATTCACATTCAGTGTACCCTCCCAACAATTTATTATTCCGTAACCTCGCAATAATAACGTGACTAACCTCTCAATAAAAGATGTGATTCATATGTAGCCTTTCAATAATTAACTGACTGCGAATCTAAACTGCTAAATTTGGACGTCAGCAGTGCTGCGTCGGGGCCCTGAAAGACCATACTGAATTGAAAATTCTTACCTCTATGAAGTCGCCGAATAACACGTATATATCTACTCCTATAAGAATTTTTTTCTGGCACAGCCCAGCGCAATGCTGGCCGCTAGATTTGTCATGTATAGAAAGAAACAACAGATTTTTCCTTACGATAATCGGGATGACGATGGATTGCAGAAATTAGTAAATCCTTTAAATTCAGATGAATGATTGTCAAAAAGTTAATTTTATAGAAAACATTACTATTAAAAGATTTTTTTGAAAAATTTACATGGGACTTAATATAACAATAGTAAAAATTTTATTGTAACAATCTACATATGCTCGCGGCTGCTTTTACCTTATATTACATCGCTCAAGCACCGCCATTGCTCCCCACCACCTGTTCCGCCAACTCCATACACCAGACTGTTAGCTACTACCACTACTACTGACACAGATCCTACTGCAGCCAACACTGCTCTCTGGACTGAGATTCTCCTATAGGTTATATATCGCAGGCAGCGCGTGAGCAACCCATCGAAATTACATCTGCTCCAGTGCGCTAGTAATGAATTCCTTAGTTCAAATGGTTCAAATGGCTCTGAGCACTATGCGACTCAACTTCTGAGGTCATCAGTCTCCTACAACTTAGAACTAATTAAACCCAACTAACCTAAGGACATCACACACACCCATACCCGAGGTAGGATTTGAAACTGTGACCGGAGCGGTCGCTCGGTTCCAGACTGTAGCGCCTAGAACCGCACGGCCACTCCGGCCGGCAAATTCCTTAGTCAGGGACCTCTTACAACACACATTCTTTTCCAGTTATTTTATTAAAAGCTTTTTGCATTGGGATAAGTTTTCTTCCTTGCAACCAACTGTGGTCTTCAAAGCTGTGTGTGCGATGGTGTGTATCTAATATTGTTCTACCTGGCACTCTAAAAGATAATAAGGAAAGTTTTTCATAAGAACTTCGAGGGAATCGAGTCATACGGTGAGAAAAATCACACATCTCTCATCTGCTACCGACATGAATCTGTTGTTCGGATCTAAGGAAAAAGTGGTAGAGCGACAGCATGGAGACAGCACCCAACAGAATCGGCCTCCTCGTGAATGAAATGTGTATCTGCTGATGATCAGAACTCATCCATATCCGTGAGACCCACTCCAGCCTCCGCTTGCCTGAACCCGACCATTCAAACATCTGGGGTTATCTTTACAGAGGGAACACCGTGTGAGGCAGAAATAAAAACGAAGACCCCTGCCGCAAACCGATCATACTTCAGTATGAGACAGCTTTTTAAATCGCGCGGTCTCTCAAGGGATTTCGTACTTCGGTTGTACAAAACACTGGCCTAACCCGTAGGGCTGCATGTTTGTGGAACTTGGAGAGTCCAGCAAAAGAAACTTAAATAACCTTCTCGTTTTCGCTCGGAAAGTCTTGAGCAAGACGTATGGCCCGGTACAAGATGAGATCACTGGAGAATGGAGCATCCAGCGTAATTGTTGTAAGCTTTCTATGAAATTTATCTGAATATTCCTTTTGAAAAACTTTCTCCTCGTGTAACGTGTCCTGAAGATGTTGTAGTTCAACTTCTGGGCAATACTGACTATTGGTTGGCACTGTATTGGTAGCTATTGCCACCTAGAATAACGCCGAAAGTATGACAGGAGCTGAAATGTTCGTGGGAAAAAAGTTGCATGGGACAACAGGGGCCATAATATGACGTTGGGTTTTTGTTGCTAGGTTGGGTCGCTTCAAAGATATGAAGCTCAACTTTGTTTTTTAAATGGCATGCTATAGTTTGGTACTTATTTTCTGATAGCGGCTATCGTGACCAATCCAGTAATGTTTAACAGTAAGGTCATAAAGGTGGCATGAACGTCCATTTATAGAAGGTGTTCGAAGTGATGACCATTGGTATCAATATAGTGCTGTAATCTTCTTATCATGCATTGAGTGGTATTCCTTATCACATCAGCACTCATCGAAGCACACGCTCTGACAGTTCTCTCTCACATATCTTCAGGTGTAGTTGGAACGTCTTTATAAACAATGTCTTTTACGAATCCCCACAAGAAAAAATCCTGAGGCATCAAGTCTGGTGAAGGAGCCGGCCACGACTCATCTCATATGCGTCTAATCCAACGATTTGGGAATTGTCTCTGCAACTCATTTCTAGCCATCAGCGAAAAATGTATCGAACACCCATAGTGTTGATACCACATTCTGTTCCTTGGTCCTAAAGGTATTTCTTCCAATAACAGACTTAATGTTTCTTGCAGGAATGTCGTTACTTCCTACCATTAAGATTTCCTTCAATGAAATACGGGCCTATAATTCTGTCCTTTGGTGTGCAACTTGCGGCAGCGAACATGGATTTTCAATTGCCTCATAATGCATGTTATGCAAATTAATATTTCCAAGGTTCGTGAATGTCGTCTCGTCAGTAAATAAAATCAAATTAATAAATGTGTCATCCCTCTGAATCTGAAGTCGAGTCCATTGGCAGAATTCAGCGCGACGCATACAATCCGTACCAGTTAATTCGTGGTGGAGACTGATATGCTAAGGATATTTATGGCGATGCAGAACACGAACAACACTACTCTGGCTCACGCCAGATTCCCTTGCGATCTGACGCGAACTAACACAAGGATCTCCAACCACAGTGGCAAGAGTACCAATTTCCGCGTCCTCGTTAGTAACATTCCTTTACCGGATATGTTTACGATGCGCTAAAGCTCCAGTTGTTCTCAATTTATCATACACATGTACGACATGTAGGGTGAGTACGTTGAGGATATCTTTCGGCATATAAGTCTCTAGATCTCACTGAATTTCGTTGGCATTCTCTGTAAATGAGAAGCATATCGACTTGTTCTTCGAAGGAATACATCATTCACATTCGCTTGATACGATGATACTAGTCTTACCATTCCTATTAGTGTTTATTGCGAAACCGTCGAATGGTGTTTGCATGTTAGTGGCACGTTACATGGATACGCCGTATTCGGCGAATATTTACTATTTGCACGATATACGAGAGGGAATTGACAGAGCATGTGCTTCGACAAGTGCCGATGTGATAAAGAATACCATACAATCCACCATCAGAAGATTGCAGCACTGCATTGATAGCAATGGTCATCACTTTGAACACCTTCTGTAAATCGACGTTCATGCCACCTGTTTGACCTTGATTGACCTTCAAATACCTTATTTTTAAACATTACTGGATTGGTCTCGATAGTCGCTATCAGAAAATAAGTACCAAACTATAGCATCTCAATTAAAAAACAATGTTGAGCTTCATATCTCTGACGCGATCCCACCTAGCAACATAAAACCCATGCAAAATTTGTCCCACAAACTTTTCAGCTACTATCATACTTTCGGGGCTATTCTAGGTGGCAATAGTTAGTGACTCACCCTGTAAAATGGACTTGTATTAGAGGGCTGGAACTCTGGTAAATGTTCTGAGGTAGAACACTCTCTCCTACTTCGTCGTGTTTTCATCGACTGCACCTCCACAAGAGAGGCACAGTTATCTGAGAGCGAAAGGTGACTTAAGTTTTATGTTACCAGGACAGAGAAAAAGCCTGCACTGTTTATAAGTAGTAACATCCATTGACGAATCACGTTCCATTAAATAATGTCTTTTAAAGGTGAAAAACTGACCTCTATTGAAGGAGAAGAATACGTTATTTGCTGCTTAGAAAGAAAAAAGGACGCTGTATAAGACAAACAGGCTCTTTGTATTGTCTTGTAAACAGTTTTGATACGTTTGTATGTATGTACACAGACGGGGAAAATCGCAACACCAAAAATTAATAAATGTAGAGTCATGAAATTTCTGAACTACGTTTGTGTACGTAACATATTTCAATTACTAACAGTGCAGGATTACGGGTTAATGTACGCGCGAGATAAACCTTTGCAAATGTGAAATTCTGGTACATTAATAAATTGTGTAACTGCAGAATGTTGAATGCATGCATGCAAACATGGGATGGAGTTCCATAGTTGTTGAACATGGTCGGTCAATACAGGGAAGGTAAACGCAGGTTGTGGATGATGCTGGAGTGCTCGTTCAAAAAATGGTTCAAATGGCTCTGAGCATTATGGGACTTAACATCTGAGGTCATCAGTCCCCTAGAACTTAGAACTACTTAAACCTAACTAACCTAAGGACATCAGACACATCCATACCCGAGGTAGGATTCGAACCTGCGACCGTAGCAGGCACGCGGTTCCGGACTGAAGCGCCTAGAACCACAACAGCCGGCAGGAGTTGCCGTCCGATGATGTCCCATATGTGCTCGGTTGGAGACTAATCTGGTAACCGAGCAGGGCAAGGCAACATGTCGACACTGTAGAGGGCATGTTGGGTTGCAATGGCGGTATGTGGGCAGACGCTACCCTTCTGGAAATCATCCCCTGGGAAATAACAGTTCGAATCATCAGATCGACGTATAATTCTGCAGTCAGGTTGCGTGGGATAACCAGGAGAGCGCTTGTGCTGTCATACGAAATCGCACTACAGGCCTCAAAGCCAAGTGTATGTCCAGTGTGTCTAGCATGCAGACAGGTTGGTTGCAGACCTTCTACTGTCCTCCTCCTAACCAACGCCCAGTCGTCACTGTTACCGAGACAGAAGTAGCTCTGGTGAAGGAACACAGCACTCCTCCACACTGCCCTCCAATGAGTTCTCGCTTGACACCACTGAAGTCGCAAAGTCGCAAATGGCGGTGGTTTGGGGTCACTGGAGCCGACGCTACAGGGCGTGTGGCTCGGAGCTGTGCTTGAAGTAACCGATTTGTAGCAGTTCGTGTCACTGTTGTGGCAATCGCTTCTCAAATCGCTGCTGAAGATACAGTACGATGCGACAGAGCCCGATCTTCTTCCGATGACCACCGCTGCCAAAATTTACACTACTGGCCATTAAAATTGCTACACCACGAAGACGACGTGCTACAGATGCGAAATTTAACCGACAGGAAGAAGATGCTGTGATATGCAAATGATTAGCTTTTCAGAGCATTCACACGAGGTTGGCGCCGGTGGCGACACCTACAACGTGCTGACATGAGGAGAGTTTCCATCGATTTGCCGGCCGGAGTGGCCAAGCGGTTCTAGGTGCTTTAGTCCAAAACCGCGAAACTGCTACGGTCGCAGGTTCGAATCCTGCCTCGGTCATGGACGTGTGTGATGTCCTAAGTTAGGTTTAAGTAGTTCTAAGTTCTAGGGGACTGATGACTTCAAATGTTACGTCCCATAGTGCTCAGAGCCATTTGAACCATTTGAACCAACCGATTTCTCAAACACAAACAGCAGTCGACCGGCGTTGCCTGGTGAAACGTTGTGATGCCTCGTGTAAGGAGGAGAAATGCGTACCATCACGTTTCCGACTTTGATAAACGTTTGATTGTAGCCTATCGCGATTGCCGTTTATCGTATCGCGACATTGTTGCTCGTGTTGGTCGGGATCCAGTGACTGTTAGCAGAATATTGAATCGGTGGGTTCAGGAGGGTAATGCGGAACGCCGTGCTGGATCCAAACGGCCTCGTATCACTAGCAGTCGAGATGGCAGGCATCATATCCGCATGGCTGTAACGGATCGTGCAGCCACATCTTGATCCCTGAGTCAACAGATGGGGACGTTTGCAAGACAACAAAAATCTGCACGAACTGTTCGACGACGTTTGCAGCAGCATGGACTGTCATCTTGGAGAGCATGGCTGCAGTTACCCTTGACGCTGCACCACAGACAGGAGAGCCTGCGATGGTGTACTCAACGACGACCCTGGGTGCACGAATGGCAAATCGTCATTTTTTCGGATGAATCCAAGTTCTGTTTACAGCATCGTGATGATCGCATCATTGTTTGGCCACATCGCGGTGAACGCACATTCGAAACGTGTATTCGTCATCGCCATACTGGCGTATCACCCGGCGTGATCGTACAGGGTGACATTGGTTACACGTCTCGGTAACCTCTTGTTCGCATTGACGGCACTTTGAACAGTGAACGTTACATTTCAGATGTGTTACGACCCGTGGCTCTAACCTTCATCCGATACCTGCAAAACCCTACATTTCAGCAGGATAATGCACACCCGCATGTTGTAGCTCCTGTACGGGCCTTTCTGGATACAGAAAATGTTCGACTACTGCCCTGGCCAGCACATTCTCCAGATCTCTCACCAACTGAAAACGTCTGGTCAATGGTGGCCGAGCAACTGGCTCGTCACAATTCGCCAGTCACTACTCTTGATGAACTGTGGTATCGTGTTGAAGCTGCATGGGCAGCTGTACCTGTACACGCCATCCAAGCTCTGTTTGACTTAATACCCAGGCGTATCATGATCGTTATTACGGCCAGAGGTGGTTGTTTTGGGTACTGATTTCTCAGGATCTATGCACCGAAATTGCGTGAAAATGTAATCACATGTCAGTTCTAGTATAATATATTTTCCCAATGAATACCCGTTTATCATCTGCATTTCTTCTTGGTGTAGCAATTTTAATGGCCAGTAGTGTACTTGACATATCAGCTTTGACAATAAAATACGGTAGTGTAATACCGGCCTGAGACTCAGGGCCCGCATTGCCACTGCCTGCAGGACTCTGTACACGCGGACCTGACCGGTGTGTCGGTGGTGGCGGTGTGCCCCGGGCCTGCTGACACGCCGCTCATGAACGACGCCCAGCAGTACCTGCTGCACGACTACCTGGCACCCGTACTCGCCGAAGCCATCAAGGTCGCGGGGACCTACAACAAGTAAGTACGCACTCCCTGCTGCGTTCTCTAGTGTCATACGTGGGGTCTCTCTGTGTGTTCACAAACAGTCGTCTTACGAGGAGACCCTAATGGAGGAGCCTCTCTGGTTTTCTTCATGTTGTAGTTGTTGTTGTGGTCTTCAGTCCAGAGTTTGATGCAGCTCTCCATGCCACTCTATCCTGTGCAAACTTCTACATCTCCCAGTACCTACTGCAACCTACATCCTTCTGAATCTGCTTAGTGTATCCATCTCTTGGCCTCCCTCTACGATTTTTACCCTCCACGCTGCCCTCCAATGCTAAATTTGTGATCCCTTGATGCCTCAAAACATGTCCTACCAACCGATCCCTTCTTCTAGTCAACGTGTGGCACAAATTTTCCTTCTCCCCAATCCTATTCAATACCTCCTCATTAGTTATGTGATCTACCCATCTAATCTTTAGCATTCTTCTGTAGCACCACATTTCGAAAGCTTCTATTCTCTTCTAGTCTAAACTATTTACCATCCACGTCTCACTTCCATACATGGCGACACTCCATACAATTACTTTCATAAACTACTCCCTGAAATTTAAAACTATAGTCGAACTTAACAAATTTCTCTTCTTCAGAAACGCTTTCCTTGCCATTGCCAGTCTACATTTTATATCTTTTCTAATTCGACTATCACCAGTTATTATGCTCCCCAAACAGCAAAACTTATTTACTACTTTAAGCGTCTCATTTCCTAATCTAATACCCTCAACGTCAACCGATTTAATCGACTACATTCCATTATCCTCGTTTTGCTTTTGTTGATGTTCATCTTATATCCTCCTTTCAAGACACTGTCCATTCCGTTCAGACGCTCTTCCAAGTCCTTTACTGTCTCTGACAGAATTACAATGTCGTCGGCGAACCTCAAAGTTTTTATTTCTTCTCGAAGGATTTTAATTCCTACTCCAAATTCTTCTTTTGTTTCCTATACTGCTTGCTCAATATACAGATTGAATAACGTCGGGGATAGGCTACAACCCTCTCTCACTCCTTTCCCAACCACTGCTTCCCTTTCATGTCCCTCGACTCTTATAACTGCCCTCTGGTTTCTGTACAAATTGTAAATAGCCTTTCGCTCCCTGTATTTTACCCCTGCCACCTTTAGAATTTGAAAGAGAGTATTCCAGTCAACATTGTCGAAAGCTTTATCCAAGTCTACAAATGCTAGAAATGTAGTTTTTCCTTTCCTGAATCTATTTTCTAAGGTAAGTCGTAGGATCAGTATTGCCTCACGTGTTCCAACACTTGTACAGAATCCAAACTGATCTTCCACGAGGTCGGTTTCTACTAGTTTTTCCATTCGTCTGTAAAGAATTCGTGTTTGTATGTTGCTGCCGTGGCTTATTAAGCTAATAGTTCGGTAATTTTCATATCTGTCAACACCTGCTTTCTTTGGGATTGGAATTATTATATTATTCTTGAAGTCTGAGGGTATTTCGCCTGTCTCATACATCTTGCTTACAAGATGGTAGAGTTTTGTCAGGACTGGCTATCCCAAGGCCGTCAGTAGATCTAACGGAATGTTGTCTACTCCCGGGGTCTTGTTTCGACTCAGGTCTTTCAGTGCTCTGTCAAACGCTTCACGCAGTATCGTATCTCCTATTTCATCTTCATCTACATTCTCTTCCATTTCTATAATATTGCCCTCAAGAACGTCACCCTCGCATAGACCCTCTATATACTCCTTCCACCTCTCAGCGTTCCCTTCTTTGCTTAGAACTTGGCTTTCATGTGAGTTCTTGATATTCATAAAGCGGTTCTCTTTTCTCCAAACGTCTCTTTAATTTTCCTGTAGGCTGTATCTATCCTACCCATAGTGATATGTGGCTCTACATTCTTACATTTGTCCTCTAGCCATCCCTGCTTAGTCATTTTGCACTTTCTGCTGATCTCATTTTTGAGACGTTTGTATTCCATTTTCCCTGCTTGATTTACTGCATTTTTATATTTTCTCCTTTCATCAATTAAATTCAATATTTCTTCTGTACAGGGTGGAGCAAATAAAAGTGGCTCGGAGAACAGAATTCCAGGGTACAAAGAAACACAGCAAAGGAAATACAGTACTAACCTGAGTAGAGCGGATATTGAAAGTGACCACCATTCATTCATATCTTGGCAGTTTTGGGCGCTGGTGAGCAAGTTGCTGAAGGCGGATCGAAGCTGGACTGCTGGAATTGCTTCAGTCTCATCCGATATGTTTTGCTGCAGTTCTTGAAAACCTTCAGGATTAGACTTGAGAGCACACCACACACAGAAATCACACACTGACTGATCAGGTAGCCTAGGTGGCCAGCCAGGGCCGTGACCAGATTGACCTCTGCTAACAACTCCACTCACACTGACACAGCCCGCACCACGCTCTGAACTGGTGTGGATCAAGTGGAGGGCGTACACGTGGTGTGCGAGTCAGGTCCAATAGTATCCACTCTTCTGGCCCGCCTTTATTTGCTCCACCCTGTATTTATATCAATTTTTTTTCTTTATTTGGAAAAAGTATAGGACGTTGTGTGTAACCTATTAAGTCGTTCCAGTGACTCAGTATTACATAATTTTTATGTAAATGTACATGTAGTATGTAGATATCCGTGAAAGTAAGTTACACATGTCATCCAACGCTAAGACCATTGCGAAACAACAGTGGCTCATTGTCAGAAGAAATCACACGTTCTAGGTTTCTTGTAGACACAGTTCTGTTGCAGTGCAGATAGCAGACGCATTACATAGTGCGATTAAAATAGCGTGGCAACTGGAAGCCTATTCCAAATTTGAGCCGGCTGGAGTAACCGAGCGGTTGTAGGCGCTACAGTCTGGAGCTGCGCGACCGCTACGGTCGCAGGTTCGAATCCTGCCGCGGGCATGGATGTGTGTGATGTCCTTAGGTTACTTAGGTTTAAGTAGTTCTAAGTTCTAGGGGACTGATGAGCTTAGAAGTTAAGTCCCATAGTGCTCAGAGCCATTTTGAACCAAATTTGAAGCAGGCAGAACAGTAGTCTTCTTGAGCGCAGAATGTCTCAATTCGCCACAGATGCACCGTGAAATTCTGGTGGTATATAGACCAGATGCAATGTGGCGTCCAGCTGTAGTGAAATTGTATCAACCCAGGCCTCACAGATACGGGCGATACTGATCCCAGAGTCCAGATCACCATGCGATTTTTCGGCTAGCTTAAAAACATCTTGACGGTAAAGAGATTTTCCGAGGATGAGGACATTCACACAGTGATCTCGAATGGCCCCAAGACGAAGCAGCTATTTTTGTCATTGGGGATCTGATCTTTTAGTAGAATGCTTCACCTGTTGTTTACAGAGACTTTGTGACTATGTAGAAAAATAGTGTCGTGTTTCTGTGTCACTTTGATTTGTAGTAAAGCATTCAGTAAAAGTTACTTGGTCTATCATGACAATATGTAACGTGTGCGCTGAGCGCCAACACTACCCACACGCCTACTGGGCAGATATTTGTT
This sequence comes from Schistocerca gregaria, assembly GCF_023897955.1. Taxonomy (NCBI): domain Eukaryota; kingdom Metazoa; phylum Arthropoda; class Insecta; order Orthoptera; family Acrididae; genus Schistocerca; species Schistocerca gregaria. The sequence continues at coordinate 170,983,818 of NC_064922.1, forward strand.
CATGTGCATGCGAAAACTGTGGCCCGTTTCCCCAGTAGGGGGCTCTACCTGTCGAAGTCCTCTATGACTCATCTACGACGACGTTATAGCCCCACCCATTGGCGCCTGTGTTTTTCTAGCGAGCCAGCACATACAGGGTGAAAAGTATTAAAACCTACAAACTCTGGGAGCTTGCAGGGGGCAACAAAACAAATATTTTTCCCTAATGTCATTTTTTCCTATGAGAATTATTTAAACCGGTGGAGGCCGTATTACGCTCTTCAGTTGTTAGAGGCCGTATTACGATCTTCAATTTTTAGAGGGCGTATTACGCTCTTCAGTTGTAGGCAACTGCTGTGAATCAATGTAATAGTGCATTGTCTCTGTTTACTAATGGAGCGATACACAGGTACTGAGTACACTGATATCGTTGGTGCGTACTACGTAGCGCATCACAACGGACGAGCTGCACAGCGGGTTTATCAACAACAATATCCTAATCGCCGAATCCCTCATCATACGACCTTTGCTGCTGTGTACCAACGTCTGCGTGAGACCGGGTCGTTTAGTAGATTACCTGGACAGGGACGCCGTCGCACGGTAAGAACGATGCAATTTGAGGAAGCTGTCTTGCAGCATGTGGAGCGGGATCCTTCAATCAGCACTCGTGCAATTGCACGTACCATGGGGACGAATCAGACGAATGTAAGAACAGTCTTTCGAGAGCAGTTGTTACGTCCATTTCACCTACAGCGTGTTCACAACCTGGAACCAGTTGATTATCCTCCCAGAGCACAGTTTTAGCGGTGGTACCTGGAACAGTGTGAAATGCATCCTACATTTCCATCCTCTGTGTTGTTTACCGATGAAGCAACGTTCGAGCGTGATGGAGTCTTCAACATGCACAATTCGCATGTTTGGAGTGAGGATAACCCACATGCCACAGTTACTAGTGCTAATCAAGTGCGGTTCTTCTTTAATGTGTGGGTCGGTGTTGTTGGGGACTGTTTAATCTGCTACCTCGGTCATTAAACGGCAGGCACTATTACAATTTTCTCGCCAGAGTATTGCCAGAATTCCTGGAAAACGTCCTGCTCCCAACAACATGACGGTGGTTCCAACATGACGGGGCGCAGTCGTCGTGTGCCTCGATTCCAGAACCAACGGTTCTTAGAAACGTGGATTGGCATAGGTGGTCCTGTACCATGGCCTGCTCGATCCCCAGATATGTCTCCTCTGGACTTCTTTGTGTGGAGAGAGATGCGCAACCTTGTTTACGCAACTCCTGTTGCATCAGAAGAGGATCTGGTTGCCCGAATAGTAGCAGCAGCAGGAACAATTCAGGATACTCCCGGGGTTGTTGCCCGTGTCAGACAGATCATGATCCGACGGTGTAACCTTTTTTTTTACGTGTCAATGGAGACATATTTGAAAATATGCTGTAATTGAAATTGGGTTGTGTTAATGTGTTGTCTCTTGGTCATAAAAAATGGAAAAGTGTTTGTTGGTTTAATTAATTTGCCGCCAGGGAAATCTTTCTCTACCAGTTTAAATACTCCTCATAGGAAAAAATGACATTAGGGAAAAATATTTGTTTTGATGTCCCCTACAACCTCTCAGTGTTTGTCGGTTTAAATTCTTTTCACCCTGTATAGTGGCGAGCAACTACAGCAACATCTGAGTAAGCACATGAGGATGAGGAGCAGCTGTCTCGTTGAAATACTGTGCAGCTTTCACAACATTATCTGACATGACGCCTGTGAACCACTGACGTATAATGTACTTCCGAAATGCCCTTCGTATTAGATCTGTAAGCCACTGCTTCCCATCAAGCCTCCTGGCAGATTAAAACTGTGTGCCAGACCAGGAGGCACTGTAAGAAAGAAAACTATGAGGCTGGGGCATGAACTGTACTTGAGTAGCTCCACCAGTATCATCGATGTTCGCGTAAGGTTTCGAATCTCGTTGTTTCAGTCTTGCAGGAAATGTCATCGACAGCTTGTTTATCTGTGTTAACGACAACAGAGATGGTTGACAAGAAGACTGTCAGTCGAAGACTTGTCTTTTCGGTGTTGTAGTGTATAATGTGTTAACTAGTGTGTCATCGTGCCCACAGGCCAGAGTTCATCGCAGAGGGCCTGATGCGCGCCATCCGGGAGGGTGAGTCGGGCTCGCTGTGGCTGGTCCACAATGGGGACATCAGCCAGGTGACCTTGAGCGTGCAGAAGAAGTGACCGCACCAGCAGCTCAACTCCACGCCGTCAGCAGCTTCATCCTCCCAAGTCCCACACTCGTGCTGCTTCGCGCGCACTCACCTCCCCAACAGTCTAGCACCATAAAATATTCTACCATTGTCCTCCGAATGCTGCTGCAAATCATTTCCTGATCGACAGTGGCAATCCAGCTCCGTCTACAAAGCATCCACAAACCAAAAACTTTGCTCGATCCAGAGACATCTGCGGTTGGTGAAGAATTGGAAACTCCCATTTGTAAGATAACCATCTGATACTGCGATAAACACAGGCTCGAGATCCTATGGCGGAGAGATGTCCACCTGCGGCTGATCCACTGAGGCATTTCGTCACGTGTCACACAGGCAATCGACTTTCCTGACTCACGCGACAAACTTATATGGTAATTGTTCCTAATGGTACTCCTGGTATTCACATGAAGCAAGACACTAATCTTCTCCCTTTTCTGTATAGTGTGCAATGTTCTTTCTTATGGTTTATATCCTATATGTAATTTGAAAATCTACATGTTTTGTATACTATGTGATATAGTAGCTGCTGATGGTATTGGCTGCACTCGTGTGATGTGAGAAATAAACTTTTTGTGTATTCCTCCATTTTCTGTGCCTCTTATACCGTTCATTCTTCTGCATATTTAAATTGCATACCTTCATATTTTATATGGTAGATAATATGAGAGTTCCATTTTCTGTTTCCTTACGCTATTCCTGGGGAAGCTGCCATGTTACAAAGCATAGTCTACGAATATGCTCTGTTGAAGTAAGTGGCAAAAAAAAAGATAAAGGTATTTGCTCTTGTGACATTACTACACGAAAGCCAGTGGCAAGTTTTAAATCATAAACACGGGAAACTAATACAAAGCACAGAGGAACATGTTTACAGGTATGAAATAATGTCGAAGAAGAGACAGAATTTATATTCTAAAAATCTGAGTGCTGGAGAGTCCAATAAAATTTAGAGGAAATAAGGAGAGGGTAGAATATACTTTCGCACTGGATTAACCATTAAGATAACACTCAAGTTAAAACATTATAAATCAGAGGGAGAAAGGAACCCTTGTAGATTAGGGAAAAGGTGGAGGCTGAAAAACCAATAAATAACGAGATATGGCAAATAATTGAGAGATAGGAGGAAGGTTAGAAATAATTATTTACGGAATATTTCCTCTTTGAACGAATTCAACCTGGTCATCTACGTTTTGTGTCGCAACGCAAGGATGCATGCTCGTTTATACGCCTCCGTGAAGTTTTCTTTTTCCGCAACCAGCTGTTGGTCTGGTGGCAGACGGAATTTTTCATTCTTCGTTCAGCTCGAGAGGATGCTACCTACCCTACATCAGTTTTAAAGTTTTCTCTCCTTTGCCATATAATTTTTATTTGTTTTTTTTTCACACTCAGCATCGCTAAAAGAACCCAGCAACAAAAGAAGAAATACGTGATAAACTAAATCGTTAGGTAAACAAGATTATAAATATTTTTATGTCAGGGTTAGTTTGAGCAGTGCTACACATTCTACGGGTTCAGTTTGTGAACATGTTTTTCGTTCAATGAAATAAATTAGACAGGGTCCTACATGCATTCACAATTCCGGTGTTGCCTTTCGGAAAACAGGAAACCTGCTTAGACTATACAAAGTAGAAGGAGCAATACTCCATCATCAATAGAAAAACTTATAGCTTAATTTGTAAATCATATCAGATCCTAGAAAATGTTTTCATACAATCTTATGTAACGTTTGCAAACTGTTACACACAACACATTAACACAAATTTTGTAAAGTAAGTGCTATTTCATTAAAATTTCTGTAATATCCGAGTACAAGCTGACAAAACATAAAGCTGCTGCAAAATTGGCCACTAACTCTCAACCTAACCGCTAACACAGTGCCGTGCTATTCAAAAAGGTGAGAAACACAGCAGCCTTTGACTACATAATCATCGATTCGCGAGTGAAGTTAGACATTTCAAATTTCGAAGATGCGATGTCGGTGGAAATTAGAAAAGTTTTTTTTCATTTTATTGTAATAAATGGTCACTTGCCAGAACAGCTTAAAGTCGAGTCCTTCGTTCTATTGAACTTCATACATCTCTATGGCTTTACATTTGTTTCAAATTCTGCAATGACATTTCAAAAGTACTGGAAAAATCCCTGTACAAATTCCTACTGAAGGATACTTCCAGATGTCTTTCCTAAGGAATGTAACTACTCCATAACAGAAGCTCTGTAACACAAGTTCATACTAGGAAGGGAATTACTATCGTCTACTAGATGATTTCCTCATACGTCTTTGAAGCAACATGACTTGATTCTTGATCAGATTATTTTACGTTTTTTTTAAGATCTACTCCCTGCAGTCTCTAAATGTTGCAAAATTGGAATAATTGCTGTTTGAATGGAGCATTTATGCTCCATTCAAACAGCAATCTTTCAGAACTGGCAAACTTTCCTTTTTATGCAGGTTATGCTGGAAATTTGTCTCGTAATTTCCATCAATAAAATGTAATCATTAAGGTTGCTCGCTCTATGTAGAATTAATCAGTCAGTTATGATTGTCTAATTCAGTCTTGGTACACAAATCACTCCACTTCTCACGTGGTGTTTAACACGGAAAACAATCGCTAGAGTTCACACTGACTTACTAAACTGTTTCAACATTGTTTCCGAGAACATAAGTTCAATATTCCGTATCCTCATATCCTAATCTGACATCAAAATGGATCCGTCATCCCTCCATAAGGGGGGGGGGGGGGAGAGATTGGTGATGTATCCCAGGACTTCTCCTGGGATACATAGTGAACAGCAAGCAGCAATGGTAGTCCAGTTGCTGTACTAGCCAGACGTCTATGGCCAAGGTTCATAACAAGGGCCGGCGCGTAAATACAGTGGTCGGTGCACAAACACAAACCAGACCGACCACACGAAATGATTACAAGCCAGCATGCAGCTGGCTCCACTAAAGCGCTTCGCGCCTGCCTCGCCATAGGTGATGTTTCATTCGCTGACCTATTTCACTTACGCTGATCACGCGTCCTATAAGAGTGGAGCAAATATACATGTGCTGGGCCAGAACTTAAGTGAACACCCAGTAGCAAAACGACGAGTTCTGTTCACAGAGCTATTCCAGGATCTACTGTTCTTAGCATTCACGTAAGTTTCAGCCACAGCAGTCATCTCAGTGAACCAGTACTGAACCACTGACACCGAGCCCACCAGCAGTCTCTGAAAGCCATCTCTCTCCACAAACGACAGGCTCACTGCACTAAATGATTCATGGACATTCGGGAGGAATATCACATAATTTCTGTGGTGACTCGACATGTGAATACAAACAGAAAAAGTCATTACGGAACTGGAACCATTCGAAAAGCTCAACTGTCACCTCTGCTTCCGTTCGACTCCAGAAAGGATTCCACCGAAAAAAACTAAAGCAGCGATTTATTTTCGCCATGTTCTTTAACCATGATTAACTTTCAAAGAAGCGTCATGAGTGCCGAATTTTGAGTAAAACCTTTATTTATCTCGTTTACATGTTAAAATTTACGTCTTTCGTCAAACCACAGCGGTGTTTACACAGTTTCACCTTACTAACATCTATTCATACATACGCAGTGGCAAGAGAATTCTGAAACTGTGCTTTACTAAGTTTATTAAATGAGGAACTGACTAAAAGTAAGGTCAATAGCTTATGAAAAAGCGTATCCTTGGTACAAAAATAAACGTGTATTGTCTTAACTTATGATGTTCGAGAACCTGTAGCATTTCTCGTTTCACCAGTTATCGATGGCCCATTAAAATTAGGGTCTGTAGTTAGTGGAATAAAACAGTAGATAATTAAGTTTTGCATAATAACAATTTGACAAAACACTCTCCTCTCTGAGTGCTATCATTTGCCAAAATCTCATTTCGATATCTCAAACCTTTTTTCTGAAATACGATGCGTGTTTTTTAAATATGTACCGTTTTGAAATTTAAAAAAGAAGTGCTAAGATATCTCAATAATTTTATTTTTACATAAAACCTGTACCTTAATCTACTTTTCTACATAATTTCCGTCAGTATTGAGGCACTTGTGATAACATTGTTCCAGTTTCTGAATACCCTCCTCCTCATAGAAGTCTGCCGCCTGACTTATTAACCACTCCATCACCACTGTTTTGGCTTCGTCATCGTCTTGAAGATGCTGGCCGCCCAGGTGTTTCTTCAAGTGCAGGAACAGATGGTAGTCACTGAGCGCAAGATCGGGGCTGTACGGAGGATGATCTAGAGTTTCCCATCGAAAAGATGTGATGAGATCTTTGCTCTGATTCGCCACATGCGGACGGGAATTGTCTTGTAGTAAAACGATGCCCTTGCTCAACTTGCCACGTCTTTTGTTCTGAATTGAACGGAGCAGATTGTGCATTGTCTTACAGTAAGCTGCTGCATTGATTGTCTCATTACGAGGCATCGTTTTGCTGCAAGACAATGCCCGTTCGCATGTGGCTGATCAGACCAAAGATCTCATCTCATCTTTTCGATGGGAAACTCTAGATCATCTTCCGTACAGCCCCAATCTTGCGCCCAGTGACTACCATGTGTTCCTGCACTTGAAGAAACACCTGGGCGGTCAGCGTCTTCAAGACGATGATGAAGTCAAAACAGTTGTGATGCAGTGGTTAGCAAGTCAGGCGGCAGACTTCTATGAGGAGGGTATTCAAAAACTGGTACAACGATATGCCAAGTGCCTCAATATGGACGGAAATTATGTAGAAAAGTAGATTAAGGTACAGACATTCATGTAAAAATAAAATTATTGAGATATCTTAGCACATCTTCCTAATTAAAAAAAAAAAAAACTCCGCTCGTATGACGAATGTGGTGGATATTTCATTCTGGCTTGATCGCTGGCGCGCGCCATCGCAAATGAATGTGCTACATCAGGTCATTTTCCTCAGGATTGGTGAGAGATAGAGATCTCCATCCAAGTCCAACGAAAAATTCAATATCTTAGCTAAATTTCATATTCAGCAACCGTAATATGCACCAAGTGCATTATCATATTTTTAATTGCGAACTTTTTCGTATTTCGCACAGTGTCTTACTTAAATGGAAATATCACAGTAATTATGACCATTAAGGAAATAACATATAAAGCTATAAGTAACGCAAAAACTATTTTTTTTAACAAGCAGTTTCAGTGAAATCGTATGAGAAAGATTGCAGGACGTGCGTCTTGGTTTTGTCATCGCAGCAATTCAACGACTGACTGAAGTGGGCGAACATTGTCGGCCTTACCATTCTGAACAAATGAATGAAATTGCACAGCACTTTAGACGGAAACTGGTCACTATGCATCAGCCACTGTACATTCGTCAAAGTTACAAGAGAGGCAATCACGCTGGTTAACGTCCTCCTGGTTGCTAAATAACATTTGCTTGGTGCATGTTTTACTTTGGTTCTGGGCAAATTTGGGATGGTCAAGATAAACAGGATGCATATGAGTATATGTACTGTGAGGATTAATTCTAGTGCATATCACAGGTATGGCTTTCTTTTTATTCAGATCCGTGGACAACTTACATTGTGGGTGAAACTAATAGAACACTGACAGTTTAGAGCAGTAGCCTCACGCCATGCTATGCAATGTAGCATAGCACATGGCACATGGCACATTGACATATGGGTTGGTAACAGTGAGAGGGAGCTAAAATACGAGTCAGCAACAATATGACAGCCTCCACCTAGCGCGCGAAAAACTTCTCTTCCCGTGTTCTGGCATATTCTGAGGTTGATTTTTGGTGTGTGCATGGTCTGGTTAGTGTGTTAATTTTTCAGTATGGATAAATTTTCGGTTAAAAAGAAAAACATTAAAGATGACTCGGTGACGGAATCAAATAACACCGACAAAAGTGAGAATGAATTGATTCCAAATGTAAGTCTTGCGAAAGCAGTGCAACCTATTGGAACATTTCGTTAGTTCGTAGAGTATTATTTAACCTTCGGACCTTAAAACTATCAATTACCAAAATGTAACCTGTGTGGAGAAAACTAAGCATTGAATCCATGGTCCCTTGTAAACTGAAAAGACAATTGGACAGCAAACATGGTCCGTTATCTGAGAAAGATAAGAGCTATTTTAGCCGATTGATTTCATCATCAGAAAATCAGGCCAAAGCTACAGCACAGACAGCAACCATCTCTGAAAATGCACAGTTATAAAGCTGCTGAAATAGTAGCGAAAAGAATGCAGCCCCCTGCAGCTGTAGAGGTCGTAATTTTTCCTGCTTGTGAAGAAACAGTGAAATCGATGTATGTGGTATGTGACGGCGCCATGGAGGAAATATCTGTCGTTCATTGTCAAACGATACTGTTTTCCAGCAAACCGATGACATGTCTTCATACATCCAGGGCAATGAAAAGCTTAGCAGCAGTCGTGTATTTTCACTACAGCTCGACGAGACAACTAATGTAAATAAGGAATGGCAGTTACAGAGTTACATAAGATTTGTTGATGAGGATTGGATTACAGAATAATTCCTTTCGTGTACTGAAATGCTCTCAACGTCACCAGGTTCATATGTGTATAGTTCTGCATCCATCACCATGGAGCAAAACGAGCTACCCCAGAAAACTTATCTTTCCGTTTGCACAGACAATCCACCAGCAATGATTGGAAGATTAAAAGCATTTGTTGCAAGACTGAAAAAAAGATTTCCCGAATATAGGCTCAACACATGGCTTCATACTTCTTGTGGCTCTAGTGGTGAAGACTACTTCAATAGAACTTAAAAGTATTGAAAACTGAAACAACATTTCCCCAACATATGTTCAACAAATTTCTTCATACATCGTGAGGCTCTGCCAGTGAAGACTATACAACACAACTTAAAAGTATTTTAGAGTCAATCATTAAGATGGTAAATGTCGTTAAGTCTAGGGCTCTCAATACAAGACACCTCAAACAATTGTACCATGAAAGGAGATCTCGACAAGACACTTTGGTTCTGCATAATGAGATCCGCTGGTTGTCAGTAAGTAGAGGCCATGAAAAATGTTTTTAGTTGAGAGAAAAGCTGTTCAATATCCTTAGCATCGAAAAGACAGACTTTGCAGCTGAATTAGATGATGAAAGCGCTGTGCAGAGGTAGCCTATTTGATTGATATTTTTCGGCATTTAAATTATCTGAACGAGTGTATTCAAGGAAAAGGAGAAAACGTGCTGACGTCAAATGATAAACATACCAGGTTCTTAAAAAATCTTAAGAATACGAAAATCACACATGGAAAAAAATCTTAATATGTTTCCTCCTACTTCCGAGATAGATACACACGGTGACATAGCGTATGGACTCATTTTAAATCACCTCGTGGTTCTCAAGAGTAACATGGCACAATAGTCTCCCTACATCACTGTTGACAAATACGACGGAATGCGCAATCCATATCTCCAGAATCCACCAACGAACCACCGACCTTCCTCTGAAGGAAGAAGAGCAGCTCATAGAACTTCAAACAGACCAAACACTTCAACTGAAACATAGTGAACTACCACTTATCAAGATTTGGATGTTAGCGAAGAAAGAGACTCACTAATAGCAGTGAAAGTAGTTAATATCATTCGCATTTTCCACTGTCTATTTGGACGACTTGGGATTTTTGGCACTAACTACATTAAAAAAAACAAGAAACCTAAGAGATTTCTCTCAGTTGGATTGAAAATGCGGGTGTGTTTGTCTTCAATTCCACACGAATTGAACTTTTGCTTATAAAGTGATAGGCACAAGTTTCTCATTGATAACTCAAACTTGGAAAGTGTAAACCAATAAACAACCCAAAAATAAGCTTAAGTACTGAAATATTACTATATATTCTGTTGTTTGTTTTAAAAATAAATACCCAGTGACATTACTTCAGTTACTTTTATTAACAATATCGTAAACCCTTAGAGATATCGAAGCACGCCTGACTAATTTTGCGGCACAATATTCTGCTGCTGGTTTAAAGACTGATATCAAATATAATGTAGTTTACAATAAGAACTAACTTATTTTAAGCCATATCTTAAGTGGTTATTTAATTATTGGAGTTAAGGCATTTCAGATAGCCGAAACAGGACGATAACTATATTGGCATGAATATTACGAAAAGTGCTGTGGCATATTTTCTGCATAAGGTCAGTTTAATTTTGGTCATTACCCTGACTTGTGCAGCAATGACATTTTAGACAACACATATAAACAATAGCCTATTAATATGAGCAAATGAAAATGTGGTAAGGTATGTTTTCCCTGACCAGTGCAGCAATGACATTTCAGAGTGCACAGATAATCAATAAGCTACTGACACAAATAAATGAAAACATGGTAATCTATATTTTACGTATAGGTTCTCATTTGTCATACTAGAGAGGGGAGCAGAAAAAGTATTGTCATTTTTTATTTTGTACTTAGTTAATATTGTTATGTTTCTTGCATTTTATTTTTTTAGGATATTTCAGAATGAGTAGGTTGTATAAACAATTTATGAAAATTTTTTAGTAACTCTTGTTGCTTAACTCTGTTTTGTGATTAGGGATGGCAGTTGGAAATGTGCACTAGTGGGTATTACTTTCATATTCCATTATTCTCACAAGTACAAAGAGTATTTTATGGGTGTAAAAATTTTCAATGCATAGTTTTAAGTGGATAGGAGGAGATTCTATCTACAGGTGTATTGCACTGTTATTTGAGAACAGTTGTGGTTTGGTAAACTCCAGTGGTGAGTGCAAGTGGCGCCAGCCAGTGTGGCCGAGCGGTTCTAGGTGCTTCAGTCTGGAACCGCGCAACCACTACAGCCGCAGGTTCGGATCCTAGCTCGGGCATGGATGTGTGTGATGTCCTTAGGTTAGTTGGGTTTAAGTAGTTCTAAGTTCTAGGGGACTGATGACTTCAGCTGTTAAGTACCATATCCTCAGAGCTATTTGAACAACGTTTGCAAGTGTTATGGTTGTATTCACCATATGTTCATTGGACAGTAGGTCAAGGAGTATATATGTAGTATATACGGAGTATAGAAGTCTGTGACCTCCTGCTTGAGAAAATGGCAAAACAAGTGCTTCTCCTCAGCACTGCTGTATAATAGACGGCTTTGTAATGGTTTCTGCTAAATATTTGTTGTATTTATTGCACAAAAATAGTAAAAGTCTCAAAAATAAATCTAATGAATTGGTTTCATATTTGTCTACATTTGCATGCTTCAGCGTTCTTCCTGGAGTGTCAGGGATGATCATTGTTATTCTGGTATATGTGGCTCACTTGGAGTCCAACTGGCAGCAGCTGTTGTGATAGATGACTTCATTGGCAGAAATATAGTGCCATGGGAAATGATGATGTAAGTGAGACTCTTTCATAGTATCATAGAGCGACAGGATAATAGATAAACAGGAAATAATTTCTGCCCTTATGGGCGAGCTGAACGGTTCCAGCAAGGGACTATAAATGCTAAGATTAAGAAGAACAAAGTGATGTGGGACTTGCTATCCGTAATATGAGCCACATGGAAAGGAAAAATAGTCACTAATATAAATAAAGGTTCAGCCACATGTGCCAGATATCGGTGAAGCTAACTTTAGCAATCTGGCAACAGCAAACCAATTGTTTCAGAGAATGTAGGAAAAAAAAGTAAGTGAGGCCGGTCAGAGCAGTTCAATGATGATTCCACTGAGACTCAGTGAAGTGACTGGGGACAAATACTCAACACACTCAGTGAATTAATATGGAACAGAACTGTTTCTGGTATTGGTTGGATTGTGTTTAATATTCGGATCCTGACTGCACATTTCACTGTAGGGCTCAGAGTGTCTATTTCTACATCTACCTCGCAAAAAATATTGACCTTTTCACATTAGAACACTAGGATCGAGCTTAGGCCTGATTCCTGTTGATGCTACCGCCAGCTGTAGCTTCACAAGCCATGGATTACATCTCAATGTGAAAGGAAGGAGGAACTAGCTGGCCTGGTAATAGAAAAACGGCGAATGTTTGTCACTTTTACACCAGTGGTGTGAGGGCAGTATCTTTTTATGGTAAATCCAGAACTCACACTAGCAACCTCGAAAAAATTGAAAATTTTAAGGTGGAAGTTGGGAAGCAAGAAAGGAGATTATAGAAACTCTCTATATCTAGATGTTAGAGGGTTAAAAAGAAATTAATGACTTTATGATTTTCTTGAATGAACTGTAGACTAAAAATCAAGCAGAGGTAAAATATATTTATCAGTATAATTGCAGTACTGAAAACTCAAATACTGGATGTATATAGACACATCTTAGATTACAAGTACTCTTGATCAGGTATGGTGAAAAGAAAAGTTGATACACTAATAAGACATACAGAAGTAAAAATATCCTTAAATGTAGTAGAGATCAGCATTTTGAAGCTTATGCCATAGAAGTAGTAATTCATGAAAAGATAATAGTAACAGTGTCCATGTAAACTGCTCCGCCTGGCAGTCTTGAATTTTCGTGAAATAACTTGCTGTCTTATTGAAACGTTTAATTTCTACACTGAATAAATTTTAATTTAACTTTTGAGTCACACTTTTTCTACAGCCACATTAGCGCCCACTGCCATTTCATATAGTGTAAAACCACAATACAGTTTGCAACAGCACTTATGGGAAAGAGCAGCGCTCTTACTGATACCATTTTAAACTGTGAAGTCATAGTTTCATGACTTTCAGATCATGATGCTCAATTACTGAGATGTAATATCATGGTACATGACAAGAAGTGGAAAATGACAAAGGTTATAAATTACAAAGGAATACTTCAAGTAGTATCTGTGAAGTGCAAAATGAATACAAAACATTGGGGGTAAAACTTAATCTACTGAATAACAGAGACAGAGAACATTATGATAACTGTTGTCCTGGAAACTTAACATGTGAAAACAGATTAAATGTTCCAAATACTTAAGTTACAAATGACATCAGAACACCATGCATGATTAATAGAAAATCTTACTTAATATCAAGAGATATGGATGATGACAGTGTTAAATTACATTACAACATGTAAATAGCTCAGCAAAAACATCAAAACATAAAAATCTACCAATTTACGCGAAAAATAAGTGTTTCAAACAACAACATTTGGATCATATAAAAATAGGAGACATAAAAAACCAATCATAAATTGAGGAATTTATCATTACAAGTAAATAATGAGCTAATGAAAAAATAGCCCTGAAATTGCAAACAGTTTTATTCATAGTTATCATCTCTATCACTGTAAAGCAATACAATATTGTTAAAATGCTTTTTGTAACATGCTGAATTACTTATGTAATGTCTTCTTCTAGGGTCATTTTCTCATAAACACTTAAATATGATGTTGTCACGCACAATACGTAGAGTTGTTCTGCTTTGTAGCCATTTGGAGTATGGTATCCCAGACTATACCTTTCATCTTTATTGTTAAACTATGCAGTATGAGGAACACGCAATTACAGAAAAAATATGTTGCAAACTGTATTATAAGTCATAGTTTTCGCTACAGCTCAACTAAATATCTGAATTATCTCAACGATTCTCAAACAATTAATGTGCCACAAAAGATTCCCAGACAACACACTGTAGTCAAATGAAATTATTAAACCGAAAACCAAGTAACAATTATTAATTAGTACAAAAATTGAAAATAAATATATCTCCACATAATGCTCAAAACGCCATCGATTAAGGAAGTCAGATGAATCCAGTTCTTCTTGGGTTGAAAAGTAAAACATTTGACTCAATATCACGTCGACTCATATTAATGAATGCAAGACCATGTGGCGTATCAAAAGAAGTATTGACTGGTTTGACAACTCCGTAGTAGAGTGGATGCAACATGTTGTCTTGGATAGAGTGTCATCAACAGAAATAGAAATAACTTCAGCCATTTTATTGATCTAGCAGACAATGTTAATAGTAACCTCGAACTGGTAACCTCGAACTGTCTGAAGATGACACAGTTATCGATAATAGAAGCAATCTGAAGAAAACTGTACAAATATTGATAAGATCTGAAAGAGGTGCAAAGACTGGCAACTTTTATGAAGAGTTCAAAAATGTAAAATTGTGCATTTAACAAAATGCAAAAGCGTTGTATCCTATGACCACATATCAGCGTGTCACACTTAGAATCAGTCATCTCATACAAGTACCATAGGGAATAATTTGTAGGAAAGTGAAATGGAGGGCTCACTCAGGCTCAGTCGAAAGTAAAGCAGGTGGGGAAATTCGATTCTACCAGTTTACAAAGGACACTGCTTACAAAATGCTTCTGTGACCCATCCTAGAATATCAGGCTAGTGTGAGTAATAGGGGATATCGAATGTATAGGGCAGCACGAATTGTCACAGGTTTGTCTGACCAATATGGAAGCATTGCGAAAGTACTAAAAATGTGATATGGAAGACATGTGAAGATAGATGTTAAGTATAGCAGCACAGGAAAACTTACATTCATAATATCAAAAACAAATATTCAGTGAGGAATCCAGGAGTAGGAGTTTACTACAATCCACTATGTATCACTCTCGGAGGGCCCACCAAGTCAAGACTAGAACAATTACTGTGTGCACTGAGACATTTAAGAAGTCATTACTTCTGTGCTGCATACAAAAGAAAAACTAATATAATCTAACAATCAGAAGTGCCCTCTTCCATGCACTAGGTAGGACTTTGTGATAATAGTTAACAAACGAACGAATTAAAAAGGAAAAGTGTAAGTGCGAACTCGTTCAATGCAGTGATTCGAGGCAGATCGAATAGCCAAAATAAAGTTACAGCTACACTATAAATAATATATCGCTTGAGAGAGCAAAGTGTACAATTAAGATAGTCAAATTATTACTATAATTGCCACAGACTTTTAGTTTCATTGTTTTTGATGAACAAGTGTCACATGCACGTAAGGTCTAATTCAAACAAAATGCGTTGCAAGTGTAAGGAGTGCAGTTCCGAGTTTGAGTCTTAACTGCCAGTCGCTCTGCAACAGATATTACGTTTGAAATATGAGGTGACTCTTGCCTATATTTCCTCCCACTTAATTTATTAGAGCTACACTGAATGAGTACATACTGCACAGAATGCGTCTATAAATGCAAATCCTAACTTCCAAATCATCCAAGACATAACTTTCATTGTATATTCAAAAACGATTGAGTAGAGGTCTAATAGGGACCAATGCCATGCTTGGGTGTTTCGTGGAGCAATCTTGTCAGCACTCGCCGTGAGGTGTGATGGAAACGAAAGAGGATTTGTCATTGCATTGTTACCAAATCAGCTTTTTAGAGCTAACTCTGTCTTCTTTTTAATACCATTTAGCGGTCAAACGAGTGATTTAGCAGGTTTTTTTCACAATGATTTGGCTTTTTTCCTGGTTTCCTTTTCCTGGCTATAGGAAAGAATTAAAATCCATGTTGACCAAAGGAAAATTATTTACATTGACCTAAAGCACAACAAAGCAAACTAAAGCTGTGTTGGTATGCGTTCTGGGCTCTACTACATTACATAGACGACATACAAAGAAGAAAAACATAACTACGAAATGTAAATAGTTGGGAGCGTTACTGGAAACGCTGTTACAGCATAGTTGACATCAGCGAAGTACTGCAGCTTCACAATAATGAAATAAGTTGTTGTAAGGAAATCAAACTCTGATTTGCGCAAGGTAACTTAGAAGCTGAACGCGTCACAGTTGCATTAAAACAATGGGCCAGTGACTGATTTGATTACAGGAAGGCCGAACTTGTATTCATTGCGTAGTTTGCTAAGAGGTCACCCTCACTAAATACACAGGTGTTTTGAATGACGCAAACTTAAATATAGTTTTCATGGATACGAATTAATGTTTGAATTTACATGTATAGTGTTTATATCATCCATTTTCACCTTTCAAAATCATAGATATATTGTCTCTGTATTATCAAAGATATATATGTCAAACAATGTTATACTTTCAACACTATTTGTTTGCATTACTATAATGTCCAGTAGATTCCAAACTAAGAAAGTAAATATAAATTAATTATTTTTTCTGTCTACTTTTGAGAAGCGACGTGGCCAGTTTAGACACAAAATTTTATTGATATTTTTGTATTTTGATTTTTAAAAAGAAGCACTGATTTGATTATCGAGAAACTGCTACACAGTAAATTAATGCAAAAATAAATCTGCACAATAATACACCTTCTTTTATTTTAGCTTTTTCTTGGCTTCTTTTTGTACACACATTTAGCTCATTTCGTTTTGGAGAGTTGGCAACACTGGCCGGCTGCTGGTTCTATACAGGCAGTGATGAAGCTAAGGATAGACGACGTATATCGTAACAAGAGGTGAAGGGATACTGCCATACTCCCAACGTCATTATACCACATCATCAGAAATCGCAGCAACGTAATGCTGTGTTGGGTCACAGCCTCGAAATTCATCACATGCTCGAAAAAAAAAAAAAAAAACAGTCAAGTATCCGTGATAACAACAAAGAAGAAAACGGTTTGTTTCGGCGCTAGAAATTCATTTTCTGTCTTCTCGCCCGCACTGGTCATTTGAAAGTATCATCCGAACGATTATGCAAAACGGACCTACTGCGAACATATGAGCAGTAGAGAAGTTCTGGAGCTGGCCCTGGTCTACACTTCAACGGAAAACTGGGGAATAGGGAACCGTCCGATTTCACAAGTCTGCTTTGACCAATGATGTCATCTTTCGAATACAGATGATCCTTTATAGTTACCAAGACTAAAGATATCCTTTAATAAACAGCCGATTACACCCTTCAACATGGCAACCACAGAACAGATCATTACGCTCAAAACCAACGTAAAAACATGGGACATATTTAAATCAGCAAATACAATTAAATTATCTGGACAACCACGGGAATGAGGGGGTTTTTGGCAGAAGAAACTTAAAAAGATGGGTTAATGAAGCTGAGATTGTTGCACAGCAGCCAAACTATCGAGAAACAGGATGCGAATTCATGTAGAAGAAACAGAACGAAAAATGCGGAAAATACAAAACTGGAATTTGATTAGCTTGACCTACATAACCTAAACGAAGACAGTGGTACCAGACAGCGCCAAATGAAAAAAAAAACAAATTAATCAAGAAATAACACTCACGAATTTGTCTAGAATAAACCGAACATAAAAATATCGAAATTGCACAGTTGAAATTGAGTTTTTCGCTAGACCTCAGCTCGTATGAATATAGCGATACCGAAAAACCCCAAACTGAGCCATGAAAAACAATACTGCCAGTTCTGCTAGATCAATATAACTGAAAATCTTAATAATCGTTTCAATCGCAGTAATTTAACGTGTAGTCTTAAGTTCCTGCCTAAACTTGCCCTACTGCTACCTGTTTCTCTATCGACAATGGGTCTAGAGAAGCAGGGGATACAACCTGTCGGCTTTGACCAATAACGTCAGAATTAGCCAGGGAGCATTTATTACATAGATGAAAGAGGTGACAAGACTGTTCAGAAACAAAACAATACGAGAGACGAAAAATATAGTTGACATATACCAAGGCAAGTAGTACTTTCACGTTAAGGATATCGCGTGTTTGTGGAAAATGAAGGGGAAAAATGGATAGAAATATTGGTCGCATAGAATACGTACCCCACGTCACATATATATGGGTTGTATCTCGAACCTCATTCGAACTGTATTGGTAAACTGCAGTACGGGATACAAGTTTAGCGTACGTCGCTTTCTCCGTTTTCGTTAGCATTAATTCTGTTGTTCAGTTGTTGTTTCTTTCGCCTCTGCTAGCACTAATAGTCTATTCTTACGCAGATAGTAGTATTACCGATGGCAGAAGGAGCTACGTACATAATATTTCTACCCCCTACTTCCGTTGACCTATATACACTCCTGGAAATGGAAATAAGAACACATTGACACCGGTGTGTCAGACCCACCATACTTGCTCCGGACACTGCGAGAGGGCTGTACAAGCAATGATCACACGCACGTCACAGCGGACACACCAGGAACCGCGGTGTTGGCCGTCGAATGGCGCTAGCTGCGCAGCATTTGTGCACCGCCGCCGTCAGTGTCAGCCAGTTTGCCGTGGCATACGGAGCTCCATCGCAGTCTTTAACACTGGTAGCATGCCGCGCAGCGTGGACGTGAACCGTATGTGCAGTTGACGGACTTTGAGCGAGGGCGTATAGTGGGCATGCGGGAGGCCGGGTGGACGTACCGCCAAATTGCTCAACACGTGGGGCGTGAGGTCTCCACAGTACATCGATGTTGTCGCCAGTGGTCTGCGGAAGGTGCACGTGCCCGTCGACCTGGGACCGGACCGCAGCGACGCACGGATGCACGCCAACACCGTAGGATCATACGCAATGCCGTAGGGGACCGCACCGCCACTTCCCAGCAAATTAGGGACACTGTTGCTCCTGGGGTATCGGCGAGGACCATTCGCAACCGTCTCCATGAAGCTGGGCTACGGTCCCGCACACCGTTAGGCCGTCTTCCGCTCACGCCCCAACATCGTGCAGCCCGCCTCCAGTGGTGTCGCGACAGGCGTGAATGGAGGGACGAATGGAGACGTGTCGTCTTCAGCGATGAGAGTCGCTTCTGCCTTGGTGGTATGATGGTCGTATGCGTGTTTGGCGCCGTGCAGGTGAGCGCCACAATCAGGACTGCATACGACCGAGGCACACAGGGCCAACACCCGGCATCATGGTGTGGGGAGCGATCTCCTACACTAGCCGTACACCTCTGGTGATCGTCGAGGGGACACTGAATAGTGCACGGTACATCCAAACCGTCGTCGAACCCATCGTTCTACCATTCCTAGACCGGCAAGGGAACTTGCTGTTCCAACAGGACAATGCACGTCCGCATGTATCCCGTGCCACCCAACTTGTTCTAGAAGGTGTAAGTCAACTACCCTGGCCAGCAAGATCTCCGGATCTGTCCCCCATTGAGCATGTTTGGGACTGGATGAAGCGTCGTCTCACGCGGTCTGCACGTCCAGCACGAACGCTGGTCCAACTGAGGCGCCAGGTGGAAATGGCATGGCAAGCCGTTCCACAGGACTACATCCAGCATCTCTACGATCGTCTCCATGGGAGAATAGCAGCCTGCATTGCTGCGAAAGGTGGATATACACTGTACTAGTGCCGACATTGTGCATGTTCTGTTGCCTGTGTCTATGTGCCTGTGGTTCTGTCAGTGTGATCATGTGATGTATCTGACCCCAGGAATGTGTCAATAAAGTTTCCCCTTCCTGGGAAAATGAATTCACGGTGTTCTTATTTCAATTTCCAGGAGTATATATATATATATATATATATATATATATATATATATATATATATATATATGCAAACGAAAACGTGAAAATGGACGTACGTTACATTTGCAACCTGTACCTCAGTTGAACTACACGAAGAGGCAATAAGTCGACACATATACAATTTGTATCCCGTACTTCTCTATGGGGTACAGTTTTTTTTCGCCTTTGATGGTAATAGTATCGACTGAAAGCTATAGTTTTGATCACAGCAGTGACAATAGTATCCCATTCTTTAGTTGAGCTGTGTAGCTATACACAACATTTCTATCTTGCATATGTAGGTAAATCTCATCAGTATTGTATATGTCATTCTTTTAGAATAGGGAAGTGCCACTGTAAAGGTCAACTGAAGGGCGGGTTACAAATTTTAGATGTGTCGGCCGTTTCCCTTTCAATATTGCTAGTACAGATTCGAAAAAATCGTACTGATACTAGTACTGGGAAACGAAAGAAGAACGACAGCTGCGAAATCTCTATTACGTACTGGAGTACATGAAAACATACATAATGGCGTAATACAAAAATGAAATACGTCAAAATATCCAAATGCAGTAAAAGAAAAAAATGGAAAACTGAACTTACCACACGGGAACTTCTTAGAAGAACAGAAGGTCGGTTCGCCTCGAAAGACGTCAACAAATATCACATACCCACATACACAACAAGCAAAACATTACGAAAACACGCGCGCACACACACACACACACACACACACACACACACACACACACGCATACACACATATTCACCCTCACCCCCCATCCTAATGTGAAATTAGCTAACATTTTTCGGGCGGTACATTTGCCCATCACGTTTAACAAAACATTTTAACGGGCAGTGTGTTTGAGGAACACTACACCTCCATGAATATTTGTCTAAGTGACTGAAGTGCGGAAATCCGGCGTTTCCCTTCCCTACAAGAAATTTCACAGCTAACCAATAACCCTCTATGCTATTTGTGAAAGCCCCTGTGGATAATGATCTGAACTCAATATTGTGATTAACTACGAGATGCTGATAACCCCTTTCCCCTGAATCCCTATATGAAGAAAAACCATCTGAAATTACAGTGGAACCCTCTGCAGCGTGATCTTAAATTAAGCTGACCAAAACCTCCATCCTTCGATTGGGTACTACTTTAAACACTACATCGTCACATTCTTGAATTGAAACTACAGCCCCCCAAACCCATAAGCCCACCAGAGGTTCCCCCTTGTTGTACTTCACTTCCTTTTGCCAAAATGCGACTCGTCATTTTCAACTATGACATTCGTCCGCCCCCCCCCCCCTCTATACCTCACGTATTCCCTGCAAAAAGAGTCCCAATAAGCAACTGTACGCTTACTCATACGACATTCATGGAAACACAGTCACACAGGATATCTCAAACACCATCAGTATGTGATTTTCATAATGTTTCTCAAGGCGAGCTTAGATTTTTTTAACCACGTCCCTCGTCTAATGGACTGCCACGATCGATCTTTCATGTAACGCCATACGAATAAGTCGTGAGTACGGCGACAAGATACACTTGTGAGGCGCATATGTTCGCCGCACTAACGACATGGAACATACTCGGCAGCGAGACCACACATTTGTAAAAAACAAATCGTGGCCAACACGTCTACGCCCATAGCCTCTCTCAAATCATCTATGTTCGTCGGAACAGATAAATCAATAACTACAAACGAAAATCAGAAACTAAAAATTGTCCTAAAATAAGAAACGAATATTCCAAGTTACCTCTATATCATAAGAATGAAATTAAGTACAGAATGAATTTCAAACAAACAATTATTTAAATAAATGCATACGAGGAATATTTCGAGCAATATGTAGCGATCTCTTTTAAAATCACATTCAATTATTTTAATGATAGCACTTATCCGGAACACAGAACTGTTTCATTATCTATGGCCGAAAGTGAAGACATTATTATCTATGATAATGTATGACGTCATTGGTCAAAGCCGACGGGTTGTATCCCCAGCTTCACTAGACCCGACAATTTAAGCTATGCTCTGATTTTCAACCAAAACTACCCTCCCCCCCCCCTCTCATACAACAATTACATGATCGAACAACAAAACACAGAACATCCTCCAGAATAAACGAAACAATGCAGTCCAAGAAACACACAACTGGAATCGAATATTTCATTATACTTGATCTTTATAGCCAGCGAAGACAGTGATACATAAGCCTGACACCCAACCATAAAAACCAGTATCGCAGTTATAACTAAACCAATACAGCTGAAACCTACACTTTGATACAACATCCGTTCACCAAGTGAAAGTTTTAGTTGTGCACTAAGGTTCCTGTCTATCCTCAACAAATGTGCTACATTACAAAAACACCCAAATAATTATAAGAAACAACAATATAATTATAATCACTAATCGTTACACTCGTAATAATTCAAGTTGTGCTCTTACCTTTCCCTTTCAAATTATGTCAAATACGGAAATACACACCACAGTTTACAAGCACTATAATTTACACGAGAACTATGGCAACCGCAAGCAACATTTAATAACAGCCTGATCACATCCTTCGCATCGTTAACTCATGACATCATATGGGACGTCATGGGTCAAAGCAGACAGGTGAAATCGGACCGTGCACTTGCCCCTCTGCTTTCTATATGCAGCTTCTAGGATTTTTTTCTCCTTCTCGTAAAGTGCGTCCCCAGAAAACATTTTGGCGAACGCTTTGGTGTCGCAAAATTATAGTTAAAATTTAAACTTAATTTTTTGTATCAAAACACACTTCCTAGAAGTACCATAGCCAAAATACGACATAAGACGATTCCCGCGAGTGAATCTTCGACACTCACGCGTCGAGGTTCGGTAAGCATCTGCCGTAGTATTGACGTGACTTCAAGAACACAGAGGCTAGCCAAACCCAGACTTCGAGCATTAGTAGTGTGGGCGTAATATCCACCTAACAATTAACGCAACTAACTTCACTTTCGGGTTTATTGTAAGCATTTGCCCTCATTTACAAGAAGATCTGCATACCATCAAAGCAAGCTGTCGCTTGATGCTGATGTTCGTATTTTATACACGATTAATAAAGCAGAACAACGAAGAAATAAAAGCTCCAAATAATGTGCACAGGTCTGCCACATAGAGGGGAGATGATCCAAATGTCGCAAAGACGATATCTTTCGGTATGGTTGGCTCGCACCGAACATTTTTGCATTTCTTGCGGAGCATCTTATCTGTGGCTTCCCTAAGCGCTACGTTCATGATTGCAGCACCCGTCCATCCACAGAGCACGCCCGACTTCAGGAAGACGCATGTTTGGATCTTTCTGTAAGTGTCACAAACGAATGTTTCATTTTTATTACAAATCCACTGGGCTGGGCCCTCGCAGTCTTCAAGATCCCAATAGAGTTTATTCAGACAATTCTCTTGCGTTTTGTAGTCTGCCCTGAAAGTGTTGTTGTTACAGAGCATGGAACTAAGAGCAATCATACCGATCAACAGCGTCCTGAAATAGATCATTTCTTCGTCTGTTGCACAGCTGATTGCCACAGGAACCATTCTCTCAAGAGCTTCTTCAATTCTGCTGCAAAGATCGTCGAGATTTTTCACGGAGCTAGGTAGTATACCCACGTCTTCGGGGTTTGCGACGCCCATATGACTCAGTCCCTTGATAAGAACTTGTTTATCGCACGACGCTTTTCCACTTTTGTGCTTATTGGACGAAGCTGTTTCGGAGTTGCTGTAATTTACAGTAGAAAAATTATAATTACACATCACTTCTGCCTCTTTTTGGCATAAACAATTTTCAAAGATAAAAATTTTTAGTAACAGAAGTATAACGCAAAGTCGCTTCATAGGTCGCAGAACTCTGTGGAAACTCGCACAGAACGGTCGCTAGGTTTCCTCGTCACTATAGCTATCCCCTGGTTTCTGTAGCTGTTTTGATGGTAGTTCGATACGTACTTTCCGTATTACTTGCAATGCATTGTCGAAGCCGAATGCACCAGAGCTCTCAAAAATGTAGAATAACTTCGCTGCACACTTCTATCAGCGGCAAACAGTTACGACATTTAGAACTACAGATATTGTAATATGGAAAGCATCAATGTTGATAACTCAATTAACACAGCTTGTTTGCACAAACAACAGACTGTCTTCTGCATTCAGAGATGAAAACTGTATGTGTTTGCCATAGACTACGCATATCTTGCTAATACTGCGCGTGTCGACAACATCTAATCGAAATAGTCAAGTTATGTTGGAATGACACTGTTTTTTACATTTTGCGACAGCAGAGAAACTTTAATACTACACGTATTTGTCCTGCTTTCACACATTCATTTATTTGTAACACAAATAGTGCCGAACTGTTGCCGCAACATATGCAGATCGAAAGTAGTCAACGGAGAATAAGTCAGTTTGTTGTATACGTACACTTTTCGAACAATGTTCATCTGCACATAACATTTTTAATTGACAGTTGCGTAATTTCCATCGTGTTAGTTACTTTTGCAAGCTATTGTGCTTATTTTACGGTAGTCATAAAGTTTCTTTTACTTGGTGAATCCAGCCAAACGCTTTACATAACGATGTGCTTATAGCCGATAGGGAGAATTTTATAGAGGTGTGTGTGTGTGTGTGTGTGTGTGTGTGTGTGTGTGTGTGTCTGTACGGGAGATTTTATTCAAACCTTTGAATTTCTTAATGTGAAATTTATTTTCTAATATAGTAGTTATTTTCGCCTAAAATACGTCAAATAAATACTTTAAGAAATGTGATATGCATCTACATCTATACTCTGCAAACTACCGCGAGGTAAATGTCAGAGAGTACGTCCCACTGTGCTAGTTATTAGGGTTTCTTCCCGTTCCATTCATGTATGGACCGCAGGAAGAATGACTACCTGAATGCCTCTGTATGTGCAATAATTAGTCTAATCTTATCTTCGCGATCCTTTGCGAGTGATACGTAGAGGAGATCATTTGAAGCCGGTTCTTGAAACTTTGTTAATCGACTTCCTCGGACTCTTGAAGAGTCTTCCAGTTCAGTTCCTGCAATATCTCTGCGACACTCTTCCATAGATCAGACAAACCTGTGGCCAGACATTAGTGATGTCCTTCTCTGAATACGTTCAATATCCCTTGTTAGTCCAATGTAGTATGTGTCACTCACACTTGAGTAATATTCTAGAACCGGTCGCACGAGTGATTTGTAGACTGATTGCACTTTCCCATTATTCTACCAATAAACTGCAGTCTTCCATCTTCTGCACCTATGACCGAGTTGATGTGGTCATTCCATTCCATATTCCTGCAACGTGTAACGCCTAGGTATTTGTATGAGTTGCACGATTCCAGCAGTGACTCTTTAATATTATAGTCATATGATACTACATTTTCTCGTTTTGTGAAGTACACAATTTTACATTTTTAAACAGTTAAAGCAATTTGCCAATCTTTGCACCACTTCGAAATATTATCGAGATCTGACTGAATATTTATGCAGCGTCTTTCAGACAGTAATTTCTCATAGATAACTGCATCATATACAAAATATATGAGGTTACTAATAATATTATCTGCTAGGTCATTAATATACAACATGAATAACAAAGGTCCCAAAACATTTCCCTGGGGCACACCTGAAGTTACTTCTACATCACACTATGGCTCTCCATCCAACATAACATGGTGCTTCCTCCCTACCAAAAAGTCTTCAATACACTCTAAATTTCGCTTGATACTAAACATGATCGTACTTTTGACAACAAGCATATATATGGTACTGAGTCAAATGCTTTCCGGAAATAAAAAAAATACTGCCATCTACTTGACTACCTTGATCCAAAGCTTTCAGTATGTCATGTGAAAAAGTGTTTGTTGAGTTTCACATGCTCGATATTTTCGGAATCCATGCTGTTCAAGATACCTCATTGTCGACATCAAGGATATTAGACGGCAGTTTTATGTATCGCTCCTACTATCCTTCTTGTATATGGTGTGACATGTGCTGTTTTCCAAGCACTGGGGATCTGCGATAGATTATAGTTAGAAGAGGGGCTAACTCAGCCGAAAATTCAGTATAGAATCTGACAGGGATCCCATCGGGTCCTCGAGCTACGTTCAGTTTCAACGATTTCAGCTGTTTCTGAACACCACTGACACTAATACTTATTTCATTCATGTTTTCAATGGTACGAGGATTAAACTGGAGCAATTCTCCTGGATTTTCCTGTGCAAAGCAACATGTGGAAATGTAGTTAATCTTTCAGCTTTTGCTTCGCTACCCTCAATTTCAGTTCCTGTCTCATTCGCTAGACACTGGACACTAACTTTCATGCTACCAACAGCCTTTACGTACGACCGGAGTTTCTGTGGGTTTTGTAAAATTTCAGTTGACAACATTTGCTGTTGTAGTCTTGAAGGCATCACACATTGCTCTCTTGGCAGCCAAACGAGTTTCATTATCCATAGCCCTACACTTTGTTTTACACATATTATTCAATAATATATATTTCCTTAGAAAATTTTTTACAGTAATTGTATACCATGTAGGTACCTCCCCATTACAAACTGTTCTACTGAGTATATATCTGTCCAGAGCATTGTCAACTATTGTTTTAATTCTGAGCCATAGTTCCTCTACGTGCTTCTGCCCTGTGCTGAGAGTTTGAAGTTACTCATTGAGATACGACACTACTGACTTTTTATCTAGCTTACTGAACATATACGTCTTTCTGCTTCTCCTTGCTGTCCTTTGTACTTTGGTAATCATTGTTGCCACTAGCCTATCATAGTCATTGACACTAGTTCCGATGGGGACATCTTCCAAGAGGTCAGGTCCATTTGTTGCCATTAGATCCAGTATATTTTCATCATGAGTGGGCTTCCGAACTATCCGTTCTAGGTAGTTTGCAGAGACAGCATTTAGTAATGTTTTACGTGTTGTCTTATCAAGCCCACCACTAACAAAACTATAATTTTTCCAATTAATTGTTGGATGAATAAAGTCTCCACATGATTAAAATATGACTAGTGAACTTACTTACAAGTGAACTTAGGTTTTCTCTAAAGTTCTCAGTTACATTAGGAGATGAGTCTGGTGGGCAATAGAAGGATCCTGTTATCATTTGTGTCCACCCCTGATACTGAGTCTTGCCCAAACAATCTTGTATGCAGCTTCAATTTCTATCTTGTTGGATATGAGTTTCTTGTCTAGTGCAACAAATACAACACCTCCATTTCTCATTTACCTATCCTTTCGATATTCACTCATATTTTCCTCAGGCATCTCACTGCTACCAGTTTCAGGTTTCAACTAGCTTTCTGTACCTAGTATTAGTCAGTCTACTAACTCAAAAAGATATAAAATTTTATTGTCTACATGCCTTATATAGAGAGTAAAATAAATAGAGAAACGTAGATATAAATAACGGACTATGTAACCTGATAATTTGCTTACAACCAACTACAAATTAGTTTCTTTGGGGGGGGGGGGGGGTACATTCACTATAGCGCACAAGAAAGCCGCTTCGCAACGCAACTGCAGCATTTGTCATTAAAACCTATAAGAAAAAATAGCGACGTCGTAGTTGTCACTTGCCTTGAACAAGCAGAATCTCCTTGCATATCTCTCTTCAAAGCTTTTAGACATATTTCAAACTCCATCATATTTCTGAATGGAGCCTGTCTCTCCCACTGATGTGATAACATCCCAAATCCGCAGACTGCTTGCATATAAACTTTGTGTCCCACCATACTCACATAATGCCTGACGGCAATATGTGTTGGCGAAAGCAATTCCGTTCTAAGGATATAAATATTCGTTCCACAGATTTTCCTACTCAATGGTGCTTACAGCACATCCAATACTTTCTCTGCATCTTGTGTCCTTTATGGAGAACAGTAATCACTTGCAACAAATATCACCCCTAAACTGCTGAGTAGTTAAATGCAGTAACTGGCACTCCAAGCCAAAACAAAATTTTTTATTTCCTCATTTCATATTTCATATATCAATACTGGGAATGTATCGCCCAGACACAAAACGTTTCGTACTTTATAGACCATTCGACATTATTGTATACACATATAACTATATGCCTCCCTCCATGAACCACGGACCTTGCCATTGGTGGGGAGGCTTGCATTCCTCAACGATACAGATAGCCGTACCGTAGGTGCAACCACAACGGAGTGGTATCTGTTGAGAGGCCAGACAAACGTGTGGTTCCTGAAGAGGGGCAGCAGCCTTTGCAGTAGTTGCAAAAGCAACAGTCTGGATGATTGACTGATCTGGTCTTGTAACAATAACCAAAACGGCCTCGCTGTGCTGGTACTGCAAACGGCTGAAAACAAGGGGAAACTATAGCCATAATTCTTCCCGAGGACATGCAGCTTTACTGTATGATTAAATGATGATGGCGTCCTCTTGGGTAAAATATTCCGGAGGTAAAATAGTCCCTCATTCGAATCTCCGGGCGGGATCTACTCAAGAGGATGTCGTTAACAGGAGAAAGAAAACTTACGTTCTACGGATCGGAGCGTTGAATGTCAGATCCCTTAATCGGGCAGATAGGTTAGAAAATTTAAAAAGGGAAATGGATAGGTTAAAGTTAGATATAGTGGGAATTTGTGAAATTCGGTGGCAGGAGGAACAAGACTTCTGGTCAGGTGAATACAGGATTATAAACACAAAATCAAATAGGGGTAATGCAGGAGTAGGTTTAATAATGAATAAGAAAATAGGAATGCGGGTAAGCTACTACCAACAGCATAGTGAACGCATTATTGTGGCCAAGATAGATATGAAGCCCACACCTACTACAGTAGTACAAGTTTATATGCCAACTAGCTCTGCAGATGATGAAGAAATTGAAGAAATGTATGATCAAATAATGATCAAATAAAAGAAATTATTCAGATAGTGAAGGGCGACGAAAATTTATTGGTCATGGGTGACTGGAATTCGGTAGTAGGAAAAGGGAGAGAAGGAAACATAGTAGGTGAATATGGATTGGGGCTAAGAAATGAAAGAGGAAGCCGCCTAGTAGAATTTTGCACAGAGCACAACTTAATCATAACTAACACTTGGTTTAAGAATCATGAAAGAAGGTTGTATACGTGGAAGAACCCTGGAGATACTAAAAGGTATCAGATAGATTATATAATGGTAAGACAGAGATTTAGGAACCAGGTTTTAAATTGTAAGACATTTCCAGGGGCAGATGTGGACTCTGACCACAATCTATTGGTTATGACCTGTAGATTAAAACTGAAGAACTACAAAAAGGTGGGAATTTAAGGAGATGGGACCTGGATAAACTGAAAGAACCAGAGGTTGTACAGAGTTTCAGGGAGAGCATGAGGGCACAATTGACAGGAATGGGGGAAAGAAATACAGTAGACGAAGAATGGGTAGCTTTGAGGGATGAAGTAGTGAAGGCAGCAGAGGATCGAGTAGGTAAAAAGATGAGGCCTAGTAGAAATCCTTGGGTAACAGAAGAAATATCGAATTTAACTGATGAAAGGAGAAAATATAAAAATGCAGTAAATGAAGCAGGGAAAATGGAATACAGACATCTCAAAAATGAGATCGACAGGAAGTGCAAAACGGCTAAGCAGGGATGGGTGAGGACAAATGTAAGGATGTAGAGGCTTATCTCACGAGGGGTAAGATAGATACTGCCTACAGGAAAATTAAAGAGACCTTTGGAGATAAGAGAACCACTTGTATGAACATCAAGAGCTCAGATGGAAACCCAGTTCTAAGCAAAGAAGGGAAAGCAGAAAGGTGGAAGGAGTGTATATAGGGTCTATACAAGGGCGATGTACTTGAGGACAATATTATGGAAATGGAAGAGGATGTAGATGAAGATGAAATGGGAGATACGATACTGCGTAAAGAGTTTGACAGAGCACTGAAAGACCTGAGTCGAAACAAGGCCCCAGAGTAGACAACATTCCATTGGAACTACTGACGGCCTTGGGAGAGCCAGTCCTGACAAAACTCTACCATCTGGTGAGCAAGATGTATGAGACAGGCGAAATACCCTCAAACTTCAAGAAGAATATTATAATTCCAATCCAAAAGAAAGCAGGTGTTGACAGATGTGAAAATTACCGAACTATCAGTTTAATAAGTCACAGCTGCAAAATACTAACGCAAATTCTTTACAGATGAATGGAAAAACTAGTAGAAGCCGACCTCGGGGATGATCAGTTTGGATTCCGTAGAAATGTTGGAACACGTGAGGCAACACTGACCCTACGACTTATCTTAGAAGCTAGATTAAGGAAAGGCCAACCTACATTTCTAGCATTTGTAGACTTAGAGAAAGCTTTTGACAATGTTGACTGGAATACTCTCTTTCAAATTCTGAAGGTGGCAGGGGTAAAATACAGGGA
This sequence comes from Schistocerca gregaria, assembly GCF_023897955.1. Taxonomy (NCBI): domain Eukaryota; kingdom Metazoa; phylum Arthropoda; class Insecta; order Orthoptera; family Acrididae; genus Schistocerca; species Schistocerca gregaria. Next base: position 171,013,768 of record NC_064922.1, read on the forward strand.
TTGACAGGCTATTTACAATTTGTACAGAAACCAGATGGCAGTTATAAGAGTCGAGGGACATGAAAGGAAAGCAGTGGTTGGGAAGGGATTGAGACAGGGTTGTAGTCCCTCCTCTATGTTATTCAATCTGTATATTGAGCAAGCAGTGAAGGAAACAAAAGAAAAATTCGGAGTAGGTATTAAAATCCATGGAGAGGAAATAAAAACTTTGAGGTTCGCCGATGACATCGTAATTCTGTCAGAGACAACAAAGGACTTGGAAGAGCAGTTGAATGGAATGGATAGTGTCTTGAAAGGACGATATAAGATGAACATCAACAAAAGCAAAATGAGGATAATGGATTGTAGTCGAATTAAGTCGGGTGATGCTGATTGAATTAGATTAGGAAATGAGACACTTAAAGTAGTAAAGGAGTTTTGCTATTTGGAGAGCAAAATAACCTGATGATGGTCAAAGTAGAGAGGATATAAAATGTAGACTGGCAATGGCAAGGAAAGCGTTTCTGAAGAAGAGAAATTTGTTAACATAGAGTATTTGTATGGAGTGTAGCCATGTATGGAAGTGAAACATGGACGACAAATAGTTTGGACAAGAAGAGAATAGAATCTTTTGAAATGTGGTGCTACAGAAGAATGCTGAAGATTAGATGGGTAGATCAAATAACTAATGAGGAAGTATTGAATAGGATTGGGGAGAAGAGAAGTTTGTGGCACTACTTGACCAGAAGAAGGGATCGGTTGGTAGGACATGTTCTCAGGCATCAAGGAATCACCAATTTATATTGGAGGGCAGCGTGGAGGGTAAAAATCGTAGAGGGAGACCAAGAGATGACTACACTAAGCAGATTCAGAAGGATGTAGGTTGCAGTAAGTACTGGGAGATGAAGAAGCTTGCACAGGATAGAGTAGCATGGAGAGCTGCATCAAACCAGTCTAAGGACTGAAGACCACAACAACAACAACATAACATTATTGGCCAGATTTCTACAGACGTAATTATAATAAAAAAGAACTAAACTAAATTAAATTAATTTCCACCCGAATAGGCAATGAAGGCCCAGCGGTACCGACCGGCTGCTGCCTCATCCTAAGGCAACAAGAGTCACTGGATTCGAATATGGAGTGGCATGTGTTCGGCACACTGCTCTCCCAGCCATATAGTTTACGAGACCAGAGCCCTAACTTCACAATCAAGTAGCTCCTTAGTTTGCCCCACAAGGGCTGAGTGCATCCCATTTACCAACAGCGCTCAGCAGACCTGATGGTCACCCATCCATGTGCTAGCCCAGGCCAGCAGCGCTTAACTTACGTGATCTGACAAGAACCCGTGTTACCTCTGCGGCAAGGCAGTTATAATAAATAAAGTAATACTAATGACTAGGGACAGGATTTTTATGATAGGGCATATATTTACCAGTAAAACTAGCACTTTTCTTAAATACATATAAATTCTTGTTAAGAAGAAACTAAAAGTATTAATGCAATTTTTCATTTATGCAAATATGGCCGTTTCTCTCTACTAGAGCATATTTTATTAAGTAATGGGTACCGCTAATACTCGTTATATTTTCATTGTTTCAAAGAAGAAAACAACTTCTCTCATGCAACTTCCGTTTTCAACACTGCGTTTCCCAGAATTGCATCATTTTGTTTCCTGGGAAATGTCAAATATCAACAGATCACCTAATTCGTCTGAATTCACAATATGGACCTCACATTTATGCAACAGTAAGTATGTGTAGCATATTGTTATTCCATGAGCAGATAGTCGTTTAAGCCATTCCAGAATCTGCAATGCAGACAAGTGTTTGATTGTGTTATTTAATTTTGGTGAAGTCGAAAGTGTGTAGTAGTTCAGAAAAAAAGCCTAAAATGAAGCAAAGTGTTCAAGCAAAATTACTATAGTGCATGTCCCAATATAGCGAGAAAGTATTTTAGACTTATGGTAAAATGCTGTATCATAAACTGTGTGATCTAAGGGTAACTGCGAAGAAGTCATTTAACGTTCAGCCGCATGTGGCAACAGAAAAAAGAAACAATCGTGGCTCACAACGAATTGAAAATGGAAAAACGCTACAGAGAATGCTCTAATACTGACAGTCTTATTTACCTTTCTCTGAAGAACTTTGTTCAGGTTTTCTTCCTATATATAAACTGAGCCAACCAAAATTTAGTGAATTCATAGAAAAATACATAGACAGTTCTCATTTGATGCTTCCACATTAAGAAAGGATTATATCAGCCGGACGTACAGAAAAACAATGCAACAATTCAGACAATATAGATAAATGTGAGTATCAATCGAGGAAACCGCAGACACTGGGGTAGTACATTTTCCAAATGCCAGGAATTTTCGAAAAAGAGATAGAACCAGTAAATATACTAAAAGAGATGATTAACGATACTGTAGCAACCACAGAAACGGAAATAAAATTGTGAGGTAGTAAAGTGGAGTCGAACAAAATGAAGAAGCAAACAAAAGTGTTGCATTACTCCTGTATAAGACTAAAAAGAGACAATTTAAGACATTGTAAGTGTGTATGCACCAGAAGAAGGAAAAAGGAGTGAGTCTCGAACCTTCTGTGAAGAACTACAGAAGGCTCTGAACAAATACAGCGCTACTGATCAGATTGTTCTGATGGTTGATTGCAATGCCAGAAGAGGGGCTACCTCAGCAACAAATACTATAGAACCTCTAAAAGAAGCGGTATGTAAAGAAAATGGAAAAATAATATAAAAATATTGTGCTATAAGGAGAGAAGAAATACTGCCAAATGTGTAGTAAGAAACACAATCCAAGAACATTGGAATAGAGTTCTTTCTAATATCTAGAATGAGGGGCAGAAAATAGCCTATAAGATTTTGAAAACTTTAAACACAACAGAGAAAGAGAAGATACAAATAAAACATTTTGAAGAAGAACAATCGATAAATAATGACAAAGGATTATGATATGATGATATAGCACAAGAATCTGAAATTGAAACAATAGATGACAAGGGATTAGATGAAATACAGTCTGACGAAATAAAATCTGCCTTAATATCACTTACAAAACGAAAAGCGACTGGAAGAATTGGTATTAATGTTGAATGGCTTAAAAATGCAAGAATGACGATACATCTGCGACTGTTACATCTCTTAAATGGATGTTGGAAGAGCAGGAGTATTCCTAAAGACTGGAAGATTATTAAAGTGATATAAGTTTTTAAAAAAGGAGGCAGAAGCCTATGCAGTAATTACAGAGGAATAAGTTTACTTGGTTCAACATAGAAGATAGATACTAATATTTTGAACACAAGACTTAAAAACGTAATGGAAGTAGCACTGCATGAGGAACAAATGGATTTTAGGAAAGGACACACTACGATAGATGCAGTTTTTATTTTACAACAGATAATAAAAAACGCAGAGAATATATAAAGAAACACACATTGCTTTCATCGACTTTTAAAAAAGCTTTTGACAATGCCAATAGAAAGAAACTTTGAAAATAATGAAGATTTATGGATATCCAAAACATATAATAGATGCTATAAAAAGTTTGCATCAGATGACGACTGTCACTCTAGATAAAAGAAAAATGACTAATGAGACACCAACTAAGAAAGGAGTAAGATAAGGCGGCTCAATCTCCCCAACTTCGATTAACATTTACATACATGGAATAATGAATATATAGGAAACAGGATTTCAAAAAGGTATATAAATATGCAGGAAGACTCTTTTAAATAACTTAATATATGCTGACGATGCAGTGATCCTAACAGATAAAGAAGAGGACCATCAGAAATGAATTTACTTATCGAAACAAATAAGTGCGAAATTTGACATGGATATCAACAGGAAAGATTGAGACTTCGACCTTCATAGGGAAAAAAAAACATTAGAATCAAAACATAGGTAGATCAATAGTCTATAGAGCAAGTAAATCACTTAGTTACCTAAGATGTGAAGTGAAATATGACTACAGCAAAGATATAGAAATTAACTTTAGTAAATTTAGCCAGGCATGTGGAAAAATTAAGAGAAACCTTAAAAACAAAACTTGAAAAATACTCAAATTAAATTCTGCAAAACAGTTACAGTATTCAAACTATTGTGGGAAGCGAGACCTGGGTGGTTAGTAAAAAGCAAGAAAACCATATTCAAACACAAGAAATTAAATTCTTGAGACAAGTTAAAGGTTGCACTTTGGAAGGCAGACCTACGAATGACTTATTAGAGAAGAACTAAAAAAAATTGTGTCTAAATGATAAAATTGTGGAGTATAGGAGAAAACGGAAAGATCACTTAGAAAGAAAATATAAGTGCCAAGGAGGAAGAGATATAGAAGGTAATTTCGCCTAATACCTGAAGAGAAGAAGACGAAGAAGAACCTATGGGTACCTTATGCCCCAAAGGCTTCAGATATGAGAATGTGCTACTCTTTATAACAAATGCTGCCCCTTATATTGAGAAAGCTGTCGAGTCACTAAAAATGGATACAATAAAAAGATGCATGTGACCTGTTTAGCTCGTGTCTTACCGCAGAGCTGAAGAAAAGTTTCATAGCAAATTCAAGGACGTTGACAAATTTATTGGGTGAGTCACAGAGGTATTTTACAAAGCTGATTCACGATTTTCAGCACTTCCTTACCACCATCTCCCATTTTGACAGTACGGTGTCCTGGATTGATGTCTGGAGCTATAACGACCAGAACTTCAATGTTGTTAAGCATTATCAATTCATTCGATAGCAGTGAAGCCACCTCAGTTGAACTAGTCCAAGAACTGATGACTAATCCTGAAATTTCAGGCAAACTTTGGAACGTAAAATCATATTTTGGATTTATTCCTACCGCCATAACTGCTCTGGAGCAATCAGAAGTGCCACTAATGAAGCAGACTGAACAAGTCAAAAATATTGTGACTAAGTTAGAAGTGGTTTGTGGTAAATGGGAAAAGAAGTGTCAAATAAAATGGAAAATGTGTTAGAAAATGATTTTGTTGGGTGAAAAGTTCTCTCTTAATCATTTACTTCTAGATCCAAATAATTTTGTACGTTTTAAATATGCTCCTCTTGTATCAGCTAAAGTAAAAGTAAGTTCCCCAAAGGACAAAACGCTGTAGGCTGCAGTAGCTAATCTCCTTCATTTTGAAAATTTGCAGAAGATCTGTATTGTATATTGCAACTCATATCTTATAAACTGAAGTAAAAATGAGTATATACAAAAACATAACACATCATAGGTTAAGTATGTTCTAATACTGCTAATAAAAAGTACACTGCAACATCAAATTTCATAATTCAGCTTGCTTCTCATGCACGTGTTATTCTTAAATAAATAATTCATTATCATAAGTTGACTTCTTAATTCTTTTGCAACAGAAATCTTACCTCATTTTAGTGTTGTTAGACCATACTTTTTATGTCATTGTGCATATTTTTTGAAAATTTTTGTTCAAAACAACATATCTTTGTGCATATTATGGTGATTATTAAGATCATAAAGATCCTAGCTCTACCAAAGCTGACATATTATGTTAATGACAATGAAAAATCCTTTATGGAACACTATTCAAAGTCTTTATTATGTGACACAAATATTGAGAAATTATATACGTAACACCTGTAGGAAATTATAGTGTGTGTAGATTTTCTGTTACATAGTAGTATGTAAGTGTGTTCATGTATTTATGAATCGAAGTCACAGATTTTAAGCTGTAGTATACACATTATTACTGACGTACTTACGCTTTATAACTTAAGAAATGTACCATGATGTAATAAAATTCTTGTATCTTGGAGGACTTTTGTAAAACACATGTCATATCCGTCATATGCTGGTTGGGCGTTGCTAATATGGATGCTTGAGTAGTGTAGCGCATTTCCTTGTGAGCCACAGTAAGGTTTTTCATCTCTTTGTATATCCTTTTTATCTCCTGTCACGTTGATGATACACACAGTTTAGTCTGCATCAGGCATTATTTCTTCTACAGTGGAAGACATGAGTGAGAGAATTTGCTGGCTTTGCACTGTGGGGTTTCCCAACTGTTTGAACAAATTCCTGTAGGGGAATCTGCGATGAGTTCTCTACATGAGTCTGATGACCCTATTTTGAGTAGAAAAATTCTTATTGCTTGAGACTGATTATCCCAGAATATAGCGCCATACGTCACATAGGAATGGAAATACTAGTGTAATATGCTTCTTTGGTTGCCTCTTTTCCAAGAGTGGATGGGATCATGAGAATCTCTAATGCTGCTTAGTTAACTCTTCTGCATAGATTGGGATACATACTGTTCAACTGCACTTCCTACGATATTCAGTCCCAGGCATAATGAAGAATTTCCTTTTGATATTTCTTCATCTCTGAATGTTATATGGTCATGTGATATAGTTTATTACATATAGTGCTAAATTGTATAAATCTCTTTTTGTTGACAGTCTGAGACAAATAAATTCAGAACGAATGATGCAACCATAGTTAGGTAGTTTTTTTGTGGCTTAGTAATAGGAATGATTGTGTCACCAGAAAATAGAATGAATCGTTCTTTTTACTTCTACAGCTAGGCACATAGTTTATAAAAAATAAGGAAACATAAGAGACATCACTCAGAGCCCAGGTCATGGTTGCCAAGTCAAATAATACTGGTGATCCACTTGCATTGTTTACAATTCCCTTCTGTTTCCTGACATTTAAATATGGTACATGCCACACCTCTGAACAATAACTTGTGACACAATGATCAGCTCACTTGAATAAATATTTGTTGTTTATACAATCGAATACTTGAGAGGAGTCATAGAACAATCCCACATGGGACCTTTTATTGTCAGTGGACTCTAAAACTTGATTTCCAAGTGAGAAGACAGTCTGTTCAGTTACAATGTCATTCTACAAACCAAACTGATTTTTGTTGAGGATCTTGTAGTTATTAAGACATCCGATATCCTATCATAAGCGGACTTTGCAAGATAGTCTTATTACTAACTGTGGTAGCTAACATCGCAATTCACTAAAATGTGGTTTTTATGTTGATTTATGAGGTCTAAGTTGATGTGCGAACTATTTTACTTGAGATCACAATGGTTCTCAAATAATGAAAATTTGAAATTAGCCTTTTTGAGGTAGTGTGCTAAGAAACGTGTGTTCTACATATTCATAAATGTGAATAAATTTACATTTCTTACTTTTCTGTGAGACAAAATTTTTTATACAGTTGGTGAACGTACATACTGAACCACTCTGACAGTTAAAGTGTTTATATTTTGAAAACTGGAGGTTTTTCATCGTCTCTAACTTCATTTATTTAGAATAAAAACTGATGTCAGCGCTTCAGGCTGCGTAAAATATTGGAAAAGTTGAAAGTTAATTTAACCAGAATGAGAAATTAAATCCTTAATTTTTATAGCTACTTTGGGCATATGCTTTATATTTGAACTGTATTTAAACATATTCAATTGAGTACATTGTTAGAACACTTACTTTATCTCATTACTGTTACTTTTGGTAAGAACCAGAATGTATTTTTAGTTTCCAGGAATTGCCTGTTCTCTACACAAAGAAAGATAGTCAATCTTAGACAGAGCAATGCCTTTGTTTTGTCACAAGGCATTGGAGTCATAATTAGTCTGTGTCAGGCTTTTTTATTGTAAATACTGTTTACGTTGCCAATGCAATTTAATCCAGTGTTCTGTTGATAAACCAGCTAAGAACGAATCAACTGTTATTCCAGGGGTAATCATCCTTGATGAAGATAAGAATTTATTGGTAGTGTCTACTTCCACCATAAAAAAGTATTCCAATGAATTAATTTTCAGCCATGTTTTTTTAAGAATTTCTTTGGATCCATACCAGCAAAATGCAGCAAAAGTAAGAGGAAATTTGAGGACAATTTCTTTGGTTTTCATTTGAGAAATGCAGCAGCAAGATCCATGAGAAGCAGATACACTATTCTGCATTCATTCCTGAAAATGAAATCATAGAAACTATAAGAAAGTAATTTTCTGAAAAGGAGAAGACTCATGGAAAAACGAAAGACTGCTTATGAAAACCGTAACAGCTGCTGTCTCAAAAAAAAGCCTTAACCCAATATTTTATGTCAGCCTAGAGTCATAGGCATCTGGCACTTCTGTTGATTTAAGCTTTGTAACATTAGCTAAAGAATATACTGTGCTGCAATATGAGGAAATTAAACTAAAATCAGCCAAAACCAGAAAGAAAGAAAAAAACGAATTTCACTTGTTCCTGTTAGTTGGCCAAACAAAGATATTACAAAACTGTTTGCTGTGTTAAAATGAACAGGAAAAAGGGAAAAGCCATAAATTCATTTGGGCTTTTCTCTGAAGTTCAGAAAAAAATACATTTTCCTTACACTATCACTTTTGCTTTGCCGCAGTGGATACACCGGTTCCCGTCAGATCACCGAAGCCAAGGACTGACGGGCGTGGCCGGCCCTTGGATGGGTGACCATCCAGGCCGCCATGCGCTGTTGCCATTTTTCGGGGTGCACTCAGCTTCATGATGCCAATTGACGAGCTACTCGACCGAACAGTAGTGGCTCCGGTCAAAGAAAAACCATCATAACGTCTGGGAGAGCGGTGTGATGACCACACACCCCTTCTATTCGCATTCTCAGTTGAATATGACACGGTCCCGATGGGCCACTTGTGGCCTGAAGACGGAGTGCTTGCGCTAGTGCTAATATCTAATCACATATGCCTTGGAAGCAAGATCTCTAAAAAAAAAAAAAAAAAATCAGAATGTTCTGATTGTAATTATGTACAATACAGGGTGGTTCTATTAACATAAAACAATTATTTGTTGCATTACGTGAGACATATGATGAAGTTGCTGCTCACCATATAGCGGAGTCACAGATAGGCACAATAAAAAGACTGTCACAAATATAGCTGTCGGTCAGTAACGACAAACATGCTCGTGCAAACGCAACTTACACACACATGACTCTAGTCTCAGGCAACCGAGGCCACACTGCCACTGTTAGTTGGCCAAAGAAAATTACAAAACTGTTCGATGTGTCCAGATAAAAGGCACTTTTGCAGTGTGGCCTCAGCTGCCAGAGACTGCAACCAAATGTGTGTGAGCTGTGTTTGCATGAGTGTGTATGTGTGTGTTTGTTGTCTAATTTTGAAGTAGGCCTTACTGACCGAAAGCTATATTTGTGACAGTCTTTTTGTTGTGCCTACCTGAGACTCAGCATCTCAACCATGTGGTGAATAGCAACTTTCCTGTTCACAGTATTGTAATATTTATATTCTGCTGAATTAATCACACAGAATAACTTCTTTTAGCATGTGCTAGATTACAATTTTTGAGACTCACTTCTGCACATTTTGAAAATTGGATTTTGGTTCAATGATCAGTGGAATGTCTTTTTTGTTACCTTTAGACAGCTGCCCCCATCCTGACGCAGTCTGTCATTCACTACTCAAAAAAAAAAAAAAAAAAGCGTAGACAAAATTTCTCATAAACAATGGTTATCTACAGATGGTACGACATGGGCGACTCGTTTCCCTTCCAGAAAGATTTTTTAATAATCTTATTACAGGTAGCCAAATTTGGTTTATCGTATGACTACACAGTTTCGTTATACAAAATCAGATTCGGCCTCTTATAAAATGTAGGAAATAAAGCAAACATTTTATTTTGGTAGATTTTGATGAAAACTTCTCGTTTATTGACCAAGATGCAGTGCGAAGTTGTAGTTTGGTGAACAGTCAGGTTACACGTCATCCTTTGTTGTACACTTGTACCAATCTGAAACTCATTTTGCGCCTTTTATTTATTATTTGTGACTCATTCATATACCACAAGTGTACTTTATGCTTTTCAAAGAACATTACTAAATTACATCAAAATGATCGATACCATAACAGTCTGAAAATAAATATGTAATCGGTGTTGGAGCTGCAATACAAGGCGGAAAGAAAAACTGGTAGTATAATGATTCACAAAAAGTAGTATGGGAGGTTGAATCAGAGTGGCATTTCTTTATCACCAGTCATGGAAAAACTCCATGTGACGGTGTAGTTGGCACAAGAAAGTCCCTTGCAGCCGGCGAAAGCAAGTCTCCAAATGTCAAATGACAGTCAAACTATAACAGTGGTGTAGGCCTTTTTAATTTTGCTGTCTTCCAGGTATAAAGTATTTATCAGGCACAAGTATTAGAAAACGAAATACACGTGCAAGAACGTTTCACCAACTGCAAGTTTTCAAAATTTCTGGGTCAAAGCGCTTGTTTCAAAGACCTGTCTTCACACCGTCAGGACAAAGCTTCATTTAGCATTAAGGGATGGTATAGTACAGCTATGTTGCTTTAACTATGATAGGAAATGTTGGATAAGAGCTTTTTCTTCCGCTTCTGGTCATTAGTGACCGCGTTAAGTAAATATTAAGCATATCTGCAAGCCTGTTTTGCAGGACAAAAGCGTTGCTTTCTTTTTCTGCTCGCCTGCCTACCTTCCTTTGCCCAGCCATTGTTCTGCTTCTGCTCATCTTGGAAGCCCTTAAAGTTATTATCAGTGATATGTACTTAGATCGGTTAGAATTATATTCTTGATATAGTCCAGTGTTCTTGACATCCTTTCTTATTTCCTTTAATCATTTATGAGATTTTAGGTCTCTTGTTCAGAATGTTAACAATATTCGTTAGTCGGGTTGCATCTATCCTGAGCAGATGTCCGTAGAACTTTAGTCATCTTTTCCTTATTGACTCCAATAGCCGTTCATTATCCCGGTATAACTCTTCTCTTCCTTCCACTGTATGCCCGCGGCCGTCTATTATCTTAAGGCCCCTGTAAACGAGTAAACTTATTTCTCAAATACCCCTTGTCTAGCCATGGATTTGCCAAACAAGCCGTACATATACAGACAAAACTGGTCAGTTTAACTTCACATTCAAGCAGACGCTGTACGTTCGTGAGTGCTTTGAAAGTACTGAGGATGGCCACAACTGCAGACAAAGCAGTCCTGACATTGACTTTGGTACTACATTTAAAGAAGAAAAACCCAAAAAGACGCTGGTCCAGGTAATGCCTTAAAATGAGAGATTTACCCATGAAAAACTGCTAAAGGAAATATCATTCTCAGAACCCGATGATTACATCAACTTTCTTCGAATGGATAATGAAACTTTCAGAAACTTGTAAGGCCTCATCAAAATAGGAAACTTGTCGGTCAAATTCGCTCTTATCTAGTCACCGACGTGTCAAACAAACCTGTGCAAGTACCAAGAAAGCTTGTCAACTTAACTTTACTTTTGAAGCAGACTCTTTACGTATACGCTGCGTTTTGGTACTAGTGGGGAAGCTATAAGTGTAGATAAACTGTTGCCACTGATTCTGGCACTATGCTTCAAGAAGAAGGAAAAAAGATGGTGGTCCAAGGAATGGTTTAAATTGAGAGACAAGTATACACATGAAACCTATTAATGGAAATGTTACACTCAGAACCTGATGATTACGTTAGCTTTCTGCGGATGGACAGTGAAACTTTTAAGAAGAAGGGTTACTATTATTTCACTTTCATATTGAAGAAGAAGACACAAGCACTGCATTCGAAAATTTATCCTCTTCTACTTGCTCCTCTAATGACAAAAAAAAAAGATTGAAATGACTCTGAGCACTATGGGACTTAACTTCTGAGGTCACCAGTCCCCTAGAACTTAGAACAACTTAACCCTAACTAACCTAAGGACATCACACACATTCCTTAGCGGTCGTGCGGTTCCAGACTGTAGCGCCTAGAACTGCTCGGCCATTCCGGCCTATAATGACATTTCATTAAAATACCACAAAATGGCAATATATTGCCCACATCGACCGTGGGAAGGTATGATCTATGCAGAAACCCACGGAAGGCGAGTTGTATCATGTACGTATATAATAATAATACGTATCCGGAGACCATGACAGAAGGTACGAATTTTGCATTTCATTTCTCTAGAATACCTCAGGAGACACTTTTCCGAACAACTAATCTTTTCGGATGAATCAACGTTTCATCTATCGAGTAAAGTAAACCGCCATAATGTAAGAATTTGAGGTCACAAAATTCTGACGTCGTCATCGAACACAGAAGAGACTCATGGGAATTGAATGTCTTCTGTTGTGTTTCTGTTGCCAACGTTTATGGATCGTGCTTTTTGGGGGGAAGAAAGTGTGTCACATCTGTACTTGTTGCAATACTGGTTGTTTCCTAACTTCTTGACGATTCCAGTTACTTCATTTTTATGCTTGACGGCGCCCCACCTCTTTTTCGCCTTGAGGTACGGCGTTATCTTAACACCACCATGTGGGATACACCATTGGGTCGGAAGAGGTGGGCAACAAGATCTTCTTCATTGCTTTTGGCCTCCCAGGTTCAAATGTCCAAGTGGGTGCAAATTCCTAAGGGACAAAACTGCTTAGGTCATCGGTCCCTAGACTTACACACTACTTAAACCAACTTAAACTAACCTATGTTAAGTATGACACACACACCCATGCACGAAGGAGGACTCGAACCTCCGGCAGGAGGTGCCGCGCACTCCGTGACAGGACGCCTCCCAAGTCATCAGATGCTTTTTTCTGTCGGAGTACATAAAAAACAGAGCTTTTGTCCCACCTACGACAGTTACTCTTCAAGTGCTGAGAAAGTGATGTTGAAGGAGTCGATTCAATAAGCAGGGGTCCGTTGATTCGTGAGTGGAATGAAATGAACTACCGTTTCGATGTTTCCCGACCAACGGATAGCGTTCATTTTGAGTGCATGGTACAGGCCTAGTATCTGTGCAAACATAAAACTTTGAACCTTCCTCCATTCCATGGGCGGACGGAGTGGCCGAGCGGTTCTAGGCGCTACAGTCTAGAACAGCGCAACCGCTATGGTCGCAGGTTCGAATCCTGCCTCGGGCATGGATGTGTGTGAAGTCCTTAGCTTAGTTAGGTTTAAGTAGTTCTAAGTTCTAGGGGACTGATGACCTCAGAAGTTAAGACCAATAGCGTTCAGAGCCATTTGAACCATTCCATTCCATGACGTGTACAATCTTTTATGGTTTCTCCGTAATAACCAAATGAAATCTGTACTTTCTTTTTTAATCATTCAGTATAACTTGAGATCGCTTTCAGGCCGCCACACGTCTCCTTTGTAAAATTTCTCCACAGGAATATATCATTCCTTACCCTGTACTGAGATGCACTTGATCAGACTGGTCTATCACTTGCTGCTTGAATTCACGGAAAGATATTCAAAACTCTGACACTTGTAGTCCTCATGTCAAATGTTTCACCGTCTAGTCAACTGATAACGAATCCTATCTTTTTGTGTTTGTCCTAATACTTGAGCCATGTGTTCGAATTGCTTTAGAAAGCAACCAGATGCTGCTTGCCATTCAGTTGGAACTTGTGTGGCATACAGATACTTATACGTCATTCACTTTCACCTACATGAGAAGTCCGCCTGCTTAGCTGGGTGGTAATCTGTTCGCCTCCCATGCAAGCGGGCTCGGGCTTCTTTTTCCGGTCGGGATGGAGATTTTCTCCGCTCGGGGACTGGATGTTGTCCTTATCATCATTTCATCCTCATCACAGCGCACAAGTCACCCAATGTGGCGTCGAATGAAATAAGATTTGCACCTGGCGGCCAAACTTCCCCGAATAGGGGACTCCCGGCCCACGATGCAATACGCTCAATTCATTTTAAGATGAGAACAGGCTTCAAAATCTGATGTCACCCTCAGACTATCTGATTGACTCGTTCGTTAGCTCATGTCCGCGTGCTTCATCTCTACAGGGTTTTGTGGAAGTGTTTATACTTCCTGCCAAATCGTTTGCTGCAAAATCTTTTCTGCTCTATTATCCCTTTTTGCGATCAGCTGGTCCAGCTTTTTCCTAGCCAGTCTAAACGGTTTTGTACTGTGCAATCGTCTCGACCCCTGCTATCCGTGTTCTCTTCCGTCTCTTTCACTCGCGTGTTTGTAATCTCTTTAAATTGTTCAAGCTTCGCGGTAATATCCTCCGTAATGTCATCGTACGTGCCTTCATTTTTCCTAACAGCTCGCTTACCTTTCTAAACGAATCTTTCAGTATCATTCTCAGTTACTCCTTCCTTTTCTTCGGCAAGCTTTGGACACCGTTTTGTAAACAGTGTCTGAAGTACAGACAAATGACTAGTGGAACGTGTCACAAGCTACCATTTGGTTCGTCATCCGATTTGTTGCTTTGAACCATCAATAGATCTAACGATGTTTCACCGCGCAGGATTAGCCAAGCGGTCAAGGGCGCTGCAGTCATGGACTGTGCGGCTGGTCCTGGCGGAGGTTCGAGTCCTCCCTCGGGTATGGGTGAGTGTGTGTGTATGTCCTTACGATAATTTTGGTTAAGTAGTGTGTAAGCTTAGGTACTGATGACCTTAGCAGTTAAGTCCCATAAAACTTCACACACATTTGAACATTTTTTTTTGAACGTCGCTTCTCTCTGCAAGGCCATGTTTCCTACTACTTCCTCGGAGTCCGTCTCGCTGCTTTTTAACCACGTTTCAGGAAAACAATCACAACTCTGAACTTACTAACGTTTCTGATTTCATCTTAAAGTCGACAAAGGATCTACACGTGAAAGTAAATACCTTACAGAAGAACAAAGACAACCACTGATGGAATCCTCGACCCAAACAATGTCACTCCCATGAACACATAATCAACCTACATAAAATACGAGGGTTGGAACTTTAATGGTGGCAACTATTTATTTACAGCTCGTACAAAATAGATAAACGTTTGAAAGTTTTACTGTCCTTCAAAGTAGTCACCAGCATTGTGTACAGCCAGTTGCCAGCGATGTGGAAGTAGTCGGATATTCTTAGCAGTGCCATTTGTGTTGATACTTCGCGCAGCGCGGTCTATTGTCCGACGATTTTGTAGCAATTCTGAAACGAATGCCGTGAAATGTTTCCTTCAGTTCAGAAATCGAGTCGAACTTAGGAGGGCTTAAGTCAGGGGAATGCAGTAGGTGGTATAGTACTTAGCAGCTCCATCAGTGAAACAAATCTGTAACAGCTTGCACTGCACGTGCTTGAGCATTGCCCTGCAAAATGATGGCGGGGTCCTGCAGAAAGTGTAATCACTTCTGTCTCTATGCTCCTCATTTTTGGAACACAACCCAGGACCAGCTTAGAGACAGAAGTGATGACACTTTCTGCAGGACCTCGCCATCATTTTGCTCGGCAATGCTCAAGCACGTGCAGTGCAAGCTGTTACTGATTTGTCTGACTGATGGGGCTGCTAAGTGCTATACCACCTACAGCACTCCCCTGACTTAAGCACTCGTAGGTTCAGCTCGATTTCTAAACTGAAGGAAACACTTCACGGCATTCGCTTCAGAACTGCTACAAATTCGTCGGGCAATAGACCGCACTGCTCGAGCTGTCAACACAACTGGCACTGATAAGAGTATCCTATGACTTCCATATCGCTTGCAACGGGTTATACACAATGCTGGTGACTACTTTGAAGTTCAGTAAAACTTTGAAACGCGTATCTATTTTGTACGAACTGTAAGTAAATAGTTGCCACTATTAAAGTTCCAAATCTCGTATAATCACAACTAAACTTCCGTCAACAGAAAATCACAATAGTTAATCTACAAGCAGAGAGGAAACATACACAATACTAAGAAATACTTCAATGCTCATTTTATTGTAATGATCGTTTACTCATAATCTAAAGAATCCATTATTTGACGTTTTAATAATAAAACGCTATCTGTTCAAAAAAAAAGAAATAAACGAGTGAACTACCAGTGCCAACATTAATATGCATTGACGTTTCTCAGTGACATGAATATTTTTTGCTTTTTGGGCATTAGACCGTGGGAAAAAAGCCAGAAACGCAAATACGGGTCATGAAAGCCTGCATTGTATGATCACACGAATGTCTGCGTGCTTCGACGGTCTTTCTCAACTGGCCCATCGTCTTTCCTGGAGTTTCCTGTCTGCTTTCCTTACTAGTTCCACGTCATTTTTCCTGCAATTGCTCATTCTCTTACCTCGCAGTAAATATTTATCTACAAAAGTCATGGCACCTGGGTGCCACACGTACTTATATGGTACATGTGAGGGATGTGGTTTTGATGTGGAAAATGGTGCTGAAATTCAAATATCTTTCTTAGGTTCTTCGCACGGTTGGCACTGAGCTGAATCTTCGAATGGTATTATCGTATGGAAACAAAGATTTAACTATTCTCATGATACCCACTAAATAACTAAAGAATAAGCCACCCTGAAATGAATCGAATGTCATGTGAAGGGCAGAGCATGCTCTTCAACTGAACGATTGATATGCAGTGCTGACCATTACACCATGAAGACGACATGCAACAAGCGTCAAGCATGAAGTATACTGCATGCTTCGACATGCAGATGATTAATATTTCAGAGCAAGAGCGTCAATCTGGGAGGAGAAACGTCATCTACATCATTAACATAAGAGTTAGTTATACAGTGTTTCTTTTGTCCGCTAATGTTGAGAAAACGGAACACGTTGAACAATTTGTGATAGGAAGTTCATATTCACAGGACATGTACATTCGTATGTTCTGCAGAAATGATTAATCTTTGAACCATATCAGTCCGCGGTTCAGGGTCGACGTCGATATCGCAGCGCGACACCACCCACCGGTAAAATGTGCCTACGGCTCCTGTTGTCGCTATAAACCGAAGGTAATGGATCAGTGTGACCCGAGCAGATGTGCAGGGTACCTCGTAGACGTATGCGCGAACCGTACAGTGCAACCGATGAGTTTGAAAGAGGGCGCATAATTGGCATGACAGAATGTAATGCATCTATCCTCGACATTGATGCTAGTGTAGGACCAAGAGTTTCAGCAGTGCAACAGGTCTGTGCGGAACGGTTCACAGAAGGCGGTAGAACTCGACGAGAGGGGTCAGGTCGCACAACACAGACCGTCTCACGAGAAGATCGACAAATCATCCGAATGGTATTGCAGGACAGATCTGCGTCCTCCTTGGCTCTGAAGCAACGATGGAACAGTGTAACACATCGTACACTATCAGGGGTGACAGTACGTTGCCGTTTATTACACCATGGTTTAAGTGTGGGTTGCCACTTCTCCGCCTACCTTTACGAATGTGCAGAAACAAGCTAGTCGACAATGGTGTACGGAACGTCACTGTGAACAGGAATGGTACCAGATAGTGTTTTCGGGCAAATCCAGTTTCTGTTTGTCTGAAAATGACGACCGAATTGTGGTTCGCTTCAGACAGGGTGAGCGGCATTACAGTGACTGCATTCACACAAGACTTGCAGCCCCAACGCGAGTCCTTATGGTGTGGTGTGCTGTTTGTTATAACCACAAACCACAGTTGGTGCATGTCCAGTGTGACCTACGTGAATGACATCCTGCGACCCGTAGTTGTACCCTTTCTGCATAACACCGCAGACGTCATTCTTCAGTAAGACAATGCACGACCACATGTTGCTACACTAACATGAGCCTTCTTGGTGTCACAGGATGTCAGCCTTTTGTCTGGCTCACTTGATCAGCAAACTTGTAGCCCATCGAAAATGTAGGCATGCCGCCTTGTGAGGGCCTTCATGCATGTCATCCTTCATTGGTCAGCATGCACAGAATCCTGGAAGGGAGTTGAGTGAGAGGCGTTCTGGCCAACCTTGGTCAATGTATTTCATAAATTGTTTGAGAAATAGGTCCTCAGCTGTATCTTTCGCAATTACAGATGCAGTGACAGGGAACTCTTGTAGGACGTTTTGCATGGCGTTGTCTGTTTGGAAGCACAGTGTTTATCAAGAGTCGAAAGTTGGATCCCGTCTCACAGGTAGTCTGGACTTGGCATCAGCATTAGCCCATTGTGTGGTCAGCTGATAGTGAATTGAATAATTGTAATTGCTGAGACGTGGCCACAACATTGTAATCATTGTGCTGTTTTTTCTGGAATAGGACCAAACAAGAAAATTAATGGTTTAGGATCCATTATGAGGTGAAATTTTTTGCCATAAAGCAATGTATGAAATTTTCGGCTGCCAGATATGTGTGTGTGTGTGTGTGGAGGAGGGGGCAATACTGGCGAACCAGTGACGTATCCCACAATCTCCAAAGGTTTTTGGATGAATAAATTAATAAACTTAATATAGGTAACCAAACAAGCGAATCGTATGAACTTCGTGACTTGTGAGACGAAGTATTGCATAAAGTGTGGATTATTTAATTGTGGTATCTTTCTTTTGGAACAACTTTGACAGGCGTTGTTTCTTGTCACTTGTCATTTGTCAATGTGTTTGTAAACTTTGAAGGATTCGAAGCGTGTGGAATGTTACCAATTGTGATAAAATCCTTTTTGTGTTTCAGTTTGGCCATTTACGAACGAATATAGACCTGTGAATATCATTCTGTCATACAGTACATTCATTCATGATTTAATAATATTGTAGAGCGAATGATAACCACAAACTGCCATAATGTCCAGCATCTGCAGCTACAAAAATATTGTGTTCCTGATTGGTTTTCTGATAGGCATGAACATAGCGTTTTCACTAATAAAAATGGAAGAGGATTATACCATAAACAGTTTTTCACTTAGTCTAACCGTTATTCATCCGTACAAAAACTGGTTCAGCAAGAAATTTTTATCTCGACTTTCAATAGATTATGATGAAATTAGTTACGGAAAAGAGACAAAAGTGTCAGAAGCAGAGTATCTTAATAAGGAAGTGTCCATAATATGTGCTGTTTTTATGAAGAAAGTGCAAAATGCAAAAGCTTTGCAGGACACATGGGGTAAAAAGTGTAACCGCTTAATATTTTTCAGTACTCGGGAATTTAATGATTTTCCAGTTGTACAATTCAAGCCTAAAAATTCATGGCACTTTTTATGTGACTGCATTCGGCACATATGGAAAAATTATGGCAATCAAATGCAGTGGGTCCTCTTTGTACCTGATGACATGTTTGTCATACCAGAAAACTTGAGATACTACGTGGCTCCACTTGACTATAGAAACCCCCATTATTTGGGTCATGCTTTGACATTCTGGGGTCAGTTGTACAATATTGGCCAAGCAGGATATGTTGTAAGCAAAGGGGCCTTGAGTGCCCTGGAGTCTAGATTCAATACAACAGAAAAATGTGCCATGGGAGGCAAATACTGGAAAAATGAAGATTTTTATTTGGGTAAGCATTTGAAAATAGCATGAAGTAACAGTGTCTAAAATTCTTTTGTGCCCCTGGAGCACAAAGATAATTTTGCGTATGGATGCTATCTTGAAAGACTGAAGCCCTATGAAGTAACAAAAATCTAAACTTTCATATTTTTCCTCCTCCTTCTGCTCATAACAAAACTTGTTACAATGGTTAAAAGCTTTACTTGCACATAATATATTGGGTGTCCCATTTATGTTGACCGCCTTAAATAACTGTTTGTCCAGATGCAAATTACAAAATGTTTTTTAGCCATCAGGGGGACATCAATCAGCATGATCGCCTTCATTGTAGTTTTGTTTTTTACCCAGATATGAACAGTGGTATGACTTTTTTAAATGGCACATTGTATTTTTTATTCAGTAATTCATTTCCTCTCCTAAAGACCTATTCAAAAATGTATCACAGTGTGCCAGTCACTGAAACACAATGTTATTAATTATTAATTACATAACACAACGTTGACTTTCAGCCCAGGATCACAACCTCATCCACTTGCTGGATTTGTCAGAAAACAAATGAAAACCAAGTAAAACATAGGCCTAACACAAAACTGACTTTGGCTCCCCCGTATCATTGTACATGAGTAGAACATTAAAAGGTGCTCAAAGTGGTGAGCTGGACACCGATACACTGGTGCACTCGTTGAATGAAAGAATTATTTACTGCTTCCAGTGTTGCCTGCTGAAGAGAATTACAAGCAAGCACTATACATTCCTTCGCATCCTCTGGAGTTTTTGGAATATCGCGATAGACGTCTTTAATGCATCCCCAAAGAAAAAAGTCCAGAGGATTTAAATCAGGAGATCTAGCAGGCCAAGCAACTGTTCCTACTCAACCAATCCATCTGGAAGAATAGATTCGATTCAGAATGTGACATGCACACAAGGCATTATGTGCTGGGCATCCATCGAGTTGATGCCACATAAGCATTCTAGTTCTTAGCGGCACTTCATCCAGAAGAGGAGGAAGAATTTGTCTGTGCCATTTAGACTACCATTGATGAAATAAGGACCAATAATTGTAGTACCAAGCATCCCACACCAGACATTTACTGTCCATTGATGCTGATGTCCTTGTATTTACCTGCCGTTTGTTTGAGAAGGAACATTCACCGGTAAATAGAACATTGAAGAAGCAGTTCAGTTTGGCAAAGATTTGCTGCTGTGCCCATTTACAGGACTGTACATGATTCTGGAAATCATTCCCATGCTATTATTGATGTAGGTGTACATGGTAAGGATGCAACAGGTGACATGTAAGAATGTGATGTGCACTGGTTTTAGGAATGCCAATCCTGTGTTCAAGCTGTCATGTGCTTACAAGTAGATTCATAACAGTAAAAGAGAGAGCAGTAACTTCGGCAGCTTTGCTGTGCGAGTGCTACGATGATTGCATTGATGTGGGTTGAAACTTCCTGTTTCCCGAAGTGTCGCAACAAGATGAGAAAACATCCATCGGGAAGATGGGTTCTTGTCAGGATATTGCTCTCTGTACAATTCCACTGCCTGCATAGCATTTTGTGTACCTTTAACAACAGTAAAAGAAACGTTATGTCGAAGCAGTTTGTAGGAAGGACAGCCTTTATTGTATGCCTACTCTACACAACAGTATTTTAAAGGACTAAATTACTGTACTAAATGCACCTGTACATAAGAAAACAGTATTGCAATTACTGTTCTCCTAACTTACATTCCCCATAGTTGAGTTGCATTTCTACCTTGTCTTTGCTAGTGTACATTCTACTCACACAACTTTTCAATTGATAATGGTTGATCGAATGACGGATGTGCATTTTACTTATGTTTACATTTGTCCACTGTCAACGTCAGCACGTGGATGTGTTCCATTATCCCAAGTCGTGCACTAAGCACTGGGAGTGTCAATGTTGTGTTATGTAATTAATAACATTGTGTTTCAGTGAATGGTACACTGTGATACATTTTTGAATAGGTCTTTAGGAGAGGAAATGAATTACCGAATAAAAAATACAGGGTGCCATTTAAAAAAAATCATACCGCTGTTCATATCTTTGTAAAAAAACTGAGCTACAACGAAGGCAATCATGCTGATTGATGTCCCCCTGACAGCTAAAGAACATTTGCTTGAAACATTTTGTAATTTGCATCTGGACAAACAGTTATTGAGGATGGTCCAGTTAAATGGGACACCCTGTATATCACTTTGTTGTACACAGGCATGGTTAAAACTAAAAAAGACCCATTACAAATATTATTTAAAATCTTGTCTTAACTGAATCTCAGATAAGATTGCATTGTGTATGCTAAAATGCAAGCCATATTTGGTACAATCCTCGTGTGAATATCTACAGTATTTGTAGGGACAAGGCCTTTTATAACTCCCACCGCATATCCTTACATTATTTTTTATTAATATTAACACACAGCTTTTCAAAAGAGATTGTAGCATGTCTTTGTTGACCGTAGAGCGAAAGCTTTTCTTCATCTGCTGCTGAATGAACTATAAACATTGTACACCAGACATTTTTGTACTAGTTCTCCATACATATGGTATTGAGATCTTTATACAAAATGTCAAATTTTAAAGTGTACCATAGACGCTTTCCATGGGCACAGTGTCTATGTTTTTCTCAGAAAGTCTTCACTTATTTCTTAAACAATGGAGAATCCAGGGCAGAATGTAACAATACCAGAGAAGGAAAGTTGCTACTCACCATATAGCGGAGATGCTGAGTCGCAATAGGCACACACACACGCGCGCACGTGCTGCAACTACACTCAGCTCTCTGAGACTGCAGACGTGTGTGCAAGTTGCATTTGCATGAGAGAGAGAGAGTGAGAGTGTCTACTGCTGACAAAGGCCTCAATGGCCGAAAGCTTTAATTGTGTGAATCTTTTTATTGTGCCTATCGCGACTCAGCATCTCCGCTATATGGTGAGTAGCAACTTTCCTTCTCTGGTATTGTCACTTATTTGTTATTATGGCATTCATTTACTAAAACAAGTGAAATAGCAAAGAAGTGCTCGACTTAATGAAGATAAGTGATCACCTGTATTTGAATCAACTAAGCATTTATGAAATCATTCAAAGTGAATCTTATGTGGTTTCCTTTGTGAGACCCCAACTGACAGCTTTCTTTCACATTTAACCATTGCATTGCAAAACTTATTAGTTTTAGTGCAGTATACTGGATTTTAAGCTTTCATTTTTTGATTTGAAACAATATTGTTAACAGATCAGCCTTCCTGCAAGGACATAATTATTTGTTTACCTTCACCTATAAATGTGTCACTAAACTTGTGGCATTATTGTTGGGTGTTTGTTTATATGCTGCAAAATGACAGTGGTAAAAGTTCTGTTAATTTGGAATCTGCCAACATTGTTTATCACCAGTGTTTACATTATGCTTAACTGGCTTATGTATGCTACCTTCTATTCCATTTCTGTTACCATACTTGTTTTATAGCTCAAGTCCATTTATTTGTAATGTGAAATGTGCTGACTGCAACAAGTTACTGTGTGAACCTTCGTCACTTTCTCCCTTTCCTATGGTAGTCACAATTGTTGTGCAAAAAGAGCAACTTTTGGCAACTTTTCATATGATATCGAATCTTGCTAAATTTTGCTTCATTGTCTGGAGAAAGAAGTAAGTTGATTCATTCTTCTAGAAACATACTCTTGGGCTATTATTCATAAACATAGTGGTGCACAAAGCTCCTCTTTTATTGTATATCACTAGTGTTGGACGAGCTCCTTGATGACACTTTTGCACTTACTAAATGAATCTGTGACCAAATGTAGTGCTCTTCTTTAGACCTTCTTGATCTGTTGTATCTGATAAAAAATCCCAGACTGAGGATCACTTAGCTAGGGATTTTGTATGCTACGTCTTTCATGGGTGGAAATCACTTCCTGTTAATTCTTCCCATGACTCTGTCTTTCAGTATGTTAATATTATTTTGACAAATTTATGACTGTGTGTCATTTAGCCACAGATTCATTGAAATTCTAATAAGTTAACCATTCCTTTTATTGCTGCATTATTATGTAGCATTTTCCACATCTACATTTTAATCTGCAAACCACTGGGAGGCAAATGGGATAAGGTATGTCCCATTGTAACAATTACTAGGCTTTCTTCCTGTTCCATGGATTATGTTTACAGTTTCTCACTGTGAAACAAAATGTTTCCATGAACACTTTCTTCAGTAGACATAAATGGTGAGTTTGGAATGGAACCTGTACCTGGAAAGATGCTGTTTTCTCACTGAAGGAGCACCAGTTAGGTTATGCCACCATGCAGAAATACATCTTATTGACTAGCTGATAAACTGCCTACATTGTAATACTGGCCAGCTAAACTATCACATATCAGCTATCTTCTAGCCTGTAGTTTAATTCAGAAACTCTTTTACGCAACAGATGGACTCCGAAGCAGATGTGAATTCACTTTGTGTGTAAAAGTAATTTTGTCATTTATTACATCCTCTACATCACTCAATTGGTGGTAAAAGACTTTTATGGGAGAATACCTCGCTCCTTTCTCTGCCACTCTAAGGCTGAGTGATGGATAATGTTAAGTCGTTTCTCCTTCATAGTGCATCAAAATCTTTCATGAATGCTACTGATGTTTTTGAAGAGTGAATAGGCTAATTGTTAATAACAAACTTCTTAAGGTTGTAAAGTACTGTGAGGCTGTTGCAGGTATGCCAACAGTTTAAAGAACTAGTGGAAGAAGTTAAAGGTAGCAGCTCACCACGCAGTTGTGAAGTTGAACAAGACTGAGAAGTTACCTACCTCCTAGATTAGAACTGTGCGCTGGAACAGGATCAAACCCAGAACTTTGCATTCATAGGCAGTTCTCTTACCAACTAAGCCACCCAGGCATAACTCCCAACTCAGTCTTACAACCTGCCTCGAGCCAGTATAAAACTATTTTCAGGAGTTTCATCTCCGACTTTGGGAGACATCTTCGAAGGTAAGACATCACCTTCATCAATTGCTAGAAGGCCCCACATTTATAGAGCTGCATAGAGCACACCACTATTTGTCAAGTGATGCTGATAGTGTTATTATCTCTAGCTGGTGCCATCATTCTCAGTTAAAACTAATCAATTGTCATTTTGTTGGTGCAAAGTCATCATCCTTGTTTTATGTAACTTAACAGCCTCTTCTTTTCCAGTAAAATTATGATGGTATTTATGAATCTCTATGGCTCCTCTAGATAGATGCATATTGCAGTTTGTTCTCTTTGCCAAAGTGCTCATCTTGCTGAATTTTATTTTGTGGTATCCATCACAGAAAACAGGTTCTGCTCCAGCAGAAATGTCAGTATTTTCCAGATGGCAGTTCCATTTGTGTTTGGCTAAGTGGGTGTTAACAGTCCTTTTTGTTGATCCAATGTATACTTTCTCACAACTACATAGAATTTTATAAACCCCCAGGTGTTGCTATTAGATCCCATAGGTCTTTTTTCCATTCTTAAGCATTCATTTACCTTATTGGTGGGTCTAAGGATCAGTTCAACCCCATGCTTGACCAACACTTTCCTGGGGCAATCTTAATTGTGTTAATAAGCAAGAAGAAAAATTCTCAGTTGGTGACTGTTGTTTCTCATTAGTCCTTGCCACCTCTCTTCTTGGACAGTGTGCTCAATCCACTTTCTTACCGGAGTAACCATTTTCCCTGAAACCTGACCGTAAGTGATTCAACTCATCTTGTGAATAACCCCATTAACAATTTCTATTAGCTCTATCCACCTATTTTTTTTTGTTTAGGGTGATGTTTAAATTCCTTATGGAGGTTCTGATCAGTGTGTGTAGCTTTCCAGTACTCATTATAGCCCAGAGTCCCATCCACTCATTATATTGCTGATACAGCCCAAAAGTTCATTTTGCTATGGAGAAAGAGAGCAATGGGCTACTTAATTTTCTGGATGAATCTTTCATCTAGTGGATAGACAGGACTTTGGACTATGATGTGTACAGGAAAGCTACACAAACTGATCCCTACCACCATATCAAATCCAGCCATCATGCAAGACAAAAAAGAGATGCCATTGAAACCTTGGTGGACAGGCCTAATAAAGTTTGCAAGGCAGTTTATTTACAAGATGAATTGAATCACTTAAAGTCAGCTTTCAAGAAAAATAGATCTTCCAATAAAGAGGTGCATCAAGCACTCCATCCAAAATAAGAGGAAAGACTAATGAGAAACAGCAATCGCCAACTGGGAATGTTTTCCTCCCATTTATTAACAAAATTATGGATCAGACTGGAAAAGTGTTGACCATGTAAAGGTTTGAAACGACCGTTAAAGCCACCTAGAAGATAAGAGTGCTTAAGAATGGAAAGAGGTGTATGACATTGACTAGCACCATCTAGAATGTATAAGATTCCATATAGTTGTGGGCAAGTATACAGTGGAACCACTTCCTCATAGCTGACTACAAGAGTCACTGCCATCTGGGACACATTGACAAACTGGCCTTAGCAGACCATGTTACCTGTGATGGAAACTAAAATTCAGTGGCATGAGCATTTTAGCAGAGATAACACATTATCATATGAGCATGCTTAGAGAGGCCAAAAAGGTTCACACATGCCATAATAATTTTAATACGAAAGATGATGATGTTACTTAAGATAAAATAGAGATATCGACTTTGTGCCAGCAGAACAATGATCGATTACTTTAAATAAGAACAATGGCGCCAGCCAGAGATAATCATACACTCGACATCAGGTGACACATGGTGGTGCCCTATATGCTGTTCTTTAAATGCTTAAATACGGGGGCTCCTCAATGCAGTTCAGTTACTGTTTTACTCCAAAGATGTACCCTGCAGTTGAAGATGAAATGTCAGGGAATAGTTTTGTATATCGACCATGGCCTTTCAGCCTGGAAGTTTTAACTGAAGCAAAACTGGCCATAAAGCTTACATTCTATAGTTCTAAGTCTTGTTTATGCACCCATCAGTGACTCAGTGCGTCAGCTGCATTGTGAGTTGTTACCTCCACACCTTACATTATTTGCATTCCAACAAGAACAACTGTTTTAAGAGTTTTCTATACTAGGTTCTGTAGTGGATACCACACATTATCATTAATGCACAAGTCTCTGCAACAAACTTGTTTTCCTCAATGAATATGATGCCATAAGATATTAGTGAACAGAAACAGGAAACATAAGTTAACTTTTTGACATTTTCATCTCCAAAATCTGATGTTATCTGGAACAAAAACCTTACACAATTTAATCATTAAAGAACACCTGTACCATTCGATTTCCAGTTAAGTTCTTACCAAAATCAATATAAATTTAGAATTATGTGCTTCATTTATTGATTTACGCACGTGCATTGTTTGTAGCCTACTTATGTGATCAACACTTGTGTGGTACAGAATTGCAGGCAATGTGTTGTATCCAAGTTCGTTGATAGTCTGTTTGCAAAAAACCAGTTACTAACCTAGTAGATAGTGTCGGAAGTTCCATGCGGCTTTTCGCAGATGATGCTGTAGTATACAGAGAAGCTGCAGCATTAGAAAATTGTAGCAAAATGCAGGAAGATCTGCAGCGGATAGGCGCTTGGTGCAGGGAGTGGCAACTGACCCTTAACATAGACAAATGTAATACATAGAAAGAAGGATCCTTTATTGTATGATTATATGATAGCGGAACAAACACTGGTAGCAGTTGCTTCTGTAAAATATCTGAGAGTATGCATGCGGAACGATTTGAAGTGGAATGGTCATATAAAATTAATTGTTGGTAAGGCGGGTACCAGGTTGAGATTCATTGGGAGAGTCCTTAGAAAATGTAGTCCATCAACAAAGGAGGTGGCTTACAAAACACACGTTCAACCTATACTTGAGTATTGCTCATCAGTGTGGGATCTGTACCAGATCGGGTTGATGGAGGAGATACAGAAGATCCAAAGAAGAGCAGCGCGTTTCGTCACAGGGTTATTTGGTAACCGTGATAGCGTTACGGAGATGTTTAGCAAACTCAAGTGGCAAACTCTGCAAGAGAGGCGCTCTGCATTGCGGTGTAGCTTGCTCGCCAGGTTTCGAGAGGGTGTGTTTCTGGATGAGGTATCAAATATGTTGCTTCCCCCTACTTATACCTCCCGAGGAGATCATGAATGTAAAATTAGAGAGATTCGATCGCGCACGGAAGCTTTCAGATAGTTGTTCTTCCCGCGAACCATATGTTACTGGAACAGAAAAGGGAGGTAGTGACAGTGGCACGTAAAATGCCCTCCTCCACACACCGTTGGGTGGCTTGCGGAGTATAAATGTAGATTTAGATTAATATCCAAGTAAATTTTATTTAAATTTTCAAAATTATCATTTTGCTCAGTACATCAACTTGTTTTAATGATTTATACTCTGTTATCCAGAGGAACCTGTTGCAATAGCTAATATGCCATGTAAGAGAACTGTACATGAAGTGTACCTCTCATACTGTTAAGGTCTGGTTTTTTCAGTTAATTTTATTTAGTGCAAATTGTAACTTGATACTGGCTGAAAATATATATCATCAATATGCCATTTTCCCCCTCTAATCTCCTCCCCCTTTCCTTGCATTCTCTTCTTCTTTCATTCATCCTCCCTTGCCTTGTCTCTCCTTCTGAGCTCCATCACATATGTTACATTGCATGTATGTGTGTTTATGTGGAGAGGGGCATCTCACTCACATATATATTCACTTCCATTTGGTTGTCAATGATTGTACCAATTTAGATTTTTTTCTTTGCTGTGGCAGGGTTATTACTAACATAATTTGTGTCTCCATTACAGCATTTTAATTGGTAGTAACATCCTTGATGTGGGGAGGAGGTGCACCATGTTTGCTGCCTGGCAGAAGTCCAGTTAGCTGCATACCTTTATGCTTTTGGTGAGGGGAGACTTTCAGACTGTGGTGGCATTGCTGCTGTTAAATTTTATTGTTTTGCATGCATTAACTGTGTGTGCCTTCACATTCACTTATGCATGCTCTGTCACTCACTTCTTTTTTACTGTTGTTTGTTTCGTGCACTCATAGAATTCATAAATCCTAACATGCTTTCTATCACTCATTGAACTGATGCTGAGTATTATTTGGATGTCACTATCTTGATATTTACTTATGTAGGGAGTTAAAAGGAAATAATGACAGCTTCTTGCCAATAAAATTTGTTTCACACATGGAATATAATTTGGCATTTGTTCACGTCATGATTTTTAATATTTTTTTCTTTTATGTACAAGGTGAACCCTAACTCCTCCAACAAAATTTCAGAGATTGTTCAGGAATATTTTTGGTAAAAATCTAGCTCAGAGCCACCGGAATATTTGTGTGTTTTCTGCTGCAATATTGTCAGTACTTGCCATGAGTAATGATGAGAAAGAAAGAGGGTGTATCAGCTTCTGGGTTTATGCAACCAATGAGAGACCAGTGGACAGACAATGTGTTTTGAAGGAATATTGTCACAGTCTCACACCAGTATATCACAAGCTCTGAAACTGTAACACATTTGGAAGAAACAGCAAATAGTTTAAGCTATTAGATCCCAACCTAACCAGAACCTCATAATTCATGACATATTCAGAAGAAACAAGTATATGTGACAACAAATATTATTAATGTAATTTTTGCTAGTAAAATTGTCATACTGCAACCTAACCTAAACTTTGGACTAAGCCACAACTCAGTCTATTACCACATCTAGGGTTTTTTAGCTTTCATATTCATTGATGTAGGCAACTCGCAATCAAATGGTCACATTCAAACCAAACTAGAACCTCTTAATTTATGACATACTTGGGAAATAAGCAGTCAAATATTTGTGTCAGTGGGGATTATCAATCTAATTTGTTCTCTTGGGACCCTGCCTGAAGACATCCTCGGCTATCGAGAGACATTCGGAAAAAAAAGTTAGCGAGATATTAGTGACAAGCAAAATTATGAGTCTCATTGCTACACAGATGTGAAATTAATAATCTTGCTTGTTATAAATATTCAGCTACTGCAATTGAAGCTGTGATATTAAGTCCAAAACTAATCACATCCTCATAATTCGTAACATATATATAAAAAAACAATCAAATACTAGTGACAATAGTGAAGATCAAACATTGGAAAATCTAGGATGGAATGTAACAGTATTATGAAAAATAAAGTTGCTACTCACTATATAGCAGAGATGCTGAGTCGTAGATAGGCACAACAACAAGACTGTCACAAATAAAACTTTCAGCCAGTAATGCCTTTGTTAACAACACACACACACACACACACACACACACACACACACACACACGCAGACACTCAAAGGCAACTCACACACACAACTGCAGTCTCAGGCAACTGAAACTACACTGTGAGCAGCAGCACCTGTGCATGATTGGGGAGGGACAGGGGGGGGGGGGGGGGGGGGTAAGGAGGAGGATGGGGCGGGAAGGGGGAGGGATTGTATAGTAGGGGTGGCGGATAGTGAAGTGCTGCAGGTTAGATGGAGGGCAGGGGGGGCAGTCCAAAAGGAGACAAGTAAAAAGACTGGTTGTGATGGTGGAATGACGGCTTTGTAGTGCTGGAATGGGAACAGGGAAGGGGCTGGGTGGGTGAGGACAGCGACTAACGAACTCATTGTCCTCACCCACCCAGCCCCTTCCCTGTTCCCATTCCAGCACTACAGAGCCGTCATTCCACCATCATAACCAGTCTTTTTACTTCTCTCCTTTTCTGCTGCCCCCCCCCCCCCCCCCCTCCTCCCCATCTCTCCTCTGCCCTCCATCTAACCTGCTGCACTTCCCCCTCTCCGACCCAGCCTCCTCCAGTCGCCACTCCCATCAGGAACTAGTGCTGCTGTTCGCAGTGTGATTTTAGTTGCCTGAGATTGGATTGCTGTTGTGTGTGTGTGTGTGTGTGTGTGTGTGTGTGTGTGTGTGTGTGTGTGTGTTTTGCTTGCGTGTGTGTGTTGTTGACTAAGGCCTTACTAACCGAAAGCTTTATTTGTGGCAGTCTTTTTGTTATGCCTATCTGCGACTCAGCATCTCCACTATATGGTGTGTAGCAACCTTCCTTTTCATAAATATTGTGACTCTAGTGAAGGATAGAATCATTTCTATTTTGGCACTAGAAATTCATTCTCTCTGTTCTCGTCTCTTGTTGGTTATTTGAAGCCATTAGCTAAGAGAAAGCAATGCATTGCCAGACTATGAATATTAGAGCAACCCCACTATGACTGCCACTGGCTCTGATTTAGACTTCAGCTAGTATTTTCTGATTATTGTGGTATGAGGGACCTTTGATCTCTGGTGGCTCATGACAGTATAGCCTAATTGTATTTTGTTTGACTTTTTTCCTTCATTTGTCTTTGTATTTGTGTTGCACTGAAAATATCTGTAAAACATTGCAAACATCAGAGGGAGACTCTGTGTGTCATGTTTGGAAACAAATGTGTTCCATCCACTCATATTACTTTACATTGACAACAGTAACACCTATGTTACTGTTCACCCTCAATCATGCATTCTGTATAGCTCTGTTCTGTCTCAGGCTTGTTTTTCTGGCAGTGTTAGTTGTATGGTAATAGTAACACACATCAGTGGGGATAAGTTTTCTGATGGAGAACTGGCTGATATGTGTCTTGTCTGTAGATTCACTTAATGGAAGAATGGCATAATAATGCTATACTGAGCAATTACTGCAGCGACAGCAATCACATCATAATACATTGCACCTGTAGTACTTGCCTATGAGGCTCACTCAGAAAATATCCTTAAACAGCCTTAAGATTTTTTCTGGATTTGAATCCACCCTATATGTTTATACCTACAGATTTTAAAGTAGAATAGTATTTTTGTGATTGTTTCCCAATGTATTAACCACTTTGGTAACATCTTTCAATGGTATTGTTTATTTTTCATTACATTACAAGGTCTTGTGTTATTTGTATGGTTGGCTTCCTGTCAACAGAAATTTCATTTTCTCCATTTGCATTTGACCAATTGTGTGGTAATAGTTTTCAGTGCACGAAAAGTGTGATAATTCCTGATATTTAGAGAAAGTCTGGAAATTATCTATCAGTGTAACACAATATATTACTCCCAGAGTAGATATGAGGTAGAAAATAAAAGCAAATTGTAACTAAGATGTGAAACATAAATGATAATCAGCTGTGAATATTCCATTAACTAAATGACTCAACTGACCTCTTCTTTTTATTTTTATTTTATTTTGAGAAAGGGGAGAAATGTTTATCCGGTGATATGGTAGGAGCAATATATGTGCAAATTGTGGAAAGGTATTGACTCTATTTTCTCCAGGTTCTAGTGAGTGCCACATTGCTTTTGTTGATTGTGGTGACACAACAACAAGCCTCTGGACTTGCATTTGGGCAGATGGTGTTACAAATATCCATCTGTTCCTCCAGACATACGTGTCCCATGCTTCACCTAAACTGCTAAAGGCAAATGATTTATTTGAAAACAAAAGCTTGTACTCCTTCTCAAATGACTTAATCATAGCCACAATATTAAACCTTCATCTTTCTTCCCTCCTTTTCAGTCCTTGACTGAAATCTTTCTCATGAACTGCAGTAGTTTTCCAAAGCGTAAACTACAAGATTCATCAAGCTACAACAGGCTCGTATTGCCCAACTTGCATGCTCTCGTACTACATGTGTTTATATTTAGAGAAGATTGTTAAAGAAAGATCTTCAGAAAAATGGAAGGATATCTGTCAATGCAAAAAGGTCCAGGTGCATTATATTTGTATACTAGCTGACACGGTGAACTCTGTTCCGCCTTAAAGCCATTAAATAATCAGATTTTGGATCTTAAGTTCAATTTTTTATTAGGAAATACAAATAAAAAAATTAAGTGTTTTAATGATTCTTTATGTTTTTTGGTGCATAGCTTCCACTCTTCAATTAAGTTGCTTGTGTGTTTTATTATCAGCCGCAAAAACAAACAACGCAGATGCTCTTCCAACTCGTGAACATGGCACATATAATTGACCATGTGAAAAACATGGATATTCCAGATTTAAACCGCAAACTTTCAAGGATTGGCCTTGTGATTTGTTAATGGTCATGTCGAATGCAAGACGGATCGGAAATTGAAGGCTTTTAAATCCAAACGGCATGTCAGTTGGGATCATTGGGATCCTCGGAATGAGAACTTTCTCACCTTCAAATTTTCCTTTGAGGATTGTCACTTAAATAACATTGTTCATCAATTTACTTACCACCAAATACATACCATTGAACAGTTTTGGTTGGTTTGTGTTTCAAAGCATGATTACTATGGAACCAACTTATAGGCATAAATTGTGCGGTGGTAAGCCAGGCAACTCCAAGGAGTTTAAAAATTCAATTGGATAGTTGGTGGCTTAATCTTCATTTGTTACAAATTCAATAGATTTGAATGAAAGCATTTTATCAATGATCTCATTCTAATTTGTGTAGTTTAGGTCGTCTACATCTTTATTCTTAGCCGCTAAAATTGCTTGCTCACTCAACCATTCATTACATTTGTAGTTAGTAATGATGTTTGGGAATACTTTTTTGATAAGTTCATTTTTCAATGAGACAAAGGTACAGAAATTGTGAGGAAATGAAATCAATCCAGTCAATTCTTCGACAGGTACTCGACCATTACCAATAGTCAGCAATTGCTCAGAGAAATCTTCAGCAGATGCATCATTAAGCAATGTAACTCTCATGTTTGTTGTCAGGTGAAGTTTATTCACATAGCACCATAGATTTGATGATTTGAGGCAAGCATTTATTTCGTCTGCAGCCGTTGATCTTGGAAGTACTGGCAGTGTTTGGCAGAAATTGCCAGGCTGTAAAATCATTGCTCCTCCAAAACATCTCGAGTCATTGCGTAGGTCTTTCAGTGTTTGGTTAAGTGCCTCTAATGCACGTTTATGCGCCATTGTGCATTCGAATGATATATATTGATACTTAACCATAGACGTTTACCTGTCATTTGCATTTTGTTATTCCATGTCAGATGCGTTTTTGTTATACAACGTTTTGTAGTGACATTTAGCTGAAATTTGCATTTTGTTATTCCATGCCAGATGCGTTTTTGTTATACCATGTTTTATAGCGGTCAAACGGGATAAAAAGTATCGTATGTCCGTCTCCTGGTTCTAAGCTACCTCTCCACCAGTTTTCAGCCATCGGTCCAGCCGTTCTTGAGTTATAAAAAGTGTAACTAACACAACTTTCTCAGTAACTATGAGAGGTGTACAGTGGCCCCATATAATGCCATGCCCGAACATTACTCCACCGCCAACTTGTTGCACAGTGCTCGATGCATTTGATATTCCTCAATTGTCTCGCAACACCTTGTGTATGATTGTCAGCATACAAACAGATCTGAGTTTCTTTGTAAACTACACCCGACACCAGTACTGGGGTGCTCATTCTGCATGATTTCTTGCCCAAATATAATCGAATTCAAGGTGCTAGTGTGTGTGACGTGGTGCTTGCCATGGTTGTCGGTAATGCATGCAATTGTCTCCTAATTGTTTGATGCAATACATGCTGATTTCAGTTCTAGAGCTCTCAGCCCATGGTTTCTTTGACTCAAAAGTCTTAGATATTGATCATTATGTGCACCTGTTGAAAAAGGACAGCCTGTACAATGTAAGTCATCCACATCACCTGTCAGTTGGAACCAATTCCATGGCCACATCTCATCACTTTGAGTCCGATGCAACATTTAGCATCTTCCCTGGTAGAGAAGTCTTCTTCAGGTAATGTGAAGATGTGTGCCCAATCATTGGTCACGACTGTACTGGTCCAAAGACATCCTAATGCATCTGTACTGATGCTTTACTTTCAGCTGAAATGCTGCAGTCCATTTGAGTGAGGTGCTCGTGGTAACTGTATCAAGGGTGACCTTCCAATCGGCACAGGAAGAGTCCCAGTAGCAACATACCTGCACGACACATTGTGGTGATGCAAATTTTTTCTTGACGTGTGTGTGCATTTCTAGTAAGGAAGGAAGGTGAAATAAAATAAGATTTTTTTAAATGATGTAATGTTGGTTTTACCTGTTGCTGTTTTTATTTTACTATTGCAATTTCAACATTTGTGCCATTTTCAACCATAAGAACCTAGAAGCAACATAATATCATTTTTAAAATTTATGGAAGATGTGGAGGAAGTTTGAGAAGATAATCTGGACAGAAAGAAGTACTGAAATGAGTTGGTGAATTTGGAGGAAGGCAGGAATAAAAAGAACTCTGTAGGAAAGTGCCTAAAGAGACAATGGCCATTTAATAGATGCTTTAGATGGAATGATGAAAAGAAGAAAATGGGAGAAAGTAAAACATAGATAATGGTGGAATGAAATTGCAATATAGTTGTGATATGTTATGAAGATGGAGAACCACCAAACTGGGATTGCTGGACAGAGCAAATTCCATCCACCTGAACATGCAGCCAGTGTCTTAACCACTGCACTGTCTCGTGTGGTTGATTCCGATTCTACATTGTTCTTTAATTTTCACAGTGTGCTCCAAATAACTTATAATATGAAACACAATTTTGTACGTCATCACTGCACACAAAAATAATGCTGACTTCTAGGTCACAAACATGTTACTATGTGCCATGTACATGTTCATGTCCCCCTCTTAGTCTACCTGAAAAACATAGTCAGCAAACCCCCTCCTGCCCCGCTGATGATGCGTAATGTATTGACTCAGGAGAATGGCAAGGCATTGCTATCACACACTGTAAAGCTTGACAATATTATTCCCTTCTACGAGGGCTATGCCGAAAGTTATTAGCAGCCCATAAACCATAAGGCGGAGGACAATGGGGTTGTTTTCATTCGAAAGAGCGATGTTTTTCGACCTTGGGACGTGCGTGCACAGCCCCTGGTTAGCTGTGATCCCCCCACAGCTTGGTAAGAAAGCACAGGCAGTGCTGAGTCAGAGACGGTGCTGGATGGAGCTGTTGCGCCGCGACTTTCGCGCCATGATTTTTCACGATTATAAAAAGGGTTGAAGTGCCGAAGAATGCCATTCTTCGTTGCTGCATGTTTGTGGTGAAGCTTCCCCTTCTAGGGCCACAGTTGGAAACTGGTTTCGCGAGTTTTCGAGGCCTCAGCAGTCAATTGAAGGTGAACCTCGTCCCGGTCAGCCAGCAAAAGCTGTGACTCGTGAAAACATTGATGCTGTGAGGAAAATGATCAAAGAAGATCCACATCTTACATTTTGTGACATTGAAGGGACCCTAAATATTGGATCAACAGCTGCACAGACCATCGTTCATAGTCACTTAAGCCTTACTAAGAGATGTGCCCATTGGGTGCCGCATTCCCTGACAGAAAGCCAAAAGGAGGTGAGAGTGGACTGGTGTCATTTTATGTTCGAAAATTCAATGGAGGGAAGTCCAAAGACACCTACAATATCGTCACAGGTGGTGAAATGTGGGTCTACCATTATGACCCTGAAACGAAGCGACAGTCTTCTGTGTGGTGCTTTCCAGAGGAGGAACCATCCACTAAAGTTCGACGAAGTCGGAGCTCTGGAAAAAAGATGGTGGAACTTTTTCACAAATATCAGGCATCTCACCTCTGTGACCTTGGACACACATCGTACAGTCAATGCTGAATGGTACACTAACGATTGACTTCCAAAAAGTCATCGCCACATGGATGTCACAGCATCCAAAGTCCAAGAGTGGGCACCTTCTGCTGCATCACGACAATGCATCTGCGCACAGGGCTGCCAGAACGATGGACTTTCTGGAGAAGGAAAAAGTGGAAGTGTTACCCCATCTCCCCTATTCACCTGACTTGGCCTCCTGTGACTTCTTTCTGTTCTCTAAGACAAATGAAAAAATTCGAGGGCAGCAGTTTTCGTCAGCTGAAGAGGCCATTGCAGCGTACGAGAGTGCACTAAGTGACATCTCAAAAGAAGGTTGGACTGACACATTTTCTAAGTGGTTTCAGTGAATGGAAAAAATGTGTACATGCTAATGGAGAATATTTCAAAAGGTTGTAGACGTTTTTCTGCAAATAAATTTTTTTCACACATTCTGCTAAAAACTTTGGGCATAGCCCTCATATAAACATTACATTATGATCATGCATTGTAATGTAATAGGATAGTGTAGTTATCCCCTTTCATTATTAACCATTACTCCGTACCCTCTAAGCGATCTTAAATTGGGTAGTAAGTGTTGCTTATGCAATATATTTCATTTGTACAGTTTCTGCTGCAGGGATGCTTAAGATTTTGTGTTTTAGTATTTCATTATATAACTAGGTTTTTAACTGCTGCTTAGCCGATAGATACAGATATCACATATCTACCACATGTCTCCACCTCCCCCTTCTCACTGTCTGTCCATCTCCTCATCCCTCCATGTCTGTCCACCACAACCTCCCCCCCATTCGTCACCCCATCATCACCTCCACAACAATGGGAGATTGATGGTTTTTACCCCCACAGTATTTCTTTTCAAATTGTAAGTAATATGTGTCCAAGGTTTTGTAGAAAGCAGTCTAGAGACTTAGGTAGAGATGTTGAACATATCTTTATGTGACATGCACTGCACACATGTATGTTCTATGCTCTGCTGTTTTGCACCATATCATATCAGAGAGAAAGTGGTATTCAGCCGTGCCTCTGTATCTTATGTCCCAAAACAAGTTGATAAAATTATGCACTCACTTCAGACCTGGTTAACACACTGAACAGCACCATAAGAGAGGAACTGACCTTCATGCTTTATATTACACCCAAATGTAAGAAATTAATACTGACAGGTCATTTTTGTACATTTTTATATCACAGCTTCTCATCTCCATAACATCCCTAGAGATAGTGGGCAATCTTATTCCCACAGTATTTGTATATGGTATATACATATATGTACCTAAGGAATTTGGTTGAAATTGCACTGGATGTTCCTGAGTTTATGGTTCAGTGTCAGCCTCTTTTCATTCTCACCCCAATGGGATATAGGTAGTTCTTAACCCACAGTGTTTTTCTTTTTTCCTTCTTTTTTTTTCTCCAGGTAATAATTAACAAGTAAACCCATGATTCCTTACAGAATCAAACTCCTCTGTATAAATCAAGTTCAAACTTCTGGTTGCTTTACAAATGAGTTAATGTGTTAAATATACGTTAAGCTTGCATGTGAAATCATACTAAAAGTTAAAAGTCTCTTAAGTACTCTCAGTATCAATCAATGTCTGAGTACTTAGCTCTCAGTCTTAAGAAAACCTAGTCTTTCACATGACTCAGTGTTTATGATGTCCTGTATCCTGAAGTATGTTTCTTACAATGTCCAACTCCACCTGCATCCTTTCTCTGTCCATCTCCTCCTTCCCCCCTCTCTGTCAACCTCATTTTACCCCCCCCCCCCCCTCTCTCTCTCTCTCTCTCTCTCTCTCTCTCTCTCTATCTCTCTCTCTCTCTGTCTCTCTGTCCTCCTCTCCCATCTCTCTGCCCATCTCCTTTTCTCCTCTCTCTCTGCCCATCTCTCCTTTCCCTCTCTTTCATCCATCTACTCCTCCACTCTGTCTCTGTCCATCTCCTCACCTCTCTTTGTTCCTCTCCTCTTCCTACTCTCTGCTCATCTCCTCCTCTTCCCTCTCTCTGTCCATATATACATCACCCCTTTTTCTTCCCCACCAATATAGTTAATTCTGCTTGTAAAATATTGTTCTGATATGACTACCACTACCCATTACCATATTGTGCACATCGTCAATGTTTTCATTTTTGGTTGCAGTTTTAGCTCATTGTTAATGTGTTCTCTTCAAGAATACTGTAGCACATTTGAATTCTGCAACATATTTTCTAACTGTTGAGAAAGGACAAACACATTTCTTATACCTTTCCTGGAGAAATTCCTTCAGTAATGACCTGTTAAAAGCAGAATGAGCCATTCACTTGTAGTTTAACTTGCACTCTTTTGAAACATTTTGACAGATTAAAATTGTGTGCCACAGTGTATTGTTCACATTTTTATCTACTTGCTTGTGAAATATATGAAATGCACCTAACAAACATTCATAATAATAGCAGTTTTTTGCAATTTTGTTGTATTTTGAACCATCCAGAAGCCAACTATTACTTTTGTCTGTATTTTCTTTCTTGGTTTTTTATGCCTTTCGACCCTGTTGTTGTAGATAAATATTAACTTTTTTTAATTTAGGAAAGCACCTGGGAGAACTTGGAATAACCCCAGAGGACACAAGAGATAGCCTAGGGAGAGGAAGATTCCATGGTTACAGTTTTAACCAGTTACTGTTCCGAGGGAAGATCTCAACACTTGGTAGCTATTGGAAAAGGAGTGTCTTCCCAGTTCATGAGGTATGATTGAATTTAAAATAATATCGGTCTTGCAATAGTCTCTCTTCTTATCGGTCATGCAATAGCCACTTTTCTTTACTAAAATTCTTCCTGTTTTTTTTGTAAGTTTTTTTTATCCCATTATGCTCCTTCACATCTTACATTGTTGATTTTGTACAACTATTCTCATATTGCTGGAAGTAAACTGAGATCCACCACCACCACCATAACAACAACAACAATCCAAACAGTTGAAGACTTTTATGTATGTGTCACTTCATTTATTTCTCTTCATTTGTTCTCTTATCATACAATCTCTCCTTTTGATATCTTTTGTCTTCTTGTGAGGCTCAGATTAGATTAGATTAGATTTACTTTCATTCCAATGATCCGTAATGAGGAGGTCCTCCAGGATGTAGAACATGTCAGAAAAACAACAATACATGACAAATATTTACAACTCAAACAAATAAGCTAATGTACCATACCACAGGTCCCAAGTGGCATGGTCGTCATTTTTTAAAGAACACTATATGAAAGAATCATTTTAAAAATAATAATGCACTGAATTTAAAATAAAAGCTTGTTTATTTATTTATAAGGTAATAAACGTGTAATACAACTACTAAATACTTATTTACAATGAACACATTACTGCACTGAACTGGTGTAGAAGTTAGATTGTACACACACACACACACACACACACACACTCTCTCTCTCTCTCTCTCTCTCTCTCTCTCTCTCTCTCACTCACTCACTCACTCACTCATTTACAATGAACGCATTACTGCACTGAAATTGTGCAGAAGTTATATTGTATAAATCAGTTGGTTCTACTGAAAAATTCATCAATGGAGTAGAAGGAGTTGGCCACCTATAAATTCTTTAGGCTTCTCTTAAACTGAATTTCATTGGTTGTTAAGCTTTTTGTGGCTACTGGCAAGTTATTGAAAATTTGTGTACCTGAATAATGCACACCTTTTTGTACAAGACTAAGTGACTTTAAATCCTTGTGAAGATTATTCTTATTTCTAGTATTGATTCCATGAATTGAGCTGTTGGTTTGAAAAAGTGATATATTTTTAATGACAAATTTCACCAAGGAATAAATATATTGGGAAGTAGTAGTTAGTATCCCTAGTTCCCTAAACAGGCTTCTGCAGGATGTTCTTGAGTTCACACCACATACAACCCTTACTGCACGTTTTTATGCCCGAAAAACTTTAGCTTGGCTTGATGAATTGCCCCTCAGTTCTTTATATTTCTTGTTGAGCTATTTTATTTTTGTTTTGTTATTATTTATCCTTGTCACAAGTCCCCCATTTTTCAAGATGATCTGCTACATATGTCGTGATACTAATATTATCATCTCATTGGTGGATATGTCTTTGATGGCATGAGATTTCCACTTCATAGGACAGGAAATCTTTTCAGAGGCTGGCAATCATTCTTAACACACACACACACACAATTTGTCCTGATTTCAGTGTGGCTATTCAGGTACATCCAGTCAAAGTAAAGAAAACAGAAATGTATAGGGAGCAATTCAATGTGAGATAACACACAAAAAGGTTAGCATTCACTACTGGATTGGACATTACAGTCACAATAACCAGCTTGAGTCTTGTAGCAACTGATTGAGCTGTTAACAACAGATTAACATAAGCAACTCTGTAATCAAACATGGATAGGCATATAAATAAAATATTAAACAAACAAGTGCTAATCATATTATGAAATAACATGAGTGTACATTAAGTGCTTTAAAATTCAGAAACAAACATTCTTCACACATTACATCAATACCAAGTGCGAATACATAGTGAAGTATTACACAGTTTTCTTTGCTCATTTTTTAACTACAAAACAAAAAAATATGAAAGAGACAGACATTGAAAGGAAAGGAAGAGGCAGATGGAAAAACAAATCTGTTACATGCATTAACATTGTATTCAAAATACATTTGAAAATTTATATGTATGGAGAAACCGTACCTGAAAGTTGAATGAAAATAAATAATAAATACTTACATGCAGAGCGTAAGATACAAACAAATTTCATATGTCATAGAGATTAATGAAAGGAAACATTAATATAGTATCAGACAATTGCACAAATGTCCCAGACCTAGTCTCACTGATAATAACATCCACATAGTGATAGAGACAGAAAGTTGGCCAAAAACAGATTTTAACCCTTTCACTACTGTGGACATATAGACATGTCCTGCTACACCATTCCCCAGGTGCTTTTAGACATGTATACGCGAGCACCTTGGATTTTCTTTCGGTGCTACGGACATGTATGCATGCATGCTGATGCCCCAACCATTCACTGCTGCAGACAAGTTACTTCCAAATTTCAGTTAGTATAGAAGTTGTGAGTATTTATCGTACAACATATGTGCCTCAGTGTGTGCTACCATTTGCAGAAAACCTCTTTTCAATATCTTGAATCATTTATGAGCTGTGACAGTTGTTAAGACCACATGATTCGTGATGCACAAGTACATGAA
This sequence comes from Schistocerca gregaria, assembly GCF_023897955.1. Classification (NCBI taxonomy): domain Eukaryota; kingdom Metazoa; phylum Arthropoda; class Insecta; order Orthoptera; family Acrididae; genus Schistocerca; species Schistocerca gregaria. The sequence goes on from NC_064922.1 coordinate 171,054,801, forward strand.
TGAGTGCATCGCGTGTAGTCCTCCATCAAATATAAAAACCCAATAACTCAAGAATGAAATGAGATATCGTTCTGCTCTCAATTTTAAGTAAAATTTTGGTGTCTTGTCTGTATTTCATCCCCAGTAATGTATGAGCAAAAGTCAACTGTATGAAAAGTTTACCCAGTGTGTTTTCACCTCTGCTGAGGTGAGTACAAGTAACTAAAACAATTATGATCAGCCTTCATTATCAGACTCCTACCTTTCTTTGGGAGACATATTTCAATTGGCATTTATAATTTCATTGCTGTTGACTCTTCTGCTGCGACAGACACATGCTCACTGCATTCCATTCTGAGAGTGGCTTTTGTTATGGCTGTACTGCTCACCCAATGCTGATGCTTGTGCTGAGAGCACAATGGAAGATCCAGGCTGTACTAAAATGTTCTAGTGTTTCCCAACCTAACTGCTGAAGCATAGCCTTCGTCTGATTGACAGTTTCGGGCTATGTGTTATCATGCAACATGATGATTCTGTCTGACAGTCTACAGACCAACAGAAAGCCAACAGTAAAAACACCCCACATCTCCCCCACCAAAGAAATCCAAAACTGTTCGCACTAGTTCTGGTAAGGTCATGATAACCTTCCTCTTTAACTACAAGGGCCCCTGCTTGTCAAGTTCCTTGAGCATGCACCACAGTCAATGTGCAGCATTATGAAGACACTTTTTGGAAACTGCAACACATGCCATAAAGTGAAAATGCCCAGGAATGTTGTCAGACCGAGTCATCCTGCTATCCTGCTGTGCTATAGTGCCCATCCCCACACTGTCAATCGGATGAAGGCTACTTTTCAGCAATTTAGTTAGTAAACACTGCAATATCGTCCATGCATCCCCAATCTTTCCCTGTGTGATTTTCATTTTTTTGGCGACCTGAAGAAAGACATGCATGGACAATGGTTTCAGTCAGACAAGGAAGTGGAAAGGTGAGTGCAGTTGTTGATCCATTAGCAGCTGATCACGTTCTATGAAACAGAAATTGAGCATCTCGTCTCGGAGGAGGATATATGTCTTAAAGTATGTGGTGACTACTTTTGAATTGAATCATTCTGTGGTCCCACTGTGGTGGTTGTTTGATTTTCATTCTACTGCCCTGGTACAATATTCCAATGAAAGGTATGTGTCATGACAAGTTGTGAGGGGTGAGAACGACCCACTGTGACTTTACAACCATATTAGAAAACTACTTTGCAAACTGAAAGATCTTCACTGCAGATTTAAAAGCAGACAAGCCTTGTCGATGAACAAAAACTGTATGAAACCTAAAGTACTGTACGGAGAGCCATGTATGACATATTCAACAAATTTGAAAGTCAAATTCTATCTATCAGTCTGACAGATAATCCTGTAAAATTTTGGCCATTGAAGCAGCAAACAGATCAGTGCCATCAATCAAAACATTCAGTGACTAGAGAGAAGACTAGTATGCTAAATTTCTTGTTCCAGAATTGTTTCACTAAAGAAGGTATTACTTTTAATTGTTGTACAAATGCCAAAATAATGGATATTGAAATAAGTGACCGCAGGATAGAAAATGAACTAAAATTATTCAGCAAAGGAAAGGCAACTAACTGTACCTCATCGAATACCAACACAATTGTACATAAAGTATGTGAAAGAATTTGCTCTTCTTCAAGCAGCAGTCTTCCTTAGGTAGCTGGGGGTATGAATTGTACTAAGTGTTTGGAAATATCAGCAGTTCTTTTCCTTTTTCAGGAAACAGCTGTAGGCCTGTATCAGTGACGTCAGCTTGTTGTAGAATTTGATAACACATTTACATAATATGACCTTTTCAAGACTGAAAATCACCTCTGTAGGCATCAATATGTATTTAGCAAACAACAATAGTGTGAAAAATCGGCTCATTCCGATTGTCCATGAGACCCAGAGGGCAATAGATACCAATGCCCACGTTTCTGCCATGTTCGATGATTTCTGAAAGGCATCCCGTACAGTTCCTCATTGTCAACTAATGAATAAAAGGTGGTCATACAGAATATCAGACCAGTGTTGTGAGTGGATTAAAGAGTTCGATCTTCAGTCAAAAACTACCCCAAGGGAGGCATATAGGACCATTACTGTTCACCGTATACATAGGGTGAACCAGAACTCCACCAACAACCTTTCGGAGTTCATTCAGGGAAACCTTCTTAGTATTTTGGTATAAGGTATCCACCATCTTTGGCAGCTTGTTACAGAGTAATAATGTAATTATGATTTATTCAGTTTGTTGCCACAATCACCCTTGTTTCTGTAAAAATACCTTCACATTAATGAAGATAAAACACATTCAGTTTTATCACCGTGAGTACATTCTGTTCTGTCAGTCTATAGCACAGCACGTAACAATTGCAGAACTGTTCCCTTGCAGGGATTGTTCAAAATGTTGACCACCATGATCATGACAGAGTGTACAGCGATGCATCATCAACTGTCTTACACACTGAAGAATTTCAGGAGTTTAGTGTATTATTTCCATTCCCAGATAATCCTAACAACTAGTTCCATACGACAACGATAGTTCAGGTATACATGCCGCGTCGCAAGCTGAAGATGAACAGGTAGAGAAAGAGTGTGAGGATATTGAAACAGTAATGCAGTATGTAAAGGGGGACGAAAATCTAATAGTCATGGGCGACTGGAATGCAGTTGTAGGGGAAGGAGTAGAAGAAAAGGTTACAGGAGAATATGGGCTTGGGACAAGGAATGAAAGAGGAGGAAGACTAACAAGTTTCAGATAGTTATAGCGAATACCCTGTTCAAGAATCACAAGAGGAGGAGGTATACTTGGAAAAGACCGGGAGATACGGGAAGATTTCAATTAGATTACATCATGGTCAGACAGAGATTCCGAAATCAGATACTGGATTGTAAGGCGTACCCAGGAGCAGATATAGACTCAGATCACAATATAGTAGTGATGAAGAGTAGGCTGAAGTTCAAGACATTAGTCAGGAAGAATCATTACACTAAGAAGTGGGATACAGAAGTTCTAAGGAATGACGAGATACGTTTGAAGTTCTCTAACGTTATAGATACAGCAATAAGGAATAGCGCAGTAGGCAACACAGTTGAAGAGGAATGGACGTTTCTAAAAAGCGCCATTACAGAAGTTGGGAAGGAAAACATAGGTACAAAGAAGGTAACTGCGAAGAAACCATGGGTAACAGAAGAAATACTTCAGTAGATTGATGAAAGGAGGGAGTACAAACATGTTCCAGGAAAATCAGGAATACAGAAATACAAGTCGCTGAGGAATGAAATAAAAAGGAAGTGCAGGGAAGCTAAGAAAAAATGGCTGCAGGAAAACTGTGAAGACAGTGAAAAAGATATGATTGTCGGAAGGACAGACTCAGCATACAGGAAAGTCAAAACAACCTTTGGTGACATTAAAAGCAACAGTGGTAACATTAAGAGTGCAACGGGAATTCCACTGTTAAATGCAGAGGAGAGAGCAGATAGGTGGAAAGAATACATTGAAAGCCTCTATGAGGGTGAAGATTTGTCTGATGTGATAGAAGAAGAAACAGGAGTCGATTTAGAAGAGATAGGGGATCCAGTATTAGAATCGGAATTTAAAAGAGCTTTGGAGGACTTACGGTCAAATAAGGCAGAAGGGATAGATAACATTCCATCAGAATTTCTAAAATCATTAGGGGAAGTGGCAACTAAATGATTATTCACGTTGGTGTGTAGAATATATGAGTCTGGCGACATACAATCTGACTTTCGGAAAAGCATCATCCACACAATTCCGAAGACGGCAAGAGCTGACAAGTGCGAGAATTATCGCACAATCAGCTTAACAGCTCATGCATCGAAGCTGCTTACACGAATAATATACAGAAGAATGGAAAAGAAAATTGAGAATGCGCTAGGTGACGATCAGTTTGGCTTTAGGAAAAGTAAAGGCACGAGAGAGGCAATTCTGACGTTGCACCTAATAATGGAAGCGTGGCTAAAGAAAAATCAAGACACGTTCATAGGATTTGTCGACCTGGAAAAAGCATTCGACAATATAAAATGGTGCAAGCTGTTCAAGATTGTGAAAAAAGTAGGGGTAAGCTATAGGGAGAGACGGGTCATATGCAATATGTACAACAACCAAGAGGGAATAATAAGAGTGGACGATCAAGAACGAAGTGCTCGTATTAAGAAGGGTGTAAGACAAGGCTGTAGCCTTTCGCCCCTACTCTTCAATCTGTACATCGAGGAAGCAATGATGAAAATAAAAGAAAGGTTCAGGAGTTGAATTAAAATACAAGGTGAAAGGATATCAATGATATGATTCGCTGATGACATTGCTATCCTGAGTGAAAGTGAAGAAGAATTAAATGATCTGCTGAACGGAATGAACAGTCTAATGAGTACACAGTATGATCTGAGAGTAAATCGGAGAAAGACGAAGGTAATGAGAAGTAGTAGAAATGAGAACAATGAGAAACTTAACATCAGGATTGATGGTCCCGAAGTCAATGAAGTTAAGGAATTCTGCTACCTAGGCAGTAAAATAACCAATGACAGACGGAGCAAGGAGGACATCAAAAGCAGACTCGCTATGGCAAAAAATGCATTTCTGGACAAGAGAAGTCTACTAATATCAAATACCAGCCTTAATTTGAGGAAGAAATTTCTTAGGATGTACGTCTGGAGTACAGCATTGTATGGTAATGAAACATGGACTGTGGGAAAACTGGAACAGAAGAGAATCAAAGCATTTGAGATGTGGTGCTATAGACGAATGTTGAAAATTAGGTGGACTGATAAGGTAAGGAATGAGGAGGTTCTACGCAGAATCGGAGAGGAAAGGAATATGTGGAAAACACTGGTAAGGAGAAGGGACAGGATGATAGGAGATCTGCTAAGAGATGAGGGAATGACTTCCATGGTACTAGAGGGAGCTGTAGAGGGCAAAAACTGTAGAGGACAGAGATTGGAATACGTCAAGCAAATAATTGAGGACGTAGGTTGCAAGTGCTACTCAGGAAAGGAATTCGTGGCGGGCCGCATCAAACCAGTCAGTAGACTGATGACAAAAAAAAAACACGAGTATCAACCAGAGTCGTGTAAACTAGGCTTTTCACATGCCCCCAAAAGAAGAAGTCAATTGGTGTCACATCTTGGGACCAAGCTGGCCATGGTGTGGGACCAATGTGACGAAACTGTTCTTCATTGTGGTTTCTAACATAGAGTGCAAAGTGTGACAGCACCTGTCAAGCTAAAACAACATAATATGATGAATCCTCAGCAGCACATCTTCTAGAAACTGTGGGATTACATATTGAAGGCATGTTTAGTACCCAACTCCATTCTGTGTGTCAGGAGGCTGGGAAGGTCCACTCACAAAATCGTTGACAGTACCAGCCCATACGTTCATAGCAAACATCTGTCAATAGAACCAACACACTAATGCTTTTCATCTTCCCATACATGGCTGTTACAACTGTTGAACATTCCCTCACTTGCAACTATAGCCTCATATGTGAACAACGCAAAAGCAGGAACCTTGGAGTTTTCTACACATTACTGTAGGAACCAATTTTTAAACACTACTAGAAATGGGAAGTCTTCTGGCTGCAACAACTGCACATTCTGTGAATGTTCATTGGAGGAATCCTCCACCCACAAAAACAGTAGCTTAAAAACTGTCAGTTGACTGTTACTTGCATAGTGCTCACCAGTAGGACCTTTACCAGATACAGGATTGACAAATGGAATACAAAAGATCCCAAAGAGAACAGTGCATTTCATCACAGGTTTGTATAGTAAGTGCAAAAACATCACAGAGATACTCACCTAACCTAACTACAGTTGCAGGCATAAGAGAAGCTGTAAGCATTACTGTATGGTTTACTATTAAAATTTCAGGAGTGTACAATCCTAGAAGAGTCAACCAATACATTGCCTCCTACACACGGCTCACAGAGAAGCCATGAACGTAAAACTAGAGACATTTGAGCTAACTTATATCCTTGCCAATAGTTGTCCTTCCCAGGCACAGTTCATGACAGGAACATTTTACTATAAGCAGCCTTTTGGCCAGTCCCATAACTTTGTCATTATTTTACTGTTTGGTCTTTTAATTTGCAGACTTCTTCCATAAAAACAGCTCTCCTCATAATATATATTTTATCTGGTTATTGCCTTTGACTATGGTATACTGTCTTGGCATTTAGTTTTTTGTTCTGACATGTTAACTGTCCATAGTTTTTCAGTGCATCCTTCACTGCCAGGTTAACACATTGCTTTGTGCCTTCTATCTTTTCATAGACTTTAGTTTTCATTGGCTGACTCTCGCTTTTGCCAGCCCTGCTGTCTTTCCGCACCAATTACTTCCTTCCTTCCTTCATTTCTTTCGTTTCACATAAAATATTCTGTTTTCATACCCAGGAGAATGGCCACTTTATTTTTGTCAATAAGTTAAAGTACCACCCTTAGTAATTTTGAGCTTTTCCACTTTTATGTATATACACTGAAATTTTCATAATGTAGATATTAGAAAAATTTGCAGCATCTGAAGTAAATAAGAGCTTACTTTCTCTCTCTCTCTCTCTCTCTCTCTCTCTCTCTCTCTCTCTCTCTCTCTCTCTCTCTCTCTCTCTCTTTATTTTAAAAGTGGCTATTGAAATACAAGGAGTGTATAATAACAGATGCAACTCCAGATTGTGAATGGCAAGTAAATAAAGACATGACATTGAGTCATTTAAGAATGAGAATTAATTTTTTACTTGTGAAGTAAATTAAACTGGATCCAGGCTTACACAAAAAAAAAACAGCACCTTTGAAATGTATTCAAGTGACCACATGAATCTACCAGTCCTGATGTATGTACTGTAACTTATCTTTTATCACTGCTTTCAAGGCTGCTTGCCATTTAAGTCTGATCTGAGATTAGGAAAAAAAGAAAGAGATTATATTAGGACTGTGTGGAGGATATGACTGAGTCACTCTCTTGTCACTGCATTGTTGCAGTTTAAGCACTGATTAGATGGTCCAGTAGAAGGAACTATCACTGGATGTCTTCAAGCATGATCTTCAAAACTGACTCATGATAGAGTTTCATAATTGTTGAATGCTTTTAATTGATAAACCATTTAATTTGCAAAAAAAAAAAAAAAATTAAAAAAAAAAATGCAGTGTTAAAATTTCCTGTGTGTGTGGAAATACTCTGTTTTAAATCCAATTTGAACCTTGCTGTTCCAGTCTTTTCAGGGTGTACCTAAATCGTTCCATGCTGATACTAAGATAGTCCCTGAACGAAGGCAGTCTGTCAATGGCCACAGCTTACCATTAACTTGATCAGATAATGTAAACTGAACTTTAGAACAAATGTTCTTTCAAATTTGCGAATGCTTGGTCATTGTGTTTCTGCTCTCAAGGAAACCACAGATGCGTACAAGATTTTGACCTGTTCAGTAAAGTGGAAAAACCATTCCAATATTTGTAGGGTTCTTTGTGTGTCCCTTCTGCTCTTCTCCCAGCTCCTTCAAGAGAATAATTCCATAGTTCTGTGGCACTGTAGGAAACTTTTATTTTTGGACAGTTTAGAGGACTTATTTACTCAAAGGACAAGACTGAAAACATTTGAGTTTTAGGACAGTGTCCTCCTTTGGAGCTAATGAGTACAAAACATGCATACACAGGTATGGCTTTATTGTCCCTGCTGACTACATTGTACGGGTGCTGTAACCCAACTGGGAAGCACATGCAAAAATTCTGGGGGCACTGAAAGTTGTTCATGGCAAGTTGAGATTGTTGCGAGTTGCTGACTGTTGATGTTGCCAAAACTGTTCAGAGTTGATGATAGTTTGGATAGGTGCAACAATCCCTGGTTCTAGAGCACCAGTTATAACAACTGCTGCTACTAGTGCTGTTGTTTCAGGCATTTAATAATTTCATCATCAGTCTGGATGTGAAGACCACTAATATAGCTTGGATCATCCCACAACTAATGTAGTGTTAATGCTCTTCCATGATATATAACAAAGCATAGAATAATATAGTACACATAAAAACACTAACTGAAGAGACAGTTTGAAGAAATGAATAACTGCCCTTTTTGCAGACCACTGAAATGTAATCCTGTTTGTGAGTAATTTTACCTAGTCCCTATCTTCATTAGAAATATTCTTCTTCTAATTACTTGTAGAGAATCTACACAAGTCTTATCCGGCATGTTTCACGAGTGTGGATTGAATGTATACAAGGTTTATTGAATTAAGTGTCCAAGGGTACATGGTGTATTTGGGCTTCTGTGGTTACATGGAAAGCAATCCCTGCGTAGGAGCACTAACATTGGGATGCCTCGTCCTCCGGGCATTCACCAACCTCTGTGATGAGCGAGAGTGATGCGCACTGTTGCCCAACACATCTTAATTAAGTTCGTTTGAATGTGCATGTTAACGGTAGTCACATTTGTCACTCTTACATGGTCATGTGAGAAGTGTTGGTGTAAGGAGTTCAAGAAAGGACAAAAATGTGTTGAAAAAATAGCACACTTCCACCATCCCCACATCATCATCATAGCACAAAATATCGAGGTCAATCATTAACTTTTAGAAGGTGTTCTGCTCAAAGTTGGTCAGAAACATTGTATCTGTTATGAAAGTGATCAGTCAGTCATTCAGAATGAGTTGGGATTCCAAAAAGTGTCAGTTTGTTGATTTTTAAAATTGATGAATGGGTAATATAAGCTGCAGTTCTTCATACACTTTTCATGTCGTGTGAAGGAAGCGGTGATGGGTTTTTCCCAAAAATTGCCCCATGTAGTAAGACTTGGATCTGTCATAACTCATTCAAATTGAAGAAAACTATAATGAGACGGTGCAGGCATGGAAATAGGGTGATGGTGCTGTTAAACTCACAAGCACAGTTTTCTAGAAATGAAAAGGCACTCTGGTGGTAGGTTCCATGCAGGAAATCGGGCTGTTAATACTGAGTGGATTCTTCTTTGGCATGTTCAAATTTGATACCATTCCAAACAGAACAGTACCAAGGATGGAAGTATGTTGCAACTTTGTAACATGGCTAGATCCACAAACATCAAATGATGTTCATTGACCTGCCCTTGTGCATCCTGCCTGTAGCTCAAGGTTGTTATGTGTTGGTGCCACATATTTTACCTGCTCAAGGAATCTCTTGGTGAACTGGTGGAGAGTGCTTCTTGACAAGTGCAGAGGTACTACAGTTTGTGTGCAGTTGACATTAGTGTACTCATACTTTCTACAAACATTGCATTAAAACTGACCAGTGGTAAAAGTATGTACAAGGGTTGAATGAAAAGTAATGCCTCTACCTTCAGTAATTTGGTTTGGATGGGAATATTTTAATAGATCAAACGCAGAAATAACCCGTAGAATGTGATCTTTAATTACCAATATTCACTTTTCCACATAATGACCAGCCAACTGGATACACTTCTGACAACGATGAACAAGTTTTCAGAAGCCGTCATGGAAGAAGTCAACATTCTGTTTCCGCAACCACAATCTCGCAGTTCTCTCAACGTCTCTCGGTTGTAATGGTGTACCCACGTTTCGTCTCCTGTCACAGTTGAATGGAAAAAGGTGTCACCTACATTCTCATAACGTGAGAGGAGTTCCTGGCAAATTTGAAGTCTGTGAGCTTTCATTTCTGGAGTCATCATCCTGGGTACCCATCGTTCATGGATTTTCCAATAGCCAAGCAAAGCAATAATGTGACCCACATGTTCTTGTGAAACGCCGATTGTGTTTGCAGTTTCTCTCTGAGTGATAAGACAATTGTCCTTAATCAATCTGTCAACATTTTGCTTGTGAAACTTGGTGGTTGGTATCACAGGATGTCCAACTCTTTGTCTGTCATGCAGGTCAGATGTTCTCGCCTCAACATCTTTAAACTTACTCACCCAATGATGTACAGTGCTCACATCAACACAATCACCATAAGCTGGTTTCATTCTCTGATGAATTTCCTTTGGGGTGACACCTTCTGCTGTCAAGATTTCAATGAATGCACGTTGCTTAAATCTCATTGACCGACCATCTGCGCAAGGTTCCATACTTTGCACTGTAACAACACAACTGTTCAGTACTAAGGCTTCCTGCCAACTGGTGCTGTAGAGAAGAGGCTACGGAACAAGCCAGTACCTGCTGCATACCGATGCTGCCAACTGTTGAAGAGTTACGAAGGTGGAGGCATTACTTTTCAGTGAACCCTCATAGATAAGCAGTAAAACAGTAATTGTGGATCAATTTTGAATATAAAAAATTTTATTATTAAATGCTCGTTCATGTTTTAGCCATTCTCATATTTATAGTATGCTGTTGGGTTCCAAAATACTGCCTCCGGCAGAAATATATGAATATTAGAATGTAACTAAATTATTAACCTTTCTAAAACTGATGCAGACTGCACAATTCACATATTCAACAGTCCTTATAAGCACAATAGTTCTTGTTAATGGTTTTGTCTGCATACTTTTTATGTTCATTACTTGTTTCATAATGCCTCATCATCAAACATATAACCTCCTGAACTTTCTTGTATAATGACATATTGGTTAAGTTATTAGTATAAAGCAATTTTTATTGAATTATTTTCTTACCACATATTCTCAGGGCCGTGAGTGCTGCAGTGACTTGTCTATTACTTTCCATGGAATTGAAGCAGATAAAATATATCTTTATGATTACCTGCTCAACCATCTGAGAGTCTTCAGGCATGGCGGCCATCGTGGAAACATGCCACCTGTACTTAGCACACCAGAAGAAGAAGTAAGTAATTATATGTTTAAAATGCATTGTTCTCTTACCTTATCATTTTAGGTTCATCTGCTACCTACTTTTTAGCTTAAGTATGCTATGCTATGTTAACTTAATTTAAACAATATAGCCGCATGTAAACAATCATAGCTACTAGGAACTTTATTTCATGTTGCAATTCACATAATTCTCAGACCTCTGCACTTGATCTAAATTAATCCAGTAGGTCTCCAGATATTTACATCATTGCATAAAATAAAAACCATAACAGTATAATCATAGTTTTGTGATATTAGTGTTCTTATCTATTCTTTTATTGCTTTACACAATGTACGGTTGCTTACTTTACTTTATTTTTTCATGTCTGGAAGCCATATCATAATCTTTAAACCCAGTATTGTACCACATCCAGAGCTTCTTTCCTATCCAGCCACAAACTGTTGTGGTTGTATCTGTAGGGACAGTTTAGAGCAGCCCAGGAAGTGTTCCATGTATTGCACAGTTCCACAACCACACTTGTCGTCATCCACATTGCCTTGACCCCTCCCTGTTCTAATGTGGTTCGGGTTCCTCAGTGTTTCTAGTTTTTCTAGAACTGCCAGACACTACCTGTGCTGATGGATAGTCAAGATAGTGGTTCTTCCGTGGCCTGGTTTAAGAACCTTTTACGGCATCTCAGTCACCCAGGCTCTTACTGAATGCCAAAGAGAGTATGTCAGTTGTCAGTAGTTTGCCTGTGCATCTTTGTAAATTCATGAGATGATTTTTGGGAGCTGGGACTCGCAAGATCAGCAGTTCTGTGGCACTTTTGCTGGGTCGTGGGTTTCATATACCCCATTGTTATTCAACATGTTTCACTAAGGGTTACGTTGACTTTCTTTGCATGGGTAGATGGGGTCCATACAGGGCAGGCGTATTCAGCCATAGAGAAGGGTAATGCTTGTGCAGTGGTTCTCAGTACAGGAAGTTTTGCTCCCCATGTGCTATTTATGGGTTTTGCAAAATATTGTTTCTGGTAGACACCTTATGATGAATCTTTTTACACTGGTGTCTATATGTCTAAGATCTTTCCAACATCACACCTGTATGTTCCAATGTGATATTACTCCAAGTAACATTGAGCTTCTGTGAACTGTGCTTGCCAGGTCATCTGCATGTAGGAAATACTTCATATAATTAGGTGTTGGCTGGTTGTTAAGTGTGTAGTTTAAAAAGGAAGTGGGCCAGACCACTTTGCTGGGCCAGTCCATTTCTTTGATTCCTCCATCATCTCTTTTTCCCATAAAAAATGATATAAAAGTGTCCATTTCGTAAGAGAGACTCAATGATCTTGGCGAAATGGTAATCTCTGACTTGAGTATAAAATTTCTGGAAGAGCAATCTATGGTTGACTGAGTTGAGGTTGACCAGTGATAGTCCTGTAATATTTTTATTTCAGTCCCTTCTTGTCTGTTGCTGAAACATGTATCCAGTTGTTTGGTTAGATATCTGTAATTATTTGAAGAGTTATCACACGCCATAGTTCTGGTTTTTTAAATTTTACTTTGAGCCACACCAAGTATTTACATACAGGGTGTTTCAAAAATGACCGGTATATTTGAAACGGTAATACAAACAAAACGAGCAGTGATAGAAATACACCGTTTGTTGCAATATGCTTGGGACAACAGTACATTTTCAGGCAGACAAACTTTCGAAATTACAGTAGTTACAATTGTCAACAACAGATGGCGGTGCGGTCTGGGAAACTCTATAGTACGATATTTTCCACATATCCACCATGCGTGGCAATAATATGGCGTAGTCTCTGAATGAAATTACCCGAAACCTTTGACAACGTGTCTGGCGGCATGGCTTCACATGCAGATGAGATGTACTGCTTCAGCTGTTCAATTGTTTCTGGATCCTGGCGGTACACCTGGTCTTTCACGTGTCCCCACAGAAAGAAGTCACAGGGGTTCATGTCTGGCGAATAGGGAGGCCAATCCATGCCGCCTCCTGTATGTTTCGGATAGCCCAAAGCAATCACACGATCATCGAAATATTCATTCAGGAAATTAAAGACGTCGGCTGTGCGATGTGGCCGGGCACCATCTTGCATAAACCACGAGGTGTTCGCAGTGTCGTCTAAGGCAGTTTGTACCGCCACAAATTCACTAAGAATGTCCAGATAGCGTGATGCAATAATCGTTTCGGATCTGAAAAATGGACCAATGATTTCTTTGGAAGAAATGGCGGCCGAGACCAGTACTTTTTGAGGATGCAGGGACGATGAGACTGCAACATGGGGCTTTTCGGTTCCCCATATGCGCCAGTTCTGTTTATTGACGAAGCCATCCAGGTAAAAATAAGCTTCGTCAGTAAACCAAATGCTGCCCACATGCATATCACCGTCATCAATACTGTGCACTATATCGTTAGCGAATGTCTCTCGTGCAGCAATAGTAGCGGCGCTGAGGGGTTGCCGCGTTTGAATTTTGTATGGATAAAGGTGTAAACTCTGGCGCATGAGACGATACGTGGACGTTGGCGTCATTTGGACCGCAGCTGCAACACGGCGAACGGAAACCCGAGGCCGCTGTTGGATCATCTGCTGCACTAGCTGCGCGTTGCCCTCTGTGGTTGCCGTACGCGGTCGCCCTACCTTTCCAGCACGTTCATCCGTCATGTTCCCAGTCCGTTGAAATTTTTCAAACAGATCCTTTATTGTATCACTTTTCGGTCCTTTGGTTACATTAAACCTCTGCTGAAAACTTCGTCTTGTTGCAACAACACTGTGTTCTAGGCGGAGGAATTCCAACACCAGAAAAATCCTCTGTTCTAAGGAATAAACCATGTTGTCCACAGCACACTTGCACGTTGTGAACAGCACATGTTTACAGCAGAAAGACGACGTACAGAATGGCGCACCCACAGACTGCGTTGTCTTCTATATCTTTCACATCACTTGCAGCACCATCTGTTGTTGAAAATTGTAACTACTGTAATTTTGAAAGTTTGTCCGCCTGAAAATGTACTGTTGTCCCAAGCATATTGCAACAAACGGTGTATTTCTATCGCTGCTCGTTTAGTTTTTATTGCCGTTTCAAATATACCGGTCATTTTTGAAATACCCTGTAGATGTTTGTGTAATGAGTGACAAATGACAATGGGCTGTAACTTTGTACATCTTTGTATTAAACTTACAATATGCTAACATACTAATCAATTACATTTTAGAAATTGACACAAAAGGCAGGAAAAGTAAAACAAATTAGGCAGTGAATTTCTTTCGATTAACTGTTAGCTGTAGAATTGGAAACTGGCAAAATCATAGGTACTATTTTACGATGTGGATTTTTCAGTGTCCACCACCCTGGAATATTGAAATTTTGAAGACACATAACTTTTGAAATAATTTAGGAGTAGATTTTGGAATAAATCCATTCTCGAGCTAGAGTATAAAATGTGTGCGCGCGCGCGCGCGCGCGCACACACACACACACACACACACACACACACACACACACACACACACACACACACACGTGTGCAGTCTGTGCCCCTAAATGAAGGTGACTTGTAGAAGTGAATTGGAAGTGTTTGATGGGATAGAGGAAGAGGAGACTGTTGGGTGAAGGGCATGGGAATAGTGGGTTAATGGAGATTGAGGTGAGGAGTGTTGAAAAGACCCACAGAAGAGAAAAAATGCAAGAGCTTAAAGCCACTTAGCATATCTTGTACCCTGTCACAAAGGAGGCATTTGACGCCACACAACTACCCAGGTTTGTGAAGTCATTTACCTCTGCATTGAAGCAGCCTGCACAGAAGACTAGTGTTGGCACCCAGACTATGACAGCTGAGCAGGGCACCTCAGTCTGCACCTGTATTAGCAGCTTCAAGCCTTCACCACTAGTCCAGCAACCAAATGTTTCTGCCACCGAAATAATGGTTGAAGCAGAACCTCATGTCATAAATGATAATTGGCACTTACAACAGTCAACTGAAGAGCATCAACAGAACATTTCTGTTAAAATCGCTTTACCATCATCCCCAAAATGCAAGCTGGAGACAAAAAACAACAGGCTAAAACAATCAGGTTTGAAGCCATCTGATCATGCAGGATTGATCCTGTGTGAATGTATCTGATGATGGCCATGCCATCAATGGTATGGATGTCTACACCTGCCTGAGGGAACCAATGTGTCCCTCAAGTAACCCCCCTCCATCTCTCTCCTCCCATTGCAGTCTCCCACTCTGGAGGAATGACAGGAAAACCTCACTGTTAAGATGTCTTGCCTACTTCAGTAGAAGTTAAATGGGTTTAGGACCCATGTGTACGAACTATATCTATTAGTTCAGGGTAGACCAATATGTATATGTTGTGAAGGTACTTGTTTTTAATTATCTGATGCTCCTGAGCTTCGTGGCCACATTCTCCATAGAAAGGACGACCTTAGTGGAAAGTGAACTGGAGGAGGAGTGGCTTTTTTCATTAACGTTGCCTGCTACTTCTTACTTCTCTCCCCCACACTCATCCTAGAGGCAGTCTCTGTATCGGCACGTGTGTGTCACGGGTTGTCAATATGTTCCCTGTACCTGCATGATGAGATAAAAGAAATTATTCAGATAGTTAAAGCAGATGAAAACTTAATCGTGATGGGGGACTGAAATTCGATAGTAGGAGAAGGAAGAGAAGGTAAAATAGGAGGTGAGTATGGATTGGGGGAAAGGAGTTAAAGTGAAATCCACATGGTAGAGTTTTGCAGAGAGCATAATTTAATCATCGTGAACACTTGGTTGAAGTATCATAAAAGAAGGTTGTATACGTGGAAGAGACACCAAAAGGTTTCAGATTAATTATATAATGGTAAGACAGAGATTTATGAACCAGATTTTAAACTGTAAGAGACCACCAGGACCAGATATGGAATCGACCACAATTTATTGGCTATGAACTGTAGATTAAAACTGAAAAATTGGAAAAGTGTAGGGAATTAAGGAGATGGGACCTAGATAAATTTAAAGAACCAGATATTGCTCAGAGTTTCAGAGAGAGAGTTAGGCAATGATTTACTAGCACAGGGGAAAGCAATACAGTAGAAGATGAATGGGTAGTTTTAGGAGATGAAGTAGTGAAGGTAGCAGAGAATCAAATAAGTAAAAAGACAGGGCACAGTAGGAATCCTTAGATAAGACAAGAAATATTGAATTTAAGGAAAAAAATTATAAAAATGCAGCAAATGAAGCAGGCAAAAGGGAATACAAACATTTAAAAAATGAGATTGACAGGAAGTGCAAAATTGCTAAGCAGGAATGACTAGAGGGTCGGTATGGCCATTGACAGAATATGACAAAAATGCACTAAGAACCTTTGAGCAGAAAATACTATGCAAAATCTGTGGTGCAGTAAGAGAGGAAGAAGGCTGGAGGATATTCTACAACACTGAATTAAAAGTCTTAATACTAGATAGAGACATAGTAAAATTTGTGAAATCACAGCAAATACGATGCCTGGTCACATGGAGAGAATGGCATGGGATAGAGGCAGGGGACAGTATTCCAAAGCGCCATTCAGCTAGGCAAAAAGGGAGGCCTAGAAGAAGATGGATTGATGATGTAATAGTGGATCTCACCAGTATGGGAATCAGGGATGGAAAAGAGCAGCAAACAACTGAGAAATGTGGAGGAAAATCATTGAAGAAGCCAAGGCTCAATGAGAGCTATAATGCAACAGAAGAATAAGAAGAATGACAGATGTAACAAGAATTAAGAAGCATATTTCCCTAGGGGAAAGATAGCTACTGCCTACGGGGAAAATTGAAGAGACCTATGGGCAAAAGTGAATCAGCTGTATGGATATCAAGAGCTCAGATAGTAAAGAAGGGAAAGCTAAAAGGTGGAAGGAGTATATAGAGGGTCTGCACACCAGAGATGAACTTTAAAGCAATATTATATAAAGGGAAGTGGATGTAGATGAATATGAGATAGGAAATATGATACTGTGAGAAGAATTTGACAAATTTCTGAAATATCTAAGTTGAAACAAGACTCTGGGAGTAGACAATATTCTGTTAGAACTACTGATAGTCTTGGGAGAGCCAGCCGTGACAAAACTTTTCAATTTGTTGTGGAAGATGTATGAAACAAGTGAAATACCACCAGACTTCAAGAAGAATGTAGTAATCCCAATTCTGGCAGAAGCAGACCTCGGTGAAGATCAGTTTGGATTCTGGCGAAATGTAGGGACATGTGAGGCAATACTTATCCTACGAATTATCTTAGACGATAGGTTAAGGAAGGCAAACCTTCACGAATGGCACTTGTGGACTCAGAGAAAGCTTTTGACAATGATTACTGGAATACTCACTTTGAAATTCTGAAAGTAGCAGGGGTAATATAAAGGGCATGAACGGCCACTTACAACTTGTACAGAAACGAGATGAAAGTTATAAGAGTCGAGGGGCATGGAAGAGAAGCAGTGATTGAGAAGGAGGTGAGACAGGGTTGTAGCCTATCACCAATGTTGTTCAATCTGTATGTTAAACAAGCAGTAAAGGAAACCAAAGAAAAATTTGGAGTAGGAATTAAAGTCCAGGAAGAAGAAATAAAAACTTTGAGGTTTGACAATGATATTGTAATCCTGTCAGAAGCAGCAAAAAACTTGGAAGAGCAGTTGAAGGAAATGGACAGTGTCTTGAAAGGAGGATGTAAGATGAACATCAGCAAAAGCAAAACAAGGGTATTGAAATGTAGTCTAATTAAATCAGGCAATGCTGAGGGAATCAGATTAGGAAATGAGACACTTAAAAGAATAGATGAGTTTTGCTATTTGGGCTGCAAAAGCTGCTGATAGCTGAAATAGAGAAGATGTAAAATGTAGACTGGCAATGACAAGAAAAGTATTTCTGAAAAAGAGAAGTTTTTTAACATCAGATATAGATTAAAGTGTTAGAAAGTATTTTCTGAGGGTATTTGTCTGGAATGTAGCCATGTATGGGAGTGAAACATTGATAATTAAGTGTTTGGATAAAAAGAGAATAGAAGCTTTTGAAATGTGGTGCTGCAGAAGAATGCTGAAGGTTAAGTGGGTCAGTCACATAACTAATGGGGAGATACTGGATAGAATTGGGGAGACGAGGAATTCATGGCACAACTTAACCAAAGAATGAATCATTTGGTAGGACACATTCTTAGACATCAAGGGATCACCAATTTTATATTGGAGGGAAGTGTGGGTGGTCAAAATGATAGAGGAAGACCAAGAGATGAATACAGTAAGCAGATTCAGAAAGATGTAGATTGCAGTAGTTATTCAAAGATGAAGAGGTTTGCACAAAATAGAGTAACATGGAAAGAGGCATCAAACTAGTCTTTCAACTGAAGACCACAACAACAACATGCCCCTATATGAGGTGCCAAATGAAGAGACTCTTCATGACATCCTTACTCAGCACCCAACCCCTTCCTTCTGTGTGTTTATTTTAATACACACTTTATGCTTTGGGGCTGTGCAAGCACATGGGATGAAGCAGTTGAGAGCCTTCATGTCCACATGTGCATGTTTGATGAACACAGGGCAGAGCACACACTTCAACACTGCAACAGGATCATTCATTGCTACCAGTATCTCAGTATGCTCTGTGGCCCTCACACAAACTGATCAGTGGGAAGTAACTGATGACTTGCACTGGATCCACTTGCCAGAGTGATGCTTGAAAGAAAATCACCACGATGAGTGCTCAGTATGGGAGACTGGACACTTTACAGCCATCTTGTTGTGTTTGAACAGTATGATTGTACCCAGGAATCGTTGCATCATTTTACCCAATTGATCCACCACACCACTACTGAAGTTTCCATTCCACAGTCTTAAGGTGAACTGAAAAGGCAGTATGTCCATTGAAGGAGCAATGAAAGCCACTCTTCAATCAGGAATAGATGTGTGGTTCAGATGCCAGTCAACTAAAGTTTAAGTACCAGCCAACTGAAGAGAATATCAGGTAGCGAGAGTGCAGTGTCACCAAAATATTAAAACCAGTAAAACGAGATTGTGGCAATAGTTTTTGACCATCATAAATTGTTCCACTAAAAGTACAGCTGTATGAGAGACCATCAGGAGTATTTCAGGATTCAACATTCCAATGCTACAGAATGAGTGCTGAGAGGGGCAGCTGGGGCTTCAGTTCCACCACTGCATTATCTGTGACTCACGATGTGTCTTCTGTCACTATAGGATCCACTGTAGTATGTTGTGGCACCACACAGGACAGAGCAAAGAAATCTTCCTCACCCTTTTAAACCTCACTTGGCACCAGGACACTGACTCATGTCAAGAGGAAAATTTAGTTCCAATTTTAAAGCCTGTGAAGGACTGGACAGAGCCAAGCAGTATAGAGTTACCTCACTAGCTCCATTGGAATGACCTTGGAGCAGATGGTCAATTTCCACCTTGTTTGGATCTTAGAAACCAGACAGCTCCGTATTTGCTTTTGGTATGGATTCAGGAGATGTCACTCCACTGTTGGTAACCTGGTCCTTGTGGTAGCAGCTACAAAGAGGCTTTTCTGTGCCAGCATCACCTCCTGGGTATATTTTTTGACATCAAGCAGGCCTACGACACTACTTGGAGGCATATTCTTCTCGCGCAACTCCATGAACGGAGTGTTTGAGGATTTCTTCCCCACTATTTTTGATATAAAATCAGTGGCATTCTCTCTGATCACTTCAGTAGGAATTTGAAGTCTTTCAGTGCAGTGTTTCATATGTGACTGTCTTTGGCATCACTATTAATAGTATCAAGTTGATCATATCATATATCATGGCATGCCCTGTTCAGTGTTCTTAGTTTGCTGACAACTTCTCTGTCTTTTGTTGCTTGTTGAGCCTAGCAACATCAACTCATTGGTTGCAGCTGGCTATGATATAGTTGAAGGAATGGGCAGAGAGGAGGGGGTTTTAATTTCTCAACTGAGAAGTCTGCATTCAAATTAACCATTCACATTCTGTTTTAAACTTTCCTGCGATTTGAAAGGGGGATATTGTTCTTTATTTTAAAGATATGGTGAGGTTTTTGGGTCTCACATTTGGCTGTAAACTTGCATGGTTGCCACACCTTAGGGACCTGAAAAGTTGTCCTGGAAAGCACTGAGCATTGTAAAATATCTTGGCCATAATTCATGATGAGCTGACTGAACTTGTCTGCTCCAGTTTTACAGGGTCTTTGTGTGACCCTGGCCTGATTATGGTGCACAGTGTGTGAGAGTCTGTATGAGGCCCTTATTTAGAAATATTGGACTTCGTGTACTTTGAAGGAATTTGGCTAGCCACTATGGACTTCAGAACCAGCCCCATACCAATCCATGCTAAAGCTAATGACCCACCACTTCACATCAGGTGATGACTCCTCATAGTCCAACAGGCCTCAAAACACTGTCCAAGCCATAAACATCCTCGGCCACCAATGGAAATGCTTTTTCATCATTGACAATGAGCAATGAGGCCCTATGGGATTCGCCCAGAGCATTGCCTTTAAGAGATGAAGGTGGCTAATTTTAAAGTTTTGCACCAAGGTTCGAGAAGATCTCCACCTTGGCTCCTGCAGGGGCCCAGAGGTATTTCAGACTTGACACGTAATAAGAAGTACTGCACTCCAGATTTTACATTTCACTGTGTTTCTTAACAATTTAGAACGCATCACAATTTTAAAGTTGCATACATTGGTGGCTCTAAGCAAGAGGATTCCCTTGGCCATTCAGTAGCATTTTGTGATCACGTCTTCAGGATTCATTTTTGCTGTGAATATATTGTAGTTACCACAAAGCTCCATGTGATATAGAAAGCAGATGAGGCATTTTTAGAGCAGATGGTTTTTCACCTACTCCAATTCCCTTAGTGCCCTCCAATCATTGCAGATAAACTGTTCCAGCTAACGTATGACCAACTGTACTTCCTTCAACTGCAGGGGAACCTGGTATCTTTCTACTGTGTACCAGGGCATGTTGGAATTTGGGGAAGTGAATAGGCAAGCCAACGTGTCAAGGAGGCCCACAGGAAAGGTGCTGTGGCACTGTGCCATTCCCCTGCAAGTTGTCCTTTTGGTGCTGAATCAGAGATCTGTACAGTTGTGGGAGGAGTGGCTAGCAGTGGGGGACAATACGCTGCACTTAGTGAAGGCAGCTATCTAGCTGTAGACTAACTCCTGCCAGTCTGGCAGGATGAAGTGGCCTTGACTCACTACCAAATTGGGCACTGTCCCCTAATACATGGCTTCTTCCTCTGGTGAGAGAACGCCCGCCCCCTCCCCAAATTTCTAATGCCTCGAGCATGCAAATTATTGTAAGCAACATTTTAACTAAGTTCTGCATTTTGTTGGGTTGGTGCATAAATTCATAGTGTTTTTCAATAAGTTTAATAAATTCAACAGATACACATGACAGAGACTTCACTATTTACAACTGTCTAACGTTACTGGACTAACTTTTCTATTCCATGGCTGTAGAAATCGCATGGTTTTGACATGAAAGAACTCATAGAGTCATGTTCAGAGCACATTTTCATCTGGAAAGGAAGTTCCTTAAAGATTTCAAAAGAGAGTGGAAAAGATGAAAATCTGAGGACCCATGATCAGGAGAATAAGGTGGTGCGGAATGACATCCCAACCCAACTCTGTACAGCGATTTTTGTCAGTCTAGCAGAATGCGGACAGGTGTTATTGTGGAGTAGCACCATTCCACACAGTCTTCCTGATCGCTGTTCTCGGATTGCATCTGCAAGACATATCAGTTGTTGACAATAAATGTCAAGATTGATGGTTACACCTTGGTGAAGCAATTTGTAGTACATCACACCATTGCTGTTCCACCAGTTGCATTACTGAGTGAGGTGGTGCAGTGGTTAGCACACTGGACTAGCATTCCGGAGGATGACGGTTCAAACCCGCATCCAGTCATCCTGATTTATGTTTTCCTTGATTTCTTGACATCACTGCAGGCAAATGCCAGGATGGTTCCTTCGAAAGGACACAGCTGACTTCCTTCCCCATCCTTCCCCTAACCCAATGGGATCAATGACCTCACTGTTTGGTCCCCTCCCCTGAATCAACCACCAAATGCATAACATTCTCTTTTGTGAATGTGCATGCAGGTCTTTTTACAGGACGTTGCTGCTCTGTTTGAGCTCAACCATCCCTTTATTTTCCTTATGTTAGCATAAAGACACCCTTTCTCGTGCCACCATACAGGATAGGAATGGTCGATGGTGTTCCTGAGCCAGTTGATGCCAAGATAGCAGATATGCACCCATGGTCACTTGCTGATTTTTGGGATTACGGCTTAAACATGTGGCATCCTTACATCCAATTTTTGAACCTTTCCCATTGCATGCAAATGTGACATGATCGTGGAAGGATCACAGTTCATCACATTTGCCAGGTCTACAGTACACTGACCTTGATCATTATGAACTAATGTGTTTAAAGTACCTTCATAAAAACCCGAATGTCTTTCTAAATGTGGAGTCATTAATGTCAAAAGGATCCTCCTCAAAATCAGAAAACAGTTTTCTTGCCATGCTCTGTCCAATGGCATTATTCCCATACAAGGTGCAAATGTTTCTCACTACCTCTGCTGCCATCACCACTCTGATAAACAGTGACAGAAAAATATGTCACAAATGTTCAGATTTCTCAACTTGGCACTCCATTTTTTAGCATCCGCAGCACCTCTCACTATCTCAAAATGACATACAGACAATATGTAAATCCAAATAGCAACAGTTAACTACAAATAGAAAATGACAAGTCATGATAGGCTCGAAGAAGCAAATTTAGGTGAGTGACCTGCCCTCTGTTTCAGCTGAAAACAAGACAGATGTAGTCAAACTTACATGTAGTCAAACTTTTAAAATTTTGAGAAGTGTCTGGATTCCAGCTTTAACTGTTAGGCTGGAGATTTTAGTGTGCTGCAGAGCAGCTGGCTCAGCCGTTTTATTCCAACGATCAGCTAACCACAGTTATTTGCTGTTTTATTTTAACTTGTTCCACTGCTTTTATCCTTTTTACTGTGATATTGTAGTCTAAATTGTGATTTCCATTGTTTGTGTGTGTGTGTGTGTGATGTTGTTGCTGGTTTTATTATTATTATTATTGAAAGAGAAGGTGGTGGTCCTTACGTTTTTCTTTGCATTTCATGTTTATTAATTTTGTGATCCTTAGCCACACTCATCTCTTAAAATTTTAGTAAGAACACTAAAGACCCTGCTGCCATGCACCCACACCACAATATCACCACCACCACCATCACCATCAGCAGCTCCATTTTGCTTGTGATTCCTTGTTCTTCCCAGAGGCATGGTCTGCCATGTTCATCATCAGTCAAACTTGTTTGACCACACTAAATGTCTGTGTTACCTAACCTTTGTTTCATATGATGGTGTGTTATTGTAATATATTTCCACCAATTCAGCATGAATTTGTACAGTAGTGGTCTTCGTCAAATATAGAAAATTAATTGGCATGCAATACTCCACTTTACCAATGGGCAGTGCCATTTCTTTTAGGCTCCTCTAGATATGTGCAACGGTACTGTGGCATGGGGATTTTAGTTTGTACCAGACTGCAGACATGTACCTGCAATCAGGCAAATAGTTAATTATGTAACTTTATTTTTTCAAGTTGATAATATAAACTTTGACTACTCCTCGTATTTGCTGCCATTGAAAATTATTTATTCAGTAAAACACCAGTGGACTGGCCCAAAAAAGTGTAAAATGCAGGAAAGCATAGGACACACAACAAGCAAAAATGTATAAATTACCCTTTCTTTATATTGTTCAAAACATGAAATTAAAACAATTTAAATTGGCATTTTAAAAAAAATTTAGATAATTTTTTTTTTCTTTCTAATAGCAGTTAGCTCTACTTGTCTCTCCACAGTATGCAGTTTTTGCAAATTTGTATGGCAATCAATGTTAAAGGTTGTGATAATGTCAAAGAAAACTTAAAGTACAGAAATGTTGTAACATGGAATTATTAATGATGGGAAAGCAGTGTATTGAGAGACTGGCACCTCTCTTGGGACCAACAAAAATGATCATGAAAAGCAGGAAAACATAAAATGCGGTACTGGAAAAATGGGGTTTAACTGTATCTGTCACCAGTGCTCTTCTGAACTAGCTGTTCAGATTAAGTATTTAGTATTGGTTCATAAAATTTCTCATCACACAAACCACTTAAAAATCTGTAATTATTCCAGTCAGTCTTCTATAGTGAGAACAGAGTGGTTGGAGAGAGTCAGTACTAGCAACCTGAGGTTTTCTCTAGAGTTTTCATTTACATATGACATTCAGTCTGGTAGTTGTTAGTAGGACTGAATTAAGAGTTTACACCTATCCCTGATACTGAGCCTTGCCTAAGCAATATAGCATGCAGCTTCAATTTCTATCTCGGGTGATTTGTGTTTCTTGTCTACTGTGATGAGTCCACCACCTATATCTGCTCAATATATGCTTACATTTACCAAAAAAGCTCACTGCCATCAATTTTGGTTTTCAGTGAGCTCTTAACACCTAATTTTATATGAGCACTGCTTTTTAGGAGTGCTTCAAACTGTGGGCCTTTGTTGCAAATTCTTTGACTGATGTTCACTAGGATTTTAATAGATTCACTTGTAGGGGGGGGGGGGGGCATTTCTTTGGGGTCTCCTACTGCTATCATTTTCAGGACTGGATGGGGAGTTGCCTAATGAAAAACCCTTCTTTATCTTCTGATGTGTAGTACACCTCGACTGATGTAAGTGGACTTAGAGTTCCCAATCTTATCACCCAAGGCTAACAAGTCACAACTTAGCTTGTTTCAGAACCTCTGAAGTCTCTATTTCAAGCCTTGTACTCAATTCAAAATTTGGAAACAGTGCTGTAGATTGTGAGCTTTGTTGAAATCCTGTGAGCAAGGTTGGTCTTCTCAGCCATGTCTGCCAGTTTCTGGAATGATCAAAATATGACCTCAGAGCCTAGAGGAAATGCATTGCTTATTCCAAAAAATGTGCCACACTCTACAGTTGGTCACACCTTATTCTCTCGATGGCTGCCCAAGCAGCCTTTTCGGCATATTGAATGAGGCCTCCAGGCATACACACAAAGTGCACAAGGTAATGCTGTCCATCCGTTGCTGGCATTTCACTAAAGGGTACCATTGTTTGTCATACTTTCAAACTGCCAATAATTAAAAGACACCTGTCCTTTTGTGCTTGCCTCCCCCTGACATGAGTTATAACAAGCTTCCCAGGTGGTCAAGCATGTCACATAGGCTCGGTTTCAGTTTCAGTGGGAGACAGCACTTCAAATTTGATGATGGATGTAGTACAGTGAGTTCTGTGGTCCCTGCATCACATGCACAGGCCATCCTTAGACCGACCACTGATGCACTCCTCACAGTTAGGTTGTTGAACTGTGATAGACTCCCACATTTCCTGGGAACGGAGACATTATTTATGGTGGATGATGGTACATGAGGTATCTTATTCAGTACACCTGGTAAGTGCCTCTCAGTAGCCATCCCAACAAACCCTTTCGCAGCAGTTTGCAATCACTTGACATGAATTAGGGTGATTCCCTGTTGCTCTCAAACAGCAACTAAAACAAGTCTCTGTATGTTGTGCGACTCCACTGTTGACTATAGAATGTCTAATTAAACAACTTTCAGCCGTCTTCATTTTCAAACTGTTATTTTATTTGAGTACCAGTTTCGGCAATCACTACACCATCTTCAGGCCCCCTGACCAATATGTAGGAAGATTCCAACCTTGGTCCCAGTCAGAATAGGGGCCATCATTCAAATACTGATATCTGTAGATTTTTGTTTGATATAACAATCACTTCAACCATCATCTGCCGACTGTTAGATGAAATGAAGGTTTACCTAACAGTCGGGAGATGATGATTGAAATGATTGCTGTATCCAGCAGAAATCTACAGATACCAGTATTTGAACAATGGCCCCTATTTTGACCAGAACCTTGGTTGGAATCTTCCTACAAGTAGGTAGGAGGGACTGAAGATGACATAGTAAATTGCCGAAACAGTAGCCAAATAAAATAACAGTTAGGAAATTAGACATTTGCAACTAACACAGTATACACATATTAGAGAACAGCATTCACTGTGGTGCTGCATTATGGCTGGTGCAATGTTTTGTTTTAAGCTGAGCTTGATGATTCCCTTTTAATTCCTGGATTTGCTACACCAACAGGATCACAAGTTCTAAATTAGCTAATGGCACCTAATAAAGTGATATTTCACTTATAACAAGAGATAAAAATTATTTTTTCCCAAATATACTTGAAACTTTGAGTCTAGAAATTTTGTTTTGTAGTGGGTATGCTCATAAACAAACTGAAAAATATTGGAAGTATACAGCAAATGGGGCAATATAAACCTTTATTGGGGGGGGGGGACTAAATGTTACACAACGTAACAGTTATAATATGCTCAGAACACACTGTTGTGCTTTAGCAGCTGACCAAACAAGAGCTATTTTTGCATCATGATCGTATACTGTCAGACACTTCCTCAGAACAAAATGATCAGTACATAGGAATAAGTTGGAAATGTTGCACTAATTATGTAAATACCTACACTGTGATTAAGGGGAAACTGTTTTATGTCCATACTGTAGCTCACATATTCTTCACCATAATTTTTAAAAAAATGTGATCTGACTATATTTTGTGGTCCAGGAGATATCCACTGACAAAATTTGTTGGCTATGTCATAATTTGTATTTCCAGATTGTAAAATACCTTTAACAGATGTGTATTTTGACAGGTTTGGAAATCCTTTCTAAGGAAGGAAGGGCACCCTGTTGAAAATGTTTCCGCAGAAGAATACTTCAGGCTGTGGCAAGACAAAGTATCTGCACCAGATGACTTCAACAAGCGCATCCGTAGTGAACAGATGTCACATTTTTTTGAAGGCTTGCTCAGTGCTGCTCAAGGAAATGATTCAGTTAATGAATAACATTTGTTTGCAATATTATTGTTCAACACATCACAGTGTAACTTGTCTGTGATAATTAAGTAGTGGTCATATGTGTAATTTTGTAAGATAATGACATGTCTTTTGAGATGCGTGTTATGTTTCTCTTCTTACATATGTGTTTTTGTTTAGCAGTTGATATAAGGGAAGTTCATGGAAAGATGTACATCCAGTTTTTTCAACCTTTGTGTGATTAAGACAAAAACTGCCATCTTAAACTTCCAATTTTGTTATGTTAGTGAGGCTGTGTGTTAAAA
The DNA here is from genome assembly GCF_023897955.1 of Schistocerca gregaria. Classification (NCBI taxonomy): domain Eukaryota; kingdom Metazoa; phylum Arthropoda; class Insecta; order Orthoptera; family Acrididae; genus Schistocerca; species Schistocerca gregaria. The sequence continues at coordinate 171,081,852 of NC_064922.1, forward strand.
AGAAAAAAGAAAAAAATGGCATACACAATACTAGACTGCCACTGATGGATATTAATAACTTTTTATGGCAGTGACTTGAGAGAGATGTACCCTAAATTCTCCCAATTTCTATACTTGTCTCACTTTTGACAGCTGAAAATAATTTTGAAAACATATCACTCTCATTTAATGGATAATAATAAGATATCCAGATTTTATCTTTTTTGAAGATACTCCATAATTCGTTATTCATATGTACAGTATAATGATGCCAATAGAACTCTCTCTCTCTCTCCTCTAACTTAGATGTGAAAGGAATTGATGTATTTGGAATTGATGTATTTTGATCAAATGTTTGTGAAAGATGCAGTGATAGTACTCATCAGGATGACATCAGTTTTTCCATGTGTGACGTGCCAGAATTTTGTTTTGTTATTATTTTATTAACTGTATCAATGTTTTGAATATTGCTGTGTTGTGAACAATCAAAAGTAAGGTTTGCATTTCAGTCCTTATTTTCCATGATTAAATTAGCAAGTCAGATGGAAACTTGAATCCATGGTGTGCTTCAGTTTTCAGACACTTCAATAATGATCTAAACTGTACCGGATCTGAAGTAACAAATATTAGCAGTACAAAAATAATGTCTCTTGAGGTCCAGTGCAGTCATCTGATGAATCAGAAGTATCTGGCCTATTCACTTTCTCTTTTCTCCACAAGTGTGTCCGAATGTTGCATACAAAGCTTTTCTCAATTGATACAAATGCACTTACAAAAATTATTTTCATGATTTTTAATGTCTTAAAAAAACTTGATGGGGATCATGTACAACCAACTTTACCACTTAACAGTAAGAACAAAAAGTTTTTGCAAATGGTTTGGGAGCTGTGTGCCTTAAAAAGATGCTGAAGGAAGAATCATAAGCAGCATCCTTCAGGTAAAGGAAGCCCAGGCATAGACAACTATATCAGAGCACTGTAAGATCATATTGGGAAATAACTGTCACCAGTAATTCTGACTTCCTGTTTTACATTCCAATCTCCACCCTCCATCACATTCCCTTTTTTCAGTGTGTGTGGGTGTGTGGAGAAGAGAGAGGGAAGAATGAACTATCATTTGACTGTACTGGCAGAGGCAAATTTATATAGTTTTAGTGTTGTGGTTGTGAAGCTCACGTCCGTCCACTATTGACTTGCTCAGTATTATAAGTGCCTTGTAGACATTAGAATTTTAATAATAGTACATCCAATTTAAACTTTTTTATGTAAAATTCTAAAATGTTGCTGTTATGTGTTTTAAAACATTTTCTGTTATTGTTGATTTGAAACAACTCATTTCTGATCAGTATTACTTACACAGCTATATATATGTTCAAGCACACTTTTTTAAAGAAATGTTTCCTATACATAACTTATATTTTTATAGTATGCTAAAAGCAAATTTTGTAAACTGTATGTAAAATATTTATTTTATGCAATAACAGCTCTCTTCTCACACATTTTAATTGCCATGGTGCTTTGTATACTAAGAATGCTATAAGGAAAATGTTAATTTACTATTAGAGAATTGTTGTGAAAAGATGCAGTATGTTCACAGAGATTGGCAACAGAAGTGTGAGGCCACCACTTATAAGAAATCTTCACATTATTTTTTAAAAAAGCGGTACAGACTCAGTGAAATGTTAAATTATGGAATTGTGAACAGTCAGTACCCTTTTAAGCCGCCACTATATGACCAAATTCCTGGCCACATAATGAGGAAGCTGCTGCCTTCAGTAAGCATTAGCCAATTTCATGACTATTTATATAGTAATTTAGTATCATGAAATATTTTCAATAAAAGTGTCCATAATCTAAATGGCAAACAGTAATAAACTGGCTGTCCATCTTAATAACACGTTTAAGCATCGAGCATAAATAAGAGGTTATTTCTTCCACACCGCTAACCATCCATTGTTGTTTGAGAACTCACATCTGTTTTAACATTTTGATAGTAACAAAATGATTTTTTTCTGTTATAATATTTCCCAAAAGGAGGACACTTCTGTTTCATTCATATTTTCCTGGAAAAATGTTGCCCATTCTGTGTTCAGTTCATGTAGAGAGCTCTTCACTTTATTTCCAATCAGAAAATCAACCATGAATACTGAATTTTATGTGCATAGCAAATGATTTTCATATGATAGCTTATGCAGAAATTCTCTTAACATTTAATTATTAATCTACATTCCAATCAGTTTATTTTTGTAATACATTGTACTGGAAAGCTTAACTGTACTCTGCAATTGTATCAAACTATGTAAATGAAGAAATTCCAGTGGGAACTTAATTTTATAGATGCTCATGACTGGGAATTAAATACTATGAAGCAGAATGTTGAAGCAATATGGGAAGGAAGAAAAATTTGTGAAGTCTGTTTGAATGAAAAGTTTCTGTTTCTTTTCTTATTTAACAGTTTAGAAAGGCGTAACTCTCTTAAATAAAACAATTGTCAATGCTTTTGGAAATCTGTAATTTTTTGACTATAGGAAAAAATATGTTTATAAAAAGCAGCAAAACTTCATGCCAGTTTAAGTAATAGCCATTTAATGTGCCCAATGTATTTCCTTGCTTTTGAGACTTAATCTGTACTTATCATTAAAAGTTTAAGTACTCTCAAACATCTCCATTCACCAATTACATAATATTATTACAAGATACTCCTGAATTTATAGGTTTCTTACAAAGTAAAATAAAGTTGAAATGGTATTTAATATTGCTTTATTCATTTACATCCCACTATATTATGAAAGTAACAATATTATGAAGATTATACTTGCTACTCATCATACAGTGTAGATGCTGAGTCACAGATAGGCACAACAAAAAGAGTGTCAGAAAGTGACCTTTGGGCCAACAAGGTCTTCGTCAAAAATAAACAACGTGTCTATTTTCGACAAAGGCCTTGTTGGCCAAAAGCTCGTTTTCTGACAGTCATTTTGTTGTGCCTATTTGCAACTCCGCTGTATGGTGAGTAGCAACTGTAATTTTCATAATACTTTTACATTCTATCCTGGATTTTCCATTATTTGATTTTAGATTATGAAATTGATATATATGGGAAAAGTTTTTGTTCTATTCACTGTGTTATGTTGAGTAAGTGACAAGTCTTTACTCCTGAAAATTGTTGTCCATACCTTGAGATATAAAAATGAAATGGTAGATTAGTTACAGTAAGTTAAGCATAAATTCACGAGAGTAAGAACATTTTGAGACTTTCACACTTCTGATGGTTGATGAAACAATTATCAGATCTAAAACAGGAATATATCAGGATCTGTTCTTAACATAAATCAATGGCTTTTCAGACAGTATAAGACACAAAGGAAAAATTCTTTCTGCTGACAACAGCAACGTTATAGTTACTGATAAAACACCAGAATGCGTAGTATGTAACATGGTGGTGTGTAACATAACTATGTCGTGTGTGAGAAACAGTATGCTGTCATCAAGCTCAAATTTGTAGAGTTCGTCCACAAATGGAGCATCCTCTCCTTCAGAATGACAATGCCAGACCCCATACAAGCACTGCAACATCTACAACAATCCGATGCCGTGGGTTCAGTCATTGGTCATCCTCCGTATAGTCCCAACCAGGCCCCATTTGATTTTCATCTGTTTCCAAAACTTAAAGAATGCCTTTGAAGATTTCACTTTGATAGTGATGAAGTGGCACAATCAGAGGGAGAGTGTAGTTCTGTCAAAGAAGTCAAACATTCTAGAGCGACAGTATTGTGGGGAGAAATGTGTTTGTCATTAACACGTCTATCTTGAAAAATAAATATAATAGAGGGAAACATTCCACATGGGAAAATATATATATATTTGTTTGTGTGTCTATCGACCTGCCAGAGCTTTTGTTTGATAAGTCACATCATCTTTGTTTTTTGAAAGATAAATATATAGACATGAAGAATAAAGATGGTGTCAGAATGATAATAAAGTTTGTTTTATTTAAAAAGCTTTAAGAGTTTTCACATAAAATATTTTAAGACTACTTTTCAGCACACTCTCATATATTCACCTAGTATTTGAGAATGGGAACAGTTTGCATCTTCCAACACACTTTGCACATAATATCAGACCTCTTTAAACTTTTACTCACTGGGGTCTGTCAGGGATGTAACTGGACTCTTCCTGATCTGAAGGATAGCATACAATGACGAGTCTCTCTGACTACACCAGGTATGGTGCAAGTAACTGTCATGTATCTGAGTCAGGAGACCATATTGCACACATGTTGCAACTTATGACCCTATCTTGATAAGTGTGCCAGAATTACTGTTATGTGTTTTATTGTCCCTCTCCATTTCCTGCACCCACATCTCATTCTGGGTGCTTACAGTGCCACATTTCCATCTGATGGAAGAAAGTGGACATACTGTTCTCTTTTCAGCTTATTCCACGAGTGTACCAATTAATAAACATACCCACCAGGTTTCAGCATCTGCTATGTATACAGTCCACATTGCACCACTTGGGACATTGTCAGTTTTATTATAACCCCCCTTACTACAGCAGGAGATAGCAGGATTTTTTTTGTTGTTTTTTTGTTTCTGTTTTTGCAAACTAGCAGCTTTCTTTCTAATTTACTTGATTAAATTTGGCTATCATAAGCATGAATAGCATTAAACAGTATAGTAATAGATTGTCGATAATATAAAATACAAATTAAGTTTCTATGCTTTCCTTGTCTTTTGTTAAGGTATAGCTTGACTTGATCCACATCCCTGAAGGTTCTCCTTCTTGACGGGCTGTGTGGAACAAATGAATAAATGGATAACTAATTTTCTGGAGTAGCCTGCCTTCATTTTTACCCTTCCTCAACCTATCCCTAAACCCTTCCTTAGGAAGGAACTAATAATTATGTATGCTAGGATAGTGCCACGTGTTTTTACTTTTATGTGTGTCTGTTGCCAGTGCCAAATGTTTTGCCTCCTGAAGGAAAGTGTGAAACTACAATGCATGAAGGAAGATTAAACTGTAACTACTATGGCAGCAATGGTGGGAAACAGAGAGAGAGAGATAGAAGAGAGAGAGAGAGAGAGAGAGAGAGAGAGAGAGAGAGAAAACAATGATTAGAAACATTCCAGCACTGGATTGTTGCACAGAATTTGTACCCATAAAAATTTTCTAACAAGCCCTACTAAATATACATGCCTTGAGATGTCACTGAAAGCAGCTCTGGAAACTGACTCATCTTTTGTTATTCACGACTTTGCTTTTGCATTGTATGGCAGGCCACATTGATCTTCAGAATAGCTATTTTGGATACCAATAGATGCCCCTAGATTTTACAGTGTTGCATAATACTTATGAATTAGAATGATCCAGTGGATTTGCTGGAAGATCACTGCTGGTCTAACAGAACAAAATGTAAAGGTAGTTGGGGTCCCATGTTTGAAAATTAATTATAGCTGTAGAAATTGTAAAGTGGGTCCTCATCTGTGGAATCTCTGATATTCAAAACTTTACTTACTGTTCCACATCAGTTTCATCATATTAGCTCCCATAATTATTCATTCCATTCTTGACTAGGCAAATATCAGTGTATTAAGTTTCATAAGTGTACTTTCTTTCTAACAATCCTACTTTCCATTATCATAAGCATCAGTTGTAGTTTTACACTATCTTGACAAGTAAAGCTCGAGACAACACATGGGAGGTGTGACAGTGTAGTCATTGCCACAAAGCATACCTCAGCTGCTCAGTTACCATGCAATATGTAGTGAAATGCCTCAAGATTTGTCAAAGACAAGAAATGTCCCAAAATTGAGGTAAAAAGACATGCACCATATTCTCAAGCTGTAATGAATTTCAGAGAGTACAACTACTACATACATTTAGTACATCATTAGCTTCTACAATCAAACTTCAAATATCAATGCTTTATTGGAAGTATAAATTACTAATATAGGAATCAACTTCTTTGTCTGCTGGTGGACATGTAATGTGACACATGAGACTAAAACTGGAATGAAAAATGAGTTAATTTAGTTAAGAAAGAAATCTATAACTAATAAATAAGGAAACAGAGTTTGTAACTGTAAGACAGAATACCAGGACAACTCTGCAATGGAAATTGAATCTACTCAGTAGAAGGGTAATACTAATGCAGATGAATGTAAACCCAAAAATCTGAAAGTCAACATACTGATGACCTGTGCTGGATATGATTCAACAGTGGAACTTGAAACATGTAAGACCAAAGTCATTCTAGATATAATGATTGAGGATCTTGACAACCACCTTGCTATTCTTGCTGTTGTAGAAATGTCATCTAAATGGAAAGACAAAATGAAGAAGCACATCATCGCAAGAATTTCTTCCATCCTCCAATGCAACATAATTGTTCAGGATTCACTGATTGTACTGATTAAACCACCTCACTCCCATCTACCAGGAGGATATGGACTCTGGAGAAAGAACATCACAAATGAAAAGAGAGCTTAAATCTGAGTAATCATATTTATAATTGATGTGTACCACTTCTCTACTCTAGGGTGGTACTGTTCACTCTATCCATGGCATATATAAAGCCTTACATGCTCTCGGGCCATGCTAAATGGCGAGCATCTCAGGGATCTCGGCATTCATTTGCTGCATACTGGCTTGACAAACCTAGGTTTGTAACTGTAAGCTCTGGGCATGCTTCAGCAACCACCTTGTAGCACGGCTGTAGAGTGTCACAGAGAATGGGGATCTTGGCTTCACTGTCTGGGTTGCAAGGATGGTAAAAATGACATTCTTGATACTCATCTTTAAGTCCCATACATTACCTGACTATGTAAAGGCAGATTTCTTACATCTTAGAAACTGTCTGTAAGTCCCCAATCCTATGTGTTGCTTTCAATATCAGATATTTGGGCACATAATTCCAGAGAGCAAAGGAAAGTCAACCTGTGGAAAATGTGGTTCAGATGCTCACGATCCAGGCTGGCTGCACACTCTGTCCCCTTGCTGTGTTAACTGCTCCGGTGCACACCCAGTCTGGTCAAAGGAATGTGCTCTTCATGTGCAGGAACAGAAGAGTCAGGAACTTCAGGTTGACCAGACAGTTACCATACGTGGAGCCAGAAAAGGTTTTCATGGCTATGCAACTTCCAGTTTTGCAACCTTGTTTTCTACCAAGCAACCAACCACCACATCTGATGTCTCAGGGCAAACAGATAGTGCATATGCTAGTGCGTCTACCATCACTTGCAGCAACCAGTAAAAAAATCTGATGCATTGATACAAATTCACAGTGCAGAAGATGGCACACCCACATGTGCTTGCAGCTGCACCTGCCAAGGCACTCCTGCAGTTATTAGCTTGTAGAGCCACCAGTGATGAGTTACAAGGAAAAGGAGGTGACTTCCACTCCAGGAAAGAAGTTTAGTCCTCTCGGAAAGGGAAAAACATTGGTTTTGTAAATCCGCATCACCAGTTTTGTTAAGGCCTAGTCACTACTGCTGTAGAGGCCTAATTGCCACTGTTGTTGGCTCAGGTAACAGGATTCTACAACACTCCAACAAATTAGTAACAAAGTCACACAAATGAGTTAAAAAGGCTTACTTATCTTTGTGCCTTGTTAAATAATGAAGTCTGCAACACTGCTTGTAATATAACACAAAAAAGCCCACAATGGCTAATTGAAAATAATTGTAAGTAAACTACACACTACACGGCAAATGCAATTTACGATGACTGTTCACTTCTAAGAGTTCACTAAATAACGTTCCCTGTCTAAGTCAGCCCTGGACGATGATCTACAATCAAGTGGGCAAGAACTGATCTTGTATCATCAAAGTAGGCTTCTGTTTGTTGTCATCTTGTCATTGGCGGATTGTACTCGGGTAGCTATTGGCTGAGGAGAAGTCAATATCTTCATCCTCAGCGGTGACCATGGTGTTGGTGGAACTTCTGCAAATGGCGAGTCTCTATGGCACTGGCAGCTTGCATCTTTGTGCCAGTGCTGCTTTTACCATGGCTAGGTCTTGTTTGGACAACACAGCAGTTGGTGAGAAGACCAAACCTAAAAAAGCATGACATCAAGCCTTCTTCTGATGAGGAAGACTGTCCGATAGACTTAGACATAGCCCCTCTACCCCCACTCCCTACTTTTTGAACTCCTCTCCTAGGCTATAGAACATGGTGAAGCTTAAACCAAATGCAGAAAATGGCTCTTATCCTCCAAAGTAATATGAACAGTTATTGCACACATTTGGAGGAATTAAAACTGCTTGTACAAGAGCAACCATTATACATCTGCATTCAGGAGACAAACTTCAAGGCCACAGGTAACCCTTTGTGGCCAGGATTTAATCTTTGCAGGAAGTATGACCTAAATAGTCACTGATTAAAGGGTGGTGAAGCTGCATTCATCAACAAACCACAGAACTACTTGCTCATAACTCTCACCACTGAGTTACAAACGGTTGTACTGCAGTATATGAGGTATGATCAAAAAGAAACACGATTTTATTAATTTTTAGGGCTTTATACGTCAGTTTTTTCAAATTTTTCATCTTGCTGGTACTCATTACCTGAAGTATGCCTGCATTTTGAGCTTTTTTGAAGATTTAATTTATTTTTGACAGTTGAAAAGGTTATATGTGTTTTTATTAGTGCTTGGTGAATTGTTACTTTCGAAAAAAGGGACTAAAGGATATGCATTAAATTTTGCTTGAAAAATGGAATAAAATCAAGCACAGCATTTGAAATGTTAACTGTGGCTTTTGGCGTATCTAGTGTGAATAATACAGGAGTTTATGAGTGCTATAAACATTTCAAAGAGTGTTAAGAAGACAATGAAGATGACCACCCTGGATGCCCTAGCATATCAATTACTGGTGACAATGTGGCAGAAGTAAAGAAAATGGTTTTGTAAAATCACCATCAGAGAGCTGGTGATGTGGCATATCCTTTGGCTCATGCCTAGCAATTTTTTAAAAATATTTTGGGCACAAAATGTATAGCATTAAAGTTTATTCCAAAATTGTTGAATTTCAATAAAAAATGAGGTCATGTAGACATCACTCAGAAATTTCTGAATAATGTCAATAATGATACATAACTTCTATAGAGCAGATGATGAAACATGGGTATCTGGGTATGACACTGAAATCAAGGCCCAATCATCCAAATGGAAACTGCCTGAAGAGCCAAGGCAAAAAAAATTTGATAAGTTAGATCGTATGTGAAGGTTCTTCTTACTGTTTTCTTCAATTACAAGGGAACAGTGCAGCATGAATTCCTGCTTTATGGTCATACTGTCAAGAAGGAATACTACCTGGAAGTTGGGCAGCGTTTTCATGAAGCAATCTGAAGAAAATTACCAGAATTGTGGAAAAACCACTTGTGGAAATTTCATCATGATAATACTTCTGCTCACACCTCAATGCTTGTTCATGATCTTTTGGCAAAACACAACACTGTTATGTTGCCTCAGTGACCATATCACTGGACATGGTCCCCTGTCACTTCATTTTATTCCCAAGGCTGAAGAGAACCATGAAAGGAAGTCATTTTGCCACCACTGATGAGATAAAAACAGAATCACAGAAGCAGCTGAACACCATACAAAAAGTGAGTTCGAGAAGTGCTTCCAAGATTGGAAAAAGCACTGGCACAAGTGTATTCAAGCTGAGGAAATTTACTTTCATGGGAACAAAGTTAATGTTGATGAATAGACAAATATTCTTTAACAAAAACAAAAATTCCCATTACTCTTTGATCACATATTGTATGAGGGAAAGACAATTATTATCTGCACTGTAGTTATAAAATTTTATTGTAATCAAATAGGAAACTTACAAGAACATCATTTTTAGACATAGTCTCCTTGCATTTCAACGTACTTGGTCCATCATTATACAAGCTTCCTAATGCCCTCATAAAAGAAGACCGAGCGAGGTGGCGCAGTGGTTAGCACACGGGACTCGCATTCGGGAGGACGACGGTTCAATCTCGTCTCCAGCCATCCTGATTTAGGTTTTCCATGATTTCCCTAAATCGCTTCAGGCAAATGCCGGGATGGTTCCTTTGAAAGGGCACGGCCGATTTCCTTCCCAATCCTTCCCTAACCCGAGCATGAGCTCCATCTCTAATGACCTCGTTGTCGATGGGACGTTAAACACTAACCCCCACTGCCACCATAAAAGAAGATTCTTGGTTGAGCTGCGAGCCAGGAATGCAATCCTTCTTTCACTGCTTCATCCAAGGCAAATCAAAGGGCCCTTAATGCCTGTTTGAGTGGACCAAACAAGTGATAGTCAGAAGGGACAAGGTCGGGACTATATGGAGGCAGTACTTCAAATTTGAGTTTCTGGAGCGTTTCAGCAGTGTGGGCAGCAGTATGCAGGCAGGCATCATCGTGCAACAACACAACATCTTTTGACAGCAATCCTCAGTGTTTGTTTCAAATTGCAGGCTATAGCCTGGCAGTAAGCATCTGACTGTAATGTACACTGTTTATTATTGTGTCCCTTTCCCCATAATGTTCCAGTACTGGACCTTGTTCATCCCAAAAAACTGTAAGCATCAGTTTTCCTGAGGACAGTAGGGTTTGAACTTTTTCTTGTTAATTTGGATGTTTCCATTCCGTACTCTGCCATTTACTTTCCGTCTCGTAATGATGGGTACATGTTTCATCACCAGTAATGATCTTGTCAAAGAAGTTGTCTCCTTCATTACCATAATGATCCAAATGTTTTTGCAGATGTCCAAGTGCATTTGCTTATGCAGCCTTGTGAGTTGTTTTGGGACCCATCTTGCACAAACTTTTTGAAACCCAAGTCTGTTGTGGATGATTTTATAGGCAGAACCATGACCAATTTTCAGACGATGTGCCACTTCATCAACAGTTAATCATCTCTCTAAGAGAATCATTTCACATGAACGCTCAATGGTTTCTTAATTTGTGAGGTGAATGGTTATCCGGCTTCTTTATTGTGCATAACGCTTGTGTGACCATTTCGGAATTTTTCAATCCATTCATAGACACTCTGTTGTGACAAGACACTGTTCCTGTACTGTACCAAAACTCTTTGATGAATTTCAGCCCCTAATATGCCTTCCAGCCACAAACAACAGATCACTGAACGTTGCTCTTCTTTGGTGCAAATAGACAGTGGAGCAGCCATGATTAACAGCATATGGCAGGGATATGAAACTAACCTAGCAGCTTTAAAATTGCAAAGATACAACAACAAATAAACAAAGAATGCATCATCAATGTAAAACGACAGTACTACCTAAAAAAACAAAAATATAACTAAATTGCAGTTAATAACTGACTTACCCTTGTATGTGCGATCTCACCTCACAGAATGCTGTGTGTGCATCCCACTGCGGCAACATCCTGATGACACTTTACTTACTGATCTCATGTGACAGCTCCCCACCCCTTCTTGTTACTTGGTTATCTCAATGCACAGCATGAGCTCTAGGGCACTTCTACCATCTATCCTTGGAGTTGGGTAATTGAGAGGCTGCTAGTGTCAGAGGGGTGGTTGTTGGGTTGTTTTTGGAGGAGGAGACCAGGCAATGAGGTCATCGGTCTCATCGGGTTAGGGAAGGATGGGGCAGGAAGTCAGCCACGCCCTTTCAAAGAAACCATTGTGACATTTGCCTGGAACTATTTAGGGAAATCACAGGAAACCCTAATCAGGATGGCCGGATGCGGGATTGAACCGTCGTCCTCCCAAATGCGAGTCCAGTGTACTAATGTCAGAGGACATCTGCATACTCAACACGGGGGAAATGATGCATTTCTTCATGGCCACTGGGCCATTCTCTGATATATATTTCTCCCTATGCATCGCTGCACTTGCAGATATCATTATGTGGGAAGTGTCCAACAATTTATACTCCAGTAACCACTTTCTCATCTGACTTCACCTAGCTGTGACTATGATGTCTGAACAAGAAGATGTTCGGCAGGACAAACTGGCCACTTTACAGTCAACAGCAGTATTCCAACACTGTATCAGAACTCGGGACTGGATGTACACATCATGAATGTGTTGCACCATGCAGCTGATCCCTCCATTTCTACATCTTCCAGCTACACTAGAAGAAAGGTCATCTCTTGGTGGAACAAGGAAAGTTGGTTAGCAGTTAGGGACAGATGTGTTGCATTATATAGACCAAGTGGAGACAATCTCGCAATCTTTGGGCAAGCAGGGGGTAATGCTGGGTGATTCATCAAGGAGAGAAATTAGATGTGTGGAAAGAATTGTTAACATTCATTAACTGTTCCATACCAACAATGAAGGAACGGGAGCCAGTTTGGAAGGAAATAAAGGTTCAGACCCAATATGTGCAAATTAAATGATGATGTCATCCAAACAGCATCCAGAGAAAATAGCATGGATGTTGGCAAAACAATATTTCATGTCCATCTATTACATAAATCATCAATTCCATTAACAGGAGGAACAAGAGGGAGAAATAGAGACTAGCTTTTTTTGTCTGGCAACTGGGAACCATATAACTGCCCTTTCTCCTCTTTTGCCTCTTCAGTCAAATATGGACTGAAGGCCTTTATCCAGATCTGTGGTGGGTGGTGATTCTGATACGACTTCTGAAGTCAGTGGAGGCTGGGCTATACTCAGATAGCTGCAGGAGGGTTGTGCTCACTAGATATATAGGAAAGGCCCTTGAGTGGATGATAAATCAATGAGTAGTGTGGACTTTCAAAATGAAGGGATTGGTCAGCCATTACTAATCTGGGTTTCAGAAATACCAGTCGAAGCCTGACAATCTCTTCCAGCTGGAGGGTGTGATACGAGAGTCATTCCTATGCAAACAGCTGTTTATTGGTATTATTTTTGATCTGGATATGTCAACTATATTAATGGGGATTTCATGGGTATCTCCCCATCTTGCTGCAGTCCTTCCTCAGTGAATGAGATTTCCAGTATCAAGTTTCTGCTACATACTCTGATCCACTCCCTCAGTGGCATGGTGTTCCACAGGGTAGTGTTCTGAATGTTACCCTTCATATTGTAGCATTAATAGTATCTCTTCCACAATAAGGAATCCAGTCAATTATTCCTTATTTGTGTAAGACAATGTGGTATTTTGCTCTACCCCCTGTCTACTACATGTCAACTACAGCTGACCTTTAATAGGCTAGATGATTGGGCTGATACCATTGGTTTTAAATCTTCCACAGAAAAAACTGTTTGCATGCATTTTAATTGTTTGTGTCAAACCTTTCACTACCCAGAGCTCTGACTTAGGAGAACCATATTGGATTGTAAGACTTCATGGAGATTCTTGGGCCCCAGCTTTTTTCAGAGAAGAACGTGGCTGCCACAGCTTTGTGACCTGAAATGCAAATGTCTGAAGGCAGTAAACATTTTAAAATGTCTTGCTGGTAAAATATGAGACCCAGATCAGTCCACTTTGCACATATTCTATAGACGCTTTGCCTGCACATGGAGCGAGGTGGTGCAGTGTGCAAGTGTGCCATGGTTTACAACCAAATGGGTGCTGCTATGAACATAAATGCCACTCCAGACCATCAGCCATGGTCGTTGGGTCATATGGCAGGTGACAGTCAGGTTGATATCCCACCACTGTTCAGGATGTCTGCAGACATGTCTTCAGCCTGGAATGACATTGACTGAAGCAGAATGTCTTCAGTGAAGAGTCCCACTTCGAACTGATGACCAGCAAAGACATGTCTGGAGACGCCCCAGACAGCTGTGGTATATGAAGTTGACTGTTGCTGCAATATGGCCCAACAACAAGGAGTGATGGTCTGGAATGCCATTTCCCTTTGTAGCAATGACATTTTTGGCTGTCATCCTCACTACCCTTACAGCGCAGTGGTGTGTCGATGATATTCCACTCCCAATTTTTTTGCCCTTCATGGCAAGCCATCCTGGGCTTATATTTCAGCAATACAATGCCCTCCCACACATGGCAAGAGTTTCTATTGCTTGTCTTCATGCTTGTCAAACCATACCTTGGCCAGCAAGGTCACCAGATCTCTCCCCAACTGAAAATGTTTGGAGCATTCTGGGCAGGGCCATACAACCAGCTCAAGATTTTGACAGTCTAATGCCGAATTGGACATAATTTGGCATGATATCCCTTAGAAGGATATCCAACAACTCTATCAAGCAATGCCAAGCTGAATACCTGCTTGCATAAGAGCTAGAGGTGAACCAGTGCATTACTCACTTGCTCAATTTGTGAAGGCCTTTCTCTTGAACAAATCCTCCAATTTTTTCTGAAATCATACTCATTTGTTTGTCTGTACATGTATGTCACAACCATGACAAATCTTTCACATGTATCTTCAGAGATCTTGCAGTTTTTACACATGCTCCCCACTGGATTTACTCACGAAAGCTATTTGTTTCTAACGACAAAAATTAGTTACTAATGTACTACAATACAATTGAAGACACAAAAATTCTTTTAAAAAGTAATGGATAAGAATAATATCAATAAATAATAGATGGCACATTTAAATGATACAGAAGCAGGTATTTTGAGTGAGTCATAGTAAGATTTTTTTAATGTTTTAGAGGTCATAATGTAGCTCACATGATTCATCTACAAGGAAATTGCTGCCTCTTTTTTTATCATTTTTGGTTTTTGTGTCTCTCCTGAAATAACCATTATAATAAAAAAACTACCATTCATGCAAACTTAGCCTGCTTGTATAGGATTCAGTGTTGCATTTTAGTTTCTGGTACAGAGGTCTTGAGTAAGCTCCCCCTCAGACATAAAGTTACATATTGGGAAACCTCACACATTCAGGTCTGCCTGTGTACCTCAGTAGTCAACATGTCTGGCTGTTATGCTGGGGCCCCAGGCTTAATTTATGGTACTACCAGGGATTTTTCCTTGGGAGGAGGATTGGAATTTGATGCACTCAGCCATGCGATGACAGATGGGGAACTTCTTCAGTGAGGAGTAGCACTCCAAGGCCTAGAAAGTTGAGAACAGCTGAGAGAGCAGTGTACTGACCCCGTGTCCCACCATATTGCATCCAAATGACACCACTGGCAGAAGAAGATACAGCAACTGATCATTCCCAATTGGTGCATCTGGACCAGAATGTGGAGCATTGCCTTTTTGTTACAGTCAGAAGAAAATTAAAACCATACTGTAATAAATGGCCAAATGCCATTTTTCAACACAAGGGAGAGTACACATACGAATACGAAATCTTCGAGAATGGCAGGAAAACCGTAAGCAAATTCAAACACAAGTCTGAGCCCTTATGGTTATCAACTGCACACTACCAAAAGCCTGCACATATTCAAGAAATGATGATCAAGAACCATTGCAGAGAGTCCATATTAAATGACATAGTAAGCTAGTATATAATAACAAGCATACTTTTCACTGGTAGACATGTTGCAGTAATGTAAATACACAGACCTCTAGGGGTGAAGCAATGGCCATACAATGCTCTGGTTGCTACTCAGAATAAGTATCTCTTTAATTATCACCAGCCACTGTAAAAGTGAGCAATAAGTATGGGGTTTTCAGTTAGACCTCGCTGTTTGGATCAAATTTGTTGAACAAAATGCAGAATATACTAGGTGGAAGCAGTGGGAGTGCCCTGCCTCTCAGGCCAAGCAACACAAACTGCTTCAGTAGGTAACTGCTCCATAATTTGAGTCATCTGTGCAGCCTTTTGCGAATTAAAAGTCAGATCTATGCCCATGGACAGCCAGGATAGAGTATCTGCATCTGCATGTTAACCTGTAGGGTTGAAAAACAAATTATGGTATCTTCTCAAGAAAAGACTGATGGGCCTGGATGTGACATTGCTGAGATTTACACTAACAAGAGGACATCAAAAAAGTTCAAAGAATGCAGCTTGTTTTGTATTATTGCAAAATAGGAGAGAGTCATGGGTGTGGTAAGTGAGTTTGGGTGGCAATAACGTTTTTCATTGCAGCAGGATCTTTTCAGGAAATTTTAACCATTCACTTTTTCCTCCAACTGCAAAAATATTTTGTTGGTTACCACTTACATAGTGAGAAAAGGTCATTGCAATAAAATAAGAGAAACCAGATCTTCCATGGAAAGATTTAAGTGTTCTTTTTTCCCATAAGCTGTTTGGGTGTGAAATGGTAGAGAAATAGTTTGAAGGTGACTCTGCCAGGCATTTAACTATGAACTGCAGTGCAGTCATATAGATGGAGATGTGTAAGAGCTACATTTGCCCTCAACATTGCTTCTGTTACTGTTGATAGTGTTTTTCTTGCTGTTGTTAGTGCTGTCTTGGAGTTTTCAAAAAAAAAAAAAAAATAGAATAGCTTATCTCCATATAATTCTAACATAAGTGTTAAATTCTAAATGCCACTGTAAAAGGCTTGTGCCAAACCAAGTACAGTACGCACTTCAACATGTACTCTTTTGAAAATAACCAGATTGACATGAAGAAACTCAAATATAGTTTCTGATTTTGCTTTTAGCAAGCCTGCCTATGTTATTTTTGTTTTGAAATTTGCACCACTATCACAAACCTGGAAGTATCCAAGAGATGACAGTCAAGATGCTATGCAAATAGTCCATATGATGGCAACCTACCCAACAAACTGGTAGGTAGAGATTAAAGTTGTATCCAGTCAGCACTGTAGGCTTTGTTATATCTGTGTATGGCCAGCCAATAGGCACACAAGATGACATCTGACTGCCATTTAGAGTGGCCACAAGAGAGATGTAATGGTCCCCAGTGAGGTGTAGGTGCTGTTGTCTGAGCCTCGCTGCAGTACAAATTTATCTAATTACCTAGATTCAAGAGTAACTGATTCCTAATAGCTACATAAGAAGTGTCAGTGACATCCATATTCAAGTTTTTTACTGTAATATATACAGATAATCAATATTCTTTGAAAAATATCAATATATTCATGTAAATATTAAGCTAGCAGTAAATGATTAACAATAGCTACTTCATGTATCAGTGTATCAACTTTCCTTCTGAATTTACTGTGGTAAATTTAGCTTAGTAAGCACAAGTATATACTAATATGGCAATATTTTATTGTTAAGATAGTGTATAGATTTAGTTTATTCCCCTGGTTGTCTTTTGTTACGTACATCCTCACTCATTCTGCTTGATTATAGGGTCTGGAGAACATGACAAATGAAAGAATGAATGAGGCAGTTGAATCACTTGTTCCATATTAGGGTAGACTATTGATATCTCCCTTTTATGGAAAGTTAACTCTCCACTTGTAACACACATTAACATCAGTCCCAGTGGTGAAATAAATTGTAACTTCAGTATTCAATGTTCTGTTACCAGTAATATGATGGTAAATAGCAATAAGCATCAGAAGAATTATTGAATTATGTTCAATGCATTTAGAGGTGAGGCATTTAAGGGCCACACAGAAGTATCCAGCAGGCAATGGAGTGAGATATGCAAGTGCAGATTTGAGCACAACATCTCACCACATCCGGAGCCCCAGGTGGTCTGGCAGCAGACCACTTGGGGCTGATAAGCTGAGTGATAGCACCTTCCTGTAAGCCAGCCTGCCACAGCCAACAAGCCAGTCTCCAGGCCCGTCATTCTGCATCACGACTGCTCCCAGAGCACTGTGTCGTGTGCAATGGCAGGGCACTGTCGCTCTGCAGTGCAGGCGCTGGAGTTGTGTTTGCTATTGGTTGTGGCACATGTTGTGCACTGCACATATGTGTAAGTACTTTTTGCTGTTCTAATGTTGCTAACTGCTGATTATCTCCTGAATGTTATAATGGAAAATATGTGTTTTAATTAACTTCAAAAGCTGTTGCTCTAGAGATGTTGTCCATTTAGAGAATAGATGCATTATGAAAAGCTGTTGTGAGAATGTCATATGTTTTCTGTACAGAATCTGAGTTAAGAAAATGTATTGCTGTGTCTTGGATTTATTTTTTGATATATGGATTGCTTATACTATGCTATACATTTTTATTTTTATTTAACTTTAAGTTCAATTTCTTTTGTATTATAGACTTTCCTCATCCTTCTTGGTTTAATCTTTCACTATCTAGTTAAAGAAAATTATTATTGCTATGTACACTTCATTTAGACCATCAGCTTGATTCATACACAGCCACATCCATATGTATGTGCCTAAAAACAATAGTGTGCATAATTTGCGAAACAGAGGTTTCACAACAGATTCTCTTATAGCAGTTGAGATACTTTTCATTTTTGAGGGAAACTCTGAGACAGTGTTCATTGTTATCGACTATCTCCTCATCTTAATTCATTCACTCATCACTTTCCATGCAAAGAACATTAAACATTATAATTTAATTTAAAATAACATGACTGTAAATTACTTTTTAAATTTTATTTGTTTGGGCAATTCTTTCCTGTATGCCCTCCATAATTTATTCTTTATCAGCTTCTACCAAAGTTTGTTGTAAAAGTGCATAATTTGTAATTTGGATATCTCCTTAATTTTTACCTTTATTCGGAAATATCAAATTTTAAATACAGGTGCATGTTTTACATTCTTATACTTTGTAGCATGTGTGTAATTTAAGAAATTTTCTATGTTCCACATCAATGGCTGGCATTTGTCATTATCACTTATGGTGTACTTCCTTGCTTCAGAATAATTTTTGAAGTTTATTGTTGTAATTTATGCTGTTCCAAACCTGATTTGCTTATTTTAGTTAACATGATTTACGCCATGAAATCTACTCATTTGTGTTCTATTTTTCTCAGTCTGATCCCTAGTATGATGCGTTTATATCTTTTGTCCATTACAACTGCTTTATTTTTGACTGAATCTAAATCAAGTTCAGTTACTTTATTTTTGACTGAATCTAAATCAAGTTCAGTTAGAATTAAAATTTTATGTTTATTTAGTTTCCTTCTATCTTATCTGTGAATATTAACAGCTTCAACCCTGGCATATTCAGAACTTTTATTTTATTTTATACCATGCTACTTCAACAAATGAAAAGGAAATAGATCAACACTACATTCCCTTTGCAATAAGTACTTTTCAATCCTGTTTTTACCTGCAACAATAAAACATGACACCTGGTAATAATGTCAGTTGCAGTTGTGACTGTACTACACATCTGCCTCAGAATTATGAACTATTTTCTTTACAGGTTCACAGGTCCAGAACTGTCCTTTCATTCGTCTTATATCTTCTGTAGCTGACCTCATCCTATATTACTTCTTTGACTTTCCTTCCTCGTTTTTGTCAATCATATTACTATCTTATAGAGAATGGTATTTACTGAATGGCAGTTAGTGTTCACTAATCCATAAATTATCAACTGGCGTATTAATATTAACAGTAACTCTAGATGTCTGCAGATGAGAGAGGTTGATGTACAACACCAATTGTCTATGTGTGAGTGTAGATTAGTGCCTAGAGTGTTCACAGGGATAGTTCAACCTCTTTTATTTTCTTTGTATAACACAAAGGTGAAGTAATAGAGTAGCACATGGACTGACTGTCTTTGGGGGCAACAAAAGATTTGCTGTGAAGGAAGTGGCACAATTTGAAGGTGTATAACTGCATCTTATCCTATGAGCTTACTGGCACAGATATAGCAGTGTCTTCAAAAGAGATTGCTTACAAATCACTTGTGTGACCAGTTCTGTGGTATTGGTCAAGTGTGTGAGACGCATGCCAATATATATTGACATTGAATGTATACAAAAAAGGGCAGCATGAATGGTCACCAGTTTGTTTAATCTGTGGGAGAGTGTTACAGAGATACTGAAAGAACTGAACTGTCAGATTCTGGAAGACAGATATAACCTGTCCTGAGAATGTCTATTAACAAAATTTCAAGAACCTGCCTTAAATGATTAATCTAGGGATATACTACAACCCCCTTATATATTGCTTACATAGGGATTGTGAGGATAAGATAAGAATAATTACTGCACACACAAAGGCATTCAAACAATCATTTTTCCTGTGCTCTGTACCTGAATGGAAGAGAAGAAACTCAAATAACTGGCTCAATGGGACGTACTCTCTGCAATGCAACTCATGGTGCTTTGCAGAATATGGATGTAGATGTAGACATGAGGAATTAGTGTTGAAAATGCAGCTGAAAGATGACCATGATGGGTGGTACTGTTGGCAAAAATCACTTACCTACAATGCTGGAATTTCTGGATAACATTAGCACTGTACATCTTCAATCAATTGATATATAGTAATTGCATTTATTTAACACATTAGGAAGCCTTCTGAGCAATCTGCATGCATTCATTTTCTTTATTTAATGTTTCTGTACATGTAGTGTTGTACAGTATTACAGTAGAGATTGGAGCAGTGCTTAAGTGCTACAAACATTTCGTACAGCACTAGAAATAATATCATATTATTTAAGTTACAAATATAGCATCAAAAGATGGTGCAATCTTGTTTTATTAGCTACTGGCTCAAAGAATACAAGCTGTTCTTAACTGAGTAATCTTTTACTGATGATAAGAATTTATTGTTTTTTATGTTTTTTATGTGCCTTGGTAAGGCACTATACACTTTGATGATAGGATGTAGTAGGCCCTTTTTGGAATAATGCTCACTCTGTCTGCTGAATATGTACAAATTTGTTGGTCGTGTATAATATCTGTGCATCGATCCACTATGAGAGGTACAAGGATCAATGCTGTTCAACTTATTTCATGATGCAGGGGAGAGAGAGAATTTTATTTTCTCTAAATAATTCTCTGCATGATGTCCTTTGATATGCTCCTAACATTAATCTAATTATCTTTTTCTGCACTTAAGATTTCTAGCTTTTTATATAGTTTTCTCAAAATACTATCCCATATTTCAATATTGAGTGAACACAAACAAAATATATACTCGTGAGATTATTATGAGGTGCTTAGTCTTCTTATAATGAAGCAAGTCTTGCTTAATTTTCTGTTCATTTAATCTATATGTGAATCCCATTTCATGTTCTGTTGTATCCATAAGCCTAGACATTTTGTACTCGCTCTTTTTGTGATTGATTGGCCATTTATTTCAATAAGAGGGTTAGCTGGTGTCCTATTCTGTGTGATAAATGTATTTTTTCCAAGTTCATAAATAAGTTGTTTGCCTCAAAGTAATCTATTATGTTCTCCATGATGGCTTTAATGTTTTCTACTAATATTTCTTTCACATTTCCCTTTATTAAGATGCTCATGTCATCTGCATATTTGTATATTTTATCATTACCATTGTTTATATTTAAATTGTTTACACACAATAAAAACAAGATTAGATCCAATAAGGGTCCTTGGGGCACACCATGTTTTATCGCTGATAGATTTCATTGGTTGGTTTTAATTCTATCATTTTCTTCATGTGTTACCTCAATGAACTGTTTTCATTGATGGAGACTGAGTTTAATCCAGTTATATACTGCTCCCGTAATACTTAAATTCTTTATTTTCCTGAAAAGGTTATTGTGCCTGATGAGGTCAGAAGCCTTTGATGAGTATAGAAATATGCTCGAAACATGACTCTGCCTGTATGTTTCCTGCAATGTTTCATTCAGAAAAGAAGACACAGCTGATTCAGCCAAGTGATTCCTTCTAAATCCATGCTGGGTACCTATTAATATGTTGTGTTTATGTAAAAAAATCTGAAGATGTTTCATAAAAAATCAACTATTTTTGAAAAGATCAACAGTAAAGAAATTGGTCTGTAATTTGTCACCACTTCATAGCTTCTTTTTTATAATTTTTATGCTTAATCTGGAAAGATACAAGTAGGGAAGCACAAATAAATAAATAAGTAAATAAATTTGTAAGATTAAGTTGATGGTTCACTGATTATCTCAGCATATTTTTATAATCATATATGGTCTATTATCTATTCTTGTGGAGTAATTTGGCTTTGGTAGCTTAATTTATTGCTGTACTTTCTATACACCCATTGGAAAGAGAAATGTGGTTCTGTATACCTCCTCCCTCAGATGTGTGTAATTTTTATGAGTGATGTTTTACTCAACAAGGTTTTTTCATTTAGATTTACAAAAAAGTTTACACATTTTAGTTACATGTATTGGGTTGCTGGGTATTTGGGAATTTTCATTTAACTGTATGTTATCAATATTCTTTTTGTTATTTCATTGCCAAACAACTTTTGTTTTATTAGATGCATTCTTATGCATCTGTCATTGTCCTACATTTTGACACTTTTATTATTTTCCTGAATAATTCTATATACTTTTTAAAATATCGATCAAACTGAGGTGTTGTACTGCCTATTTTGGAAATTCTTTAAAGGAATCTTTCCTAAGCACATGATTTTCTTGTATCAGGAGTGATCCAGCTGTTTCTATACATTATTTTTAACTTCATATTTTTAAGAAGTAGAGGTATAGCAAAATATTGTTTAACTGCATTTATGAATGTGTTAAATTTACTGGATTTAGTTCATGGACTATAAATTTCCCCCCATGACTCTTCATTTAAATAATTCTTAAATTATTCAACTTCCTTATCACAGTAAAAGCTACTTTTGCACATTGTTGGTTTGTTGTTCTATGAGTTATTGTTTTCCAGGTGGAAACTTATGGTCTAGGCATAATGGTCTTATACTCCTGCATTAAGTATTTCTGATTTGTATCAGTTCTGATTTATATTAACTATTATTTGATCTCTACTGGACTTTGCACAAGATGTTTCTCATATAGAGGAATGTACTGTGATTTCTAGCTTTTGAGACAGTAACAGATTCCTAGCTGTTTATAATGAAAGCTGCCTAACTGCAGACTTTGCTGCTCTGTGAAAGTTACACTCTTGACTGCCTAAATCCAAAACTAGGGAGGTTCTCTGTCTCATGCACAAGGTCAAAAGGACATTAGAATTCAATGGAATTGAAGCTTGGGACATTGTTTTGTTGAATGATGGAGCAATTTAAAGTATGATTCCTATGTTGACAAAATCTTTCATTTTTTATGCTTTGAAACACTATGTTTTTATTATTTATTTTATGGCCTTCATTGGACCACTCTAGTCAAAAATACAAAGTTCTAAACAAGTTGTTACACAGGGATACAATTTGGTTCAACAATAACTTAATATGATATTTAGGTAATATAATTATTAGAGTCTATTCTTATATGAAAGGCGTTTTGCTCTTCTGTCTGCCCAATATTTCTTCATTCTTTCAGATATTTTCTTTCTTTCTTCATCCTGAGACAACTCTTCCTGTACTCCTTTTATTGATTTTCATTTGTAGTCTGGTTTGCGGGTCTTGCAGTATTCTGGTTTTCTCTGTCTAGTTTTTTAGGTCATCTACTGTAATTTGAAGTTCTTTTATATCTTCCTTAATTTCTGTGATTCATTTAATGTTGCTCTTGCTATTCCACAATTTTTGTATTATTTTTTTACTAATTCTGTTTTCTGGAGTTCTCATCAGATGTCCAAAGATTGAGATGCATTTCTTCCTGATTGTGCTCATGACTGGTGCTATTTTCTTATATACTGTTTCATTTGATGCTGTTCTCCAATGTCCATTTATTTTATACTGTTTATTTATACATGTCCTAATTATTCTTCTTTCTATTTTTAGTATTTTGTCAATTTCTGGTGTATTAGTTGTTTTGAAGATAGTTTCAGCTGCATACGTTATTTCTGGTTGTGTAACTGTTTTATAGTGTTTTAATTTTGCATCTATAGATAGGCTTTTTTGTTGTATGTAGTTTTGGTAATGTTATTTGCGTAGTTTAGTTTTTTTATTCTATTCTGACATGATGGCTTCACATTTAGATCATATGTTATTATTTCGCCTAAATATTTAAATTTATCAACAATTTTGATTTCCTGTTCTCCTGTTGTAATTTTGTTTGCAAGTGGTGGATCAGTTAGCATAATCTCCATTTTTTCAAATGATATTCTAAGGCCTACTTTCTCTGCTATTTCTTTTAGTGATTTCACTTGTTGCCTGGCTTCTTAAACAGTGTTAGCTAGGAGAGCAAGACCATCAGCGAATCCCAAGCAGTTTAAGCTAATATCATCTTTTGCACTTCCAATTCTTATCCTATTTGGATTGTCCTTGTACCAGTCTCTCATTATGTATTCCACCGCACAGTTGAACAGTAATGGTGATAGACAGTCACATTGTCTTAAGCGTGCTTTTATGAGGAATGGTTCTGAAATTTCTCCCCTAAACTTCACTTTTGATTTGATGTTGGTTAGAGTGAGTTGTATTATTTTAATTTGTTTTGGATGGAGTCCTAGATTTCTTAAAATTTTTAATACTGAAGGTCTGTGGAGACAGTCATATGCCTTCTTAAAATCTACAAATGTTATTGCCACAGGTTTGTTCCATTTCTTGTAGTATGCCATAATCAATTTTAAACTAATTATCTGCTGTGCACAGCTTCTCCATGGTCTGAGACCTCCCTGATATTCCCCTAACTCCTGTTCTAATTGCTCCTTGATTCTTTCATATAGGATCTTGGATAGAATTTTGTATGTGCAATCTAGGAGAGAGATTCCTCTGTAGTTGTCTGGGTTGCTCTTATCTCCCTTTTTGTATAGTGTGTGGATGATAGCTGTGGTCCAATGTTCGGGAAATCGTTCTGTTACCCAAACTTTTGTTAGAGCCATGTGTTTGGAGGTCTTGACTGTGTCACTTGCATATTTCCACATTTCAACAAAAACCTGATCTTCTCCACTTGCCTTATAATTTTTTTGTTCTTTAAGATTTTTTTCTACTTGTTGGAAAGTTGGAGGGTCTAGTTTGTTAGGTTTGGTTTCTATTGGGGTATTTATGTTGATTTGTAAGGGTTCTTTGGGTTCCTCACAATTCAGAAGTTTGTTAAATGCTGTTGCCATGATTTCTGCATTTTCCTTGTTACTGTGTGTCATTTTTACATCTTCATCTTTCAGTATTAGTGTAGGGGCCTCATATTGTTGTAGTTGTTTCCCAAAGGTTTTATAGTTTTATGATAATTACCTTCTATAGAGTTTATAATATCTTTCTGAAATCCTCTCTTGATTCTTCTAATATTTTGAGTGAATTTTTTCCTTTCATTTTTTAGGTTGATGGCATTTTCTTCAGTTTTATGTGTGAAACTTTAACTATGCTTGGTGTCTATCTTCATGGAATTAGTCACATTCTGATGTCCACCATGCATGTTTCCTTCGTGGGTTCAAGGGAGCTAGATTCTCTGCTTCTTTTTTAAGATTAGGCACTAGTTGGTCTACATCATCTGTTAATTTGATGGTTTGTGTTATTTGTTGGTACTTATTATTTTTAATTAGCTGATGTGGGTCAAACCTCCTCCTTATTTTATTAGTTTTTCCGGTCCTCTTATTTAACAGAGTGAATTTGATTTTAATTTTAACCATATAATGGTCTGAGCCTGTGTCTACTCCTCTCAGTACTTTAACATTGTGGATCTCCTTATGAAAATTTTTGTCCATACAGACATGGTCTAGCTGCCACTTGCCCTTCCTCCAGTCTGGATGTTTCCATGTTTTAAGTTTACTTGGCTTCCTCTTAAAGTATGTTTATTTAGATATAAGGTTGTGTTCTCTGCTGAGTTCTACAAGTCTTTGACCGTTTTTGTTCATAAATTTATGTGGACTCCATTTTCCAATTATATCTTTATATTTCCTTTCTTTTCCCAACTGAGCATTGAAATCGCCCAATAAGATTTTTACATTCTTTTTATTTACTCTGTTCACAGTTTGTTCTAGAAGGTCCCAAAATTTATCTACCTCTTCCTTTGTTTTTGTTAGACAATTTTTTTCATTTGTTGGAGCATGAGCATTTATTATTGTATAGTTTTTATTCATATTTTTAAAGTTTAGAGTTGCAATTCTTGGTGATACTGCTTGGAAATCCGATACTGAATCTATTATTTTTATGTTTACTAAAAACGCTGTTCCAAACTGGGGACATTGTTTCATTGCCCGCAGTCCTGGTTTCCCATTATAAATTCTGTATCCTTGTGATTCGAATGGGTCCTCTGTGGTGTTTCTCATTTCTTGGATCCCTGTTATTAAAATTTTTTGTTTATTTAGTTCATCTGTGAGCTCCCACAACAGGGCTCCGAACTGTAATATGTAACATGGAAATGTGTAAGTAACTATGTCATTGCATGAAAAACAGCATGCTGTGATCAAGTTTCAAATTCGAGGAGTTTGTTCACATGTGGAACACTGTCTCCTTCAGCATGACAATGCCAGGCTACACTCGAGTGCTGTGACATCTGCAACAGTCCGATGCCTTGGACTCACTGTCATTGATCATTCTCCTTAAAGTCCCGACTTGGCTCCATCTGATTTTCAACTGTTCCCAAAACTCAAAGAAAACCTTTGAGGACTTCACTGTGACAGTGATAAAATGGTGCAAGCAGAGGTGAGGTTGTTTCTCTGTCGACAAAATCAAACATTCTACAGTGAGGATATCAACAAACTGATCTCTTGTTGGGAGAAATGTGTTCATTGCCAGGATGACTGCGCTGAAAAATAAATATGCAGCCATGAAGAATAAAGGTGTAGAAAGTTAATAACATCTGTTTTATTTGGAGAACTTCAAGAGTTTTCAAATTAAAAAATTTGGAGGCATTACTTTTCAGCATGCCCTCATACATTCAATATCCCTGATAACTTCTGTTCAGTTTATGTTCCCTGCCACACAGGCTTTTTGATCCACCTTTACTTTAAATATCAGATGTGAGACACTGCTCCAAATTTCAAGTAAAATGTGAGAGTATTGGGTTTCATGTTTGATGAGAAGCTTGCATGGCTGCATCACCTAAAGGGTTTAAAGGCCAAAGATTAGAAATGCTTCAACTGTAGGTCTTGGGAGCACATTGGCACAGTTGCTCCACTTATATAAATATTTCATGCAATTGTGAAACTATAAATGCCCTGTATACATATGAGTGAGAGACATATACCTAAACATCATGACAGTATCCAGCATGAGGGCATTGAAAGTGACTGCAGATGTATATTGTACCAGCACCATTCACAGCTTTTGCACTGTAGCTTGACTTTTTTCAATCACCTATCCACTATAAAGACAATCAGGGCAGTTTAATGACACTTGGCATCATAAAAATGTCAGTCCTTACCCACAGGTTGTAACTGGCTGTCATCTTGGTTAATTATGAGACACAGATTTACTCTTAGAAATTTACTCGATTACATGGAACACAAGGCTCCAAGATTTATTTTCAGAATTATTTTATTGGATCTTATAACAGCAGTGCAGTTGTAGATGCCATTTTCCTTGACTTCCAGAAGGCATTTGATACAATTCCGCACTGTCGCCTGATAAACAAAGTAAGAGCCTATGGAATATCAGACCAGCTGTGTGGCTGGATTGAACAGTTATTAGCAAACAGAACACAGCATTTTTGTTCTCAATGGAGAGACGTCTACAGACATTAAAGTAACCTCAGGTGTGCCACAGGGGAGTGTTATGGGACGATTGCTTTTCACAATATATATAAATGACCTAGTAGATAGTGTGGAAGTTCCATGCGGCTTTTTGCGGATGATGCTGTAGTATACAGAGAAGTTGGAGCATTAGAAAATTGTAGCAAAATGCAGGAAGATCTGCAGCGGATAGGCACTTGGCACAGGAAGTGGCAACTGACCCTTAACATAGACAAATGTAACATATTGCGAATACATAGAAAGAAGGATCCTTTATTGTATGATTATATGATAGCAGAACAAACACTGGTAGCAGTTACTTCTGTAAAATATCTGGGAATATGCGTGCAGAATGATTCAAAGTGGAATGATCATATAAAATTAATTGTTGGTAAGGCGGGTACCAGGTTGAGATTCATTGGGAGAGTCCTTAGAAAATGTAGTCCATCAAAAGGGAGGTGGCTTACAAAACACTTGTTCGACCTACACTTGAGTATTGCTCATCAGTGTGAGATCTGTACCAGGTCGGGTTGACAGAGGAGATAGAGAAGATCCAAAGAAGAGTGACACATCTCGTCACAGGGTTATTTGGTAAGCGTGATAGCATTACAGAGATGTTTAGCAAACTCAAGTGGCAGACTCTGCAAGAGAGACGCTCTGCATCACGGTGTAGCTTGCTGTCGTGGTTTCGAGCGGGTGTGTTTCTGGATGAGATATCGAATATATTGCTTCCCCCTACTTATACCTCCTGAGGAGATCATGAATGTAAAATTAGAGAGATTTGAGTGTGCACGGAGGCTTTCTGGCAGCCTCCTTCCCGCGAACCATACGTTACTGGAACCGGAAAGGGAGGTAATGACAGTGGCACATAAAGTCCCCTCTGCCACACACTGTTGGGTGGCTTGCGGCGTATAAATGTAGATGTAGATGTAGATTGGACTGCTCAACATCATGATGTACCTATGCAGACTGAAGTGACGAATGAAAATTTGTATCAAGGCCAGGATTCAAACCCAGGTCTCCTGTCCACAAAGCAGATGTGCCAACCTCTATACCAAGTGGCACAGTGGCTTTGCAAAACTGCAGGGAGTACCCAGCGTGCCTCCCTCCTCAATCCAAATTCCTGTTCACACCTCAGTCCAAGGGTATTCCCTGTAAACTTAAACAGTATTGTAGGGACTCTGCAGCTGTATTGGAATAGCACATCAGCATTGAACAAAATGGGGAATTCTGCCTGAAACCCAGGAGTAGGTGCTTTAACCAAATGATTGATTAAAGTATCAAATGATTCATTTAATTAAAACATCTATGCCTGGGTTTCAGGCAGACTCCCTCATTTTGTCTGATGCTGTGGTGCTGTTCCGATATAGCTGGAGAGCCTCTACAATGCTGTTCGAATTTAGGGGGAATACCATTGGGCTGAGGTGTGAATGTATGAATGAGAATTTGAACTGAAGAAGGAGGCATGGCATAGTGGTTAGCACATCTGCCTTGTGAGCAGCAGACCCAGGTTTGAATCTGAGTCTTGGTTCAAATTTTCGTTCATTATTGCAGTCTGCATATATACCACATATCATAAATGTCTAAGATTTGGAAAGGTCTGTGGAACCATATAGTTTCATTTGGTTCTCAAAATGAGTTTACTGAATCAATTCACTGTCTGTGACTCTAAAATATACATACTCTTGAGTTACCTTGAACAGATGAGACATATTCGATGAGGTTTCTGGATTGCAGCTGGATCTTGTTGACTTCTTGTCACAATATTTTAGCTGGCAACTGTCCAGCCATCTTCAGGAATGCTGGGAAAACTTCAAGAATGACACAGATGAGACATAGTCAGACTATGAAACACCTTATCTGCTACAACTCCCTGAGTGCACTGCAAGCCATTCAATGCATGTCACTAATAAACAAATGACTGCAGTTCTTCCACAAAACTCTCCTTCATTTAAAACACACAAAAACAGGGTGATACTCTGCTGCGTACCATTGGCTGTGGGATCAAGGGGTCACTATTTAAGGATGATACAGCAGCCTATGGGGCATACAAAATATGTATGGTTACACATTATGCCGTTAATCTTTGTGTGGTGTTCTTGTCGAGACAGAGGATTTATTTATTTATATCCCATAAATCCAATACTGCGAGGCATTCGCATGGATGTAGGATGTGTCAGAATTATTACAAATAATAC
The DNA here is from genome assembly GCF_023897955.1 of Schistocerca gregaria. Classification (NCBI taxonomy): domain Eukaryota; kingdom Metazoa; phylum Arthropoda; class Insecta; order Orthoptera; family Acrididae; genus Schistocerca; species Schistocerca gregaria. The sequence goes on from NC_064922.1 coordinate 171,111,404, forward strand.
AAAAGGAATACATAAAAGTACCTCTTGCAAGAGGATATCTGGTGTAAGACAAAATACACATTAATAGCTATAGAAAAAATTACATTAAAAAATAGTACATCTTAATACCTAAATGAAAGACACAGTAATGTTAACGGTGATTGTGAGCATCATAAAACACAATAGCACATCGAATTAGTAAATGAAAAAATCAATTACAGTTAACTCTACTGAAATACTCTTCTACCGAATAGAAGGAATTATCTAATAAATACTGTTTGAGCTGTTGTTTAAATTTGGGAAGCTCATGGATAAGTAAGTTCAGTGATGGTGGGAGAGCATTGAACACCTTGAAGCTCATGTAATGGTCTCCTTTTTGTACAATAGTAAGGTTTTTTGATTCATAATGGAGGTCCATCTTCCTCCTGGTATTGTGGGTTGTTGTTGTTGTGGTCTTCAGTCCTGAGGCTGGTTTGAAGCAGCTCTCCATGCTACTCTATCCTGTGCAAGCTTCTTCATCTTCCAATACCTACTGCAACCTACATCCTTCTGAATCTGCTTAGTGTAGTCATCTCTTGGTCTCCCTCTACGATTTTTACCCTCCACTCTGCCCTCCAATACTAAATTGGTGATCCCTTGATGCCTCAGAACATGTCCTACCAACCGATCCCTTCTTCTGGTCAAGTTGTGCCACAAACTCCTCTTCTCCCCAATCCTATTCAATACTTCATCATTAGTTATATGATCTACCCATCTAATCTTCAGCATTCTTCTGTAACACCACATTTCGAAAGCTTCTATTCTCTTCTTGTCAAAACTATTTATCGTCCATGTTTCACTTCCATACATGGCTACACTCCATACAAATACTTTCAGAAACGACTTCCTGATACATAAATCTATACTCGATGTTAACAAATTTCTCTTCTTCAGAAACGCTTTCCTTCCCATTGCCAGTCTCCATTTTATATCCTCTCTACTTCGACCATCATCAATTATTTTACTTCCTAAATAGCAAAACTCCTGTACTACTTTAAGTGTCTCATTTCCTAATCTAATTCCCTCAGCATCACCCGATTTAATTTGACTACATTCTATTATCCTCGTTTTGCTTTTGTTGATGTTCATCTTATATCCTCCTTTCAAGACACTGTCCATTCCATTCAACTGCTCTTCCAAGTCCTTTGCTGTGTCTGACAGAATTACGATGTCATCAGCAAACCTCGAAGTTTTTATTTCTTCTCCATGGATTTTAATACCTACTCCAAATTTTTCTTTTGTTTCCTTCACTGCTTGCTCAATATACAGATTGAATAACATTGGGGAGAGACTACAACCCTGTCTCACTCCTTTCCCAACCACTGCCTCCCTTTCATGTCCCTCGACTCTAACAACTGCCATCTGGTTTCTATACAAATTGTAAATAGCCTTTCGCTCCCTGTATTTTACCCCTGCCGCCTTCAGAATTTGAAAGAGAGTATTCCAGTCAACATTGTCAAAAGCTATCTCTAAGTCTACAAATGCTAGAAACGTAGGTTTGCCTTTCCTTAATCTAGCTGCTAAGTCATAGGGTCAGTATTGCCTCACGTGTTCCAACATTTCTACGGAATCCAAACTGATCTTCCCAGAGGTCGGCTTCTACTAGTTTTTCCATTCGTCTGTAAATAATTCGCGTTAGTATTTTGCAGCTGTGACTTATTAAACTTATAGTTCAGTAATTTTCACATCTGTCAACACCTGCTTTCTTTGGGATTGGATTTATTATATTCTTCTTAAAGTCTGAGGGTATTTCGCCTGTCTCATATGTCTTGCTCACCAGATGGTAAAGTTTTTTCAGGACTGGCTCTCCCAAGGCTGTCAGTAGTTCCAATGAATGTTGTCTACTCTGAGGGCCTTGTTTCGACTCAGGCCTTTCAGTGCTCTGTCAAACTCTTCACGCAGTATCGTATCTCCCAATTCATCTTCATCTACATCCTCTTCCATTTCCATAATATTGTCCTCAAGTACATCACCCTTGTATAGGACCTCTATATACTCCTTCCACCTTTCTGCTTTCCCTTCTTTGCTTGGAACTGGGTTTCCATCTGAGCTCTTGATGTTCGTACAAGTGGTTCTCTTATCTCCAAAGGTCTCTTTTATTTTCCTGTAGGCAGTATCTATCTTACCCCTAGTGAGATAAGCCTCTACATCCTTACATTTGTCCTCTAGCCATGCCTGTTTAGCCATTCTGCACTTCCAGTCGATCTCATTTTTGAGACGTCTGTATTCCTTTTTGCCTGCTTCATTTACTGCATTTTTATATTTTCTCCTTTCATAAATTAAATTCAATATTTCTTCTGTTACCCAGGGATTTCTACTAGCCCTCATCTTTTTACCTACTTGATCCTCTGCTGCCTTCACTACTTCATCCCTCAAAGCTACTCATTCTTCTTCGACTGTACTTCTTTCTCCCATTCCTGTCAATTGCTCCCTTTGCTCTCCCTGAAACTCTGTACAAGCTCTGGTTCTTTTAGTTTATCCAGGTCCCATCTCCTTAAATTCCCACCTTTTTGCAGTTTCTTGTGTATTGTGGGTATGGTATGAATAATTGTTTTTGTACGATTGTCCATTTTTACCAATTCAACATAACAGGGAGTAGATGTATTGTCATGCAGTTGTCCGTATCCCTAATTTTCTGAAAAGGTTCCTCTGAGAATGTCTATGCTGGACTCCGCTCATTATCCTAATAACTCTCTTTTGGGCAATGAATATTTTTTTGGAAAGTAGCTGATTACCCCAGAAAACTATGCCATACAGCAATAGTGCATGGAAATAACTAAAATAAGCAATTTATGTGGTGTCTCAGTCACATACAGTGGAAATAATACAAACAGCGAATGCTGCTGAGCTGAGTTTTTTGGGGAGGTGCAAAATATGATCAGACCATTTTAGACTGTTGTCAATGTGTACACCCAGAAACTTGGTTGACTCAACTTGTAGTAACTCACTACCATTCAATTTAATACTTAATTGATCCTCAACTTTTTTCCTTACTTAGAAATGTACAAACTGGGTCTTATTAACATTTAGTGATAACTCATTATTTACAAACCAATTACATACTTCACTAAAGACAATATTGGCTGATTCCTCAAGATTGAGGTTGGGAGTTTTGTTGATGAGGACAGAGGTGTCATAAGCAAAAAGAGTAAAGTGAGTTTTAAAGCTAGTATGCAAGGGAAGGTCATTAATAAAGATGAGGAAGAGAAGGGGGCCACGTACAGAGCCATGAGGAACACTACAGCCAATAGAGCCCCAGCTAGATGACACAGAGTACCCCTCAGAGTCATTCAACATGACATTCTGCTTTCTTCCAGCTAGGTAGGATTTAATCCATGAGCCAACTGAGCCACTTATACGATAATATTCAGCCTTTTCTAAGAGGATTTCATGATTAACACTATCAAAGGCCTTAGAAAGGTCACAGAAGATACCAACAGGAGATAATTTATTATTAAAAGACTCCAATATTTGATGGGTGAAGGAAAAAATAGCTTGTTCTGTTGATACACCCTGTTGAAATCCAAACTGGCTACTGTTTAATACCTTATAAAGCTTGAGGTGTTCAATAAGTCTTTTCTGAACCAATTTCTCAAAAATTTTAGAAAAGGTTGTTAAAAGGGGGATAGGCCAATAGTTGGTAATGTTGGCTTTATCGCCTTTTGTAAAGAGAGGTTACACAATAACAAACTTTAGTCTCTCAGGAACAATCCCGTGCTGGATGGATTCATTGAATATGTGGCACAGTATTTTGCTTATCGACTTATAGCACTCCTTCAGTAATCTTGAAGAGATATCATCTATGCCAACAGAATTCTTGCTCTGGATTGTGCATCAGCGGGAGGACAAGAGGTCAGTAGTGAGGGATAACTAGCTAAACTTGGCTAAAATTATAGCCAGCCCTGGTGTAGCTCCTTGCAGCCAGAGAGGCATTTTAAGTGCTTCTAACATGCCTCCAGATATGGGACTGTATTATTGGATGTCAATTCCTTCTCTGAAGGAATGTCCCATCAGTATCACTGCTTCTTGTGTATGGTTATCTGTATGCCACTTTTAACGTGATATTATCAAGTTTGAATTTGAGAGGACAAACCACAATTTATGTGGTGATGATGCATAGAGCGTGATATATTTACTAAATTTTTGTTCGTATACACAGCTTTTGTACAGAATATTGGGGAGAAACACACGCCTTGCTTTTAAATTTGTCTTGGCCTGCCTATTCATTTTGTTTTTAATGTTGTTAATCAATTCTTGAGCATTCACTGTTGTCCACAGATTTTTTATGGTTTGTGGATGTCATCTGTAAAAGTCCAGTGGAAAAACATTTTATTTGAAGCTTTGAAGCATAAGTACACACAGGGCAAAGATTATGTGATTTACAAACAGATGGTATACACAATGTTTCACTCCTACTGGTGTCTGTGGTGGAAGAAAGGACATCCATCCAGTGCTTTAAAGCCAGATTGGTGGTATCTATAATTTTCAGGCCCTGCCATATGCAAGAGCAAAGCTGAGAAAGTAAATAGGAAATTAGTAGATGGTATACAGTATATATAAGCTCTTTTATATCCTTTCTCAATTCCATAATCTCTCCATTATGCTTGCCCTGTATCAGTTTACATTGTATAAATCCAAATGTAAGTTTTTTAAAAAAATGTGTTCATCCTGTTTTGTTTCAGGCCTGAAGCTGTGAAACCACATAGGATACAAAAACGGCAGTTCAATCGTGGGACAGATGCCTCATTTCGTCACTATTCCTCCTTCCGTTCAGATGGAGGAAGTTCTTTTTCTTTTGGTTCAGGAAGAAAAACTGCTACTCGAGGTGATGTACCTGCCGAAACTGCAGTTAAAACAGGTGGAAAATTTGTTAGTGGAGGTAAGCTGCAGTGTTACATTACCCCTTTATTGTTTCTCATAGCACAGACTGTTTGTGTTTCAATACTGAGACTATTCAAAAGACAGAATTTTTTGGTCAGTATCATAGTTAAATTTTGAGACAGTTTTTTTCTGTCATTATTATTACCTCTTTGGTAACTCAAAATCAGAAATACTTTGTTTGTCGAAGACGGTTACATGTCTGGTTGATCTCTGTTCTCATATCTATTTTTTGTTCTCTTACTGTTGTTCTGAGTGAGCAGGTTTTGTTTTCTGTTAACGATATTAACAATGACACTTTCCTTTGTTAACAATTCATGTAGCCTGCTACTCTTAGCCAGATGAGAAACTGAATATCTGTCTTTGTCATTATCTGTAAAGTCTCATTCATTCATTCATTCATCATACCCTTTAAATACTACTATAAAGTTTTTTCATGGATGCACATAACTTAGATGTTAAAAAATAGGAATCATAGGCTCACAAATAAGATTTTATTACACATCTACAAGATGTCTGTGGTGGAGAATGCTGTTTAGCTGATATAAGAAACTTTGTGGATGCAAGAGAACATCTGTATAAATCATAGTAAAGTGAGTTGTAGTTGTACACCGTGTACATTGTGGGGTCGCAGTTGGTGCAAATTGTCTTTGACCTATTCCTTTCTGACTAGTAACTCAACAGTAAAGCTCTTGATAGCCAAGATATTAAGGGTAAGGATACCAGCTTTGAGGGACGAAAAGCCTGTATTTCAGCAGTTAATGCTAAAAAGAGACTGTGCTGAAAACATTTAACATAAGATGGAGATGTAAGTATTAACTAGTATGCCACTTCTAACCCAAGAACACTGTAATTTATTACTCCAACAGTGCACACACAAGGAAGACAAGATACAATACAATTAGCAGTTCACAAGTGGCCAGTGGAGTCTTGCACTCTGTGGCCTATGTAGACCTTAGTTCAAAAGGAGGCAGCAACTGCTGTTGTATTAGCAGGCCAGGTGGTCTCTAATGGCCAAATCAAGCACAAACTTCATATGTGAACTATGAAGCAATGGACACACAAAACTGATCATTACAGCAATGCCCTTAATTGATTATTCTGTGGGAATGGTAGTGGGAATTTGTGCTTATCAATGAAACCACTTAGAAATGATTCAATGAGATGTTTAATATAAGGATTTATGAAAATAAAAGAGTGCTCAATATTGTGTGACGATATTAACTTTAACATGAATGAAGGTGATTCAGTATCTAAGCAGTTCACAGAAATCTATGGCATTCCAAGTCATTGGAAGGATAAAAGGTAGCCAGTCACAGTAAATCAATAGCAATGGCATGGCATATTTCAAAAATTTAATTTGAGAACTATTGATCCATAACATTGTATAAAGGGTTCTTATGTCTGAAAAGCTAAAAGTGACTTTTAGAATTAATGACCAGGGAAATGTTGTGTGGAGTTGAGTTTAAAATAATCTTGTTTGTTGATATCCTAGATTATGTGTTGTCTGCTAGCTGAAATTGGTGATGACAAAAATTATTCAGTTATGGTCACGTATTTCATTTTCTGTTGATTCAGACACTCATATTAGCCATGTATCCAAGAGCCTTCATAAAGAGTTGTTTTAGGCTTGGCAGTACTTTGAGATACTCTGATGAACACTTACCATTCAATATGCAGATAGCAAAGTCAGATCACATTCAGAGTAAAGACATTGCAACTGTCAAAATTATATTAGTAAATTCTCAAAGTATTTGTAAGAAAGTTCCCACATTTACTGCCTTCCAGGAAAGTTCTCATCCTGAAATTATTCTTGAGACTAGGAGCTGGCTGAAACTCGAAGTGGAAAGCTCTGAGGTATTTAGTGAGTCACAAAATGTATATCAGAAAGACAGATTAAATGCCCTAGGAGGGGAGTACTCATTGCAGTTGATGAAAGTATTATCTCACTTGAGATAGAAACTGAGTGTGACAGTAAAGTTATCTGGTCAAATATAACAGGTGTTGGTGAAACCAAGTAAATTGTTGGATGTTTGCACAGGCCACTGATTCTGCTGTGACATTTCTAGAGTTATTCAAAGAAAATCTACAGTCAGTAACATGTAAATACCCAGGTCATGCAATACTACTTGGAGGCAACTTTAACTTATCGAGTAGCGACTGGACACTCTATGAATTCATTGCAGGGTGTATGGACAGACAGTTCTTGTGAAGTACTTTTGAACATGTTTTCCAAAACTGCCTTTGAGCAGCTGGTTCTGCAGCCTACATGCAATGGAAATATCTTTGACACTGCAGCTACAAACAGGCTGGACCTTATCAGTTACATCAGTATAGTGATAGGGGTTAGTGATCATGATGTCATCACAGGGACTTTGGCTATGAAAGTTAATAAACCTGTCAAAAAGGCTAGGAAGAGTGGATAAAAAGTTGTTAGCGTCTCACTTAGACAATGACCTAATATAAATTAGTTGCAGTATGATGAACATAGAGGAATTATATGATGGACATGAGGAATTATGGACAAAGTTTAAACAGACTGTAAATCATGCTCTGGACAACTATGTGTCTATGGAAAAGACCCATCCTGGTTGAACAACAAAGCTTGGAAAATGGTGAGAAAGCAAAGTCTGTTGCACTCTTAGTTCAGTAGTTCATAGGTTATTAGAGATTTGTGTCTCTGTGAAGAGATCTATGCTTGAAGCATATAACTACCACTGTTGTACCTTAGCAAAAGATCTGGCTGGGAACCCGAGAAAATTCTGATCCTATGTAAAATCACTAAGCATTGACCAGTTTGGTGTGGCAATAGAAGATAGCAAAAGGAAAGCTGAAGTTTTAAATTTTGTGTTTAAGAAATTGTTCATGCAGGACAATTGTACAAACATACTGTCAATTTGACCATTGCAGACAGTCCTCTATAGACAACATAGTAATAAGCATCCTTAGCATAGAGAAACAACTGAAAGAGTTGGAAACATTTAAATTACCAGGTCCAGATGGAATCCCATTTCAGTTTTACTACTCCATGATATATGCCCCATATGGACCAATAGACTTAACATCAGTTTTCTGCATAATTCTTGAACACATTCTGAGTTAGAATACATAAAATTTCCTAGAGACTTAAAAACTTATGCTCACACATCAGCACAGCTTTAGAAAGCATCGGTCATGTGAAACTCAGCTTGCTCTTTTGTCATGTGATATACTGCCAACTGTGGATGAAGGACAACAGGCATATTCCATAATTCTAGATTTCCAAAAAGCATTTGGCACAGTGCCCCACAGCAGACTTTTAATATATATAGAAAGAAACTTCCACATGGGAAAAATATATTAAAAACAATGATTCCAAGACTTACCAAGCGGGAAAGCGCTGGTAGACAGGCACAATAAAATAACACACAAACACACACACACAAAAGTTCGAGATTTCGCAACCAGTGGCTGCTTCGTCAGGAAAGAGGGAAGGAAAAGGAAAGATGAAAGGATGTGAGTTTTAAGGGAGAGGGTAAGGAGTCATTCCAATCCCGGGAGCGGAAAGACTTACCTTAGGGGGAAAAAAGGATAGGTATATACTAGCGCGCACACACACACACACACACACACACACACACACACACACACACACACACATATCCATCCATCCATCCATACACATCCATACATACACAATCATATATATATATATATATATATATATATATATATATATATATATATATATATATATATATATATATTTTAAAAACAAAGATTCCAAGACTTACCAAGCGGGAAAGCGCCGGCAGACAGGCACATGAACAAAACACACAAACACACACACAGAATTACTAGCTTTCGCAACCGATGGTTGCTTCTTCAGGAAGGAGAGGGAAAAACGAAAGGATGTGGGTTTTAAGGGAGAGGGTAAGGAGTCATTCCAATCCCGGGAGCGGAAAGACTTCCCTTAGGGGAAAAAAAGGACAGGTGTACACTCGCACACACACACATATCCATCTGTCAGATGTCAGATGGCAGATGGACATGTGTGTGTGTGCGAGTGTACACCTGTCCTTTTTTTCCCCTAAGGGAAGTCTTTCCGCTCCCGGGATTGGAATGACTCCTTACCCTCTCCCTTAAAACCCACATCCTTTCGTCTTTCCCTCTCCTTCCTGAAGAAGCAACCATCGGTTGCGAAAGCTAGTAATTCTGTGTGTGTGTTTGTGTGTTTTGTTCATGTGCCTGTCTGTCGGCGCTTTCCCGCTTGGTAAGTCTTGGAATCTTTGTTTTTAATATATTTTTCCCATGTGGAAGTTTCTTTCTATTAAAAACAAAGATTCCAAGACTTACCAAGCGGGAATATTGTGCCTATCTACCGGCGCTTTCCCACTTGGTAAGTATATATATATATATATATATATATATATATATATATATATATATATATATATATATGGCTGGGGAGCAATTTGTGGTTGTTTACTGATGATGCCATGGTGCATGGGAAGGTGTCAAAGCTGAGTGACTGTAGGAAAATATAAAATGGCTTAGACAAAATTTCTAGTTGATGTGGTGAATCATAGTTAGCTCTAAATGTAGAGAAATGTAAGTTAATGTGAATGAATAGGAAAAGCAAAACCATAATATTCAGATACAGCATTAGTATTCTCACTATTGACACAGTCTTGTTGTTTAAACATCTGGACATAACATTACAAAGTGATATGTAATGGAATGAGCAGGTGATGATTGAGCTGGGAAAGGCGAATAGTTGACTTCAGTGTATAGGGAGAATTTTAGGGAAGTCCGGTTCATCTGTAGAGGAGACCACATACCAAGCACTAGTGTGGCCCACTCTCAAGTACTGCTCGTGTGCTTGGAATCTGCAGCAGATCAAATTAAAGGATGACACTGAAGCAATTCAGATTTGTTATTGATAGGTTCAGTCAACACTCAGGTATTACTGAAGTGCATCAGGAACCCAAATGGTAATACCTAGATGGAGGTGACATTCTTCTCAAGGAACGTTATTGAGAAAATTTAGAGAACCGGCACTTGAAGCAGACTGCACAATGATTATGCTGCTGTCGACATGTATTTTGTGTAAGAAACACAAAAAGATAGGAGAAATTAGGATTTATTTGATGGCATATGGACAGTCTCTTTTCCTTGCTCTATTTGTGAGTGGAACAGGAAAGGAAATAACTAGTAGTGATACAGCGTATGCTTCACCACACACTGTACAGTGACTTTCAGAGTATGTATGTTGGTGGTCGGTGTAGATATAGATGTAGGTAGTAACTGCCATGGGCATCCACAGATATTTTTCTGTTGACAGAGGGGATAAAAAGCTGTAAAATTGCCAATTGTTATATGTCAGTTTTGAGACATATCATACCCTAAGAGTTACATTTTATAGGTGACACAAAAACTTTTTATATCCAAGAGGACTGTTGGTTATCACTGTTGGTTATCCTGCAGGCAGCACCAGCTTCCTCCCACAACCCTACCATGCTATCTCTTTTCCTCTCCAACCCCTACCTCCTCCTTATGTCCACCACACGCCAGTAGATTGCTGGGCATGTCAGGCACAGTTTCAGTTGAGCCTTAGACACTGGCCCTGTGTGCATGCTGGTTGTGCTTGTGGGAATATGTGTGTATTTTCTGCTCTGAGAGAAGAACTTTGTCCAAAAGCTCAAATATTTTAGCAGTATTTTTCACTGTGTCTATCTGTGATTGTGCCTCCTCCATGTGGAGAGTAATAATCCATCTTTTCCATATCGGTGTTGTTCCATCCAGTATTTTCCATTTTTTGAATAAAATGATCTACTCCAAGTTCCAGGGGAGGGGGGGGGGGGCAAGTAACCCCCTTGCTCACTTTTTGGGCTCTTATGGGAATCACTTGTTCTGTGTGGACAATAAAATTAGGAGAAACAGTAGTTACAATTTTTGTGGCTTGTATTTTACAATTGTATTACATGTATCATGTTGCTTCATAACCTGGGTTGTGAGTAACTAAATCCACTTTCTCTTCTTCCCTTTCTTTCCCCTCTCTCCTCCCTGATGAAGGAACATTTATTCCGAAAGCTAGGAACTTAAATTTTCGGTTGTTTTTTGTGTTTCTATCGGCTGTACTGAGCTGAGGTAAGTACTGGCCAGCCCCTCTATCTCTTTGTTAGTAAATGTATCATGATTATATTGATTTAAACATGTTATCAAAATAGTTTTGTTTATGCACGAAGTAGTTACACAAAAACAGACAAATTTTTAACAATTAGAAACTGATATTTTTACTCTGGTAAGTGCCCAGCATCTGAATACACAGATGGGAATCCTCTTTCCAGCATATCCTGCTCTCTCACAGTCCTTCTGGTCTAAGCCTCCACTAACCTGTTTCCCTGCCTCACCTGGCCTTTTTCCTTCCGTCTTCTGTCCACACCACTCCTTCCCTGTCGAGATTGTACACTGTGCCTTCTCCTACCACTGAATCCCCCTGCCCATCCCTATGTTGACATTCTCTCTCTCTCCCTCTCCCCCTTCCTCCCTCCTCCCCCATCCTCCACTCTCTCTTCCCCTTGTCCACCCCCTCCATTTCACTCTCCCCCCCCTCTTTATGTCCACCTTTCCTTCTTTACTCCCTCTAAATCTCTTATATTCTCTACAATCTGAACTCCTTTCATCTTTTGCAGGTGCTGAGTTATGCTTTGACAGACCTGCCTCACTCTATCCAGCTTCCCCCTCCTCAACTCGTGCTTCCTTCCCTAACCCTCCCCACCTCCATCTACCCTGCAACTGCTCTCATTAACACATAACCAATAGTCAGTCTTGCTGTAGCTGCAGATGTACATGTCTTTGTGTGTGTGCGTGTGTGTGTGTGTGTGTGTGTGTGGGCGCGCACACACTTGTGTGTTTGTATGTAGTTTGTGAAAGTGCGTACTTTTGCTAGAGAATGAGTGAGAGCTTGAAAGCTAGTGTGAATATTTTGTCTTTTGTGTGCATCATGCATTAGACAGTTGTAGGTGAGTGGTTTTGTTTTCTTTATTTCACTTACCAAAGTGGGGAGGTGCTGAGTCATCTTTCAAAAGACCTGCCTCACACTATGCAGCTACCCTCTTAAACTCATGCTTCCTTCCCTAACCCTCCCATGCAAAGTGCAAAAAATGGAGCAATCAGAGCTTCACTGATAAGTGGTGGCTCAATTCTGTGACTGGAAAGGTTTTCTCTAATTGTGTTTCTCTCTACCTTCTCTTTACAGTGTCTGAAAGTTATGTCTTAAATGTGGTTTTCCAGTATAGATGGATGTGATGAATATGTGAAGGGTGTGGGGTCATTTGTTTATTTTTGAGAAAGGGAGTGGATGAAACTTGAGGCGGTACACAGCCTACTTCTTTCCTAAAATAAAAGTAGCTTCTGAGTGTGATGTTACAATGTGATGATGTTACTATGCGCCCAGTGTCATATGCCATCTCATTAAATGAGACCTATTTGTAAATTTTGGAATACCACAAAGGATGGTCAGTCTGCTTATCAGGAACTCAATGCAGCCACCTGAAAATACCAGTCAAATTGTTGCTATACCTTTTTTTATGTTACCTTGGATTAGCCAAGCTTGCTTGTGTTGCAAATGTCATCTGTGGAAGTTTTGGTAGAAAAAGGCTGTCAAACATTTACATTACTATTTCACATTTGCACATGTTGTACTACACTTTTCGCACTTAAAGGAAGTGAATCTATTGCAGTTACCTTATCAAGTGAAATGACCATTTTTTGTACCCTTATGATTCTGACACATCTGATACTTGCATTGCAAAACATTACCTTTTTTCATAGTACAGCATGTGATTCCTCTGTTTTGAGCTTGAAAACTTTAGGGATGGTTGTAGATCCTTCATTACATACTTTATTATTCCTTCACAGTGGTCTTAACAAAAATCACATTTCCCCTCCATTTTTCTTCAGAGATTGTGTCCTGAGCCTTCTTCCTTTGCCACTTTTAATTACTCTCTTATTCGTATTTCTTTTGTGTGGCTAATGTTTGTCATTTAACATGCATTTTCTTTCTTTTTCATAAAGGCTGTTATTTCCACCTTCTAGTTCATGTTTCATTTTAAAACTTTCAGTATTCAGCTGGACCACAGAACTCTCCCCCCTCACCCCTCCCCCCCCCCCCCCCCCCAGCCCCCTCCTCCCATCCCCCCACCCCCATCCCTGCAGCTCTCATCTTTGATCTATCAAGTGCTTGCAACTTGGGCATGTAAGCCCAACTGTTAAAGACAATTGTCATGTCTGAATCTTTACCTGCCTCTCTCAACTGATCTGTGGTTTAGAATGCCTTCCCATGTCCTTCACCTGTAGAGATTTAATGTGTGTGTCCTATTTCCTACATAAATTATCTGAAATTTTTAAAGATTGTTAAAGTTTTGTTATTGTGTTTCTGTCATCTTTACTTTTTTCTGATTTTGATAATAATGTGCTTCACTTCTGTGTCAAATGTGTTGTACTGTGTGTGTGTGTGTGTGTGTGTTCATAGAGAACAGTACAGCTGATTACAATACAATAGCTTCTTTTTATGATCAGTATTGTAAAAGTGCCTTTGAAAAAGAAATTTTATTGTCTTCAGCTGCTATCAAGATATTCTGTAAAGTGTCATATTTATGACCATTTTTGACATATATTATCTCTTTTTGTTTTTCAGACTGTGTAGGAGCACCAAAAATCATAAATGCCCGCTTAAGCTGCAGAATTGGCAGGTAAATGAAAACTTTCTGCTGTTTCTCTGATCCATTATCCTAACTGCTTTTGGCTTTAGAGGTTGGTACAAAAGAATTGGGAATTTAGAAGAAAAATAAAAAATGAATGAATGGACGGATTGATATCATGGTCTGTAACTGTGTTGCATGCAATTTATGTAGGCAGCTGTACTGTAACAAATATACACAGTTTCTATGTATCTTGCATTAAAAGAAGAATGCCAACACACCATTCTAAAAGTGTTCACACACTTGTGAAGATAGACTAGGTCAATAAAATAGTACCAGTGAAATCACTAAGAAGAAAATTATTATGTAAGGCACATTTTGAACAAAAAATTGTTTCTTTGGATGATAAGGGAACTTTAAAAGAAGTAAATGTTTTATGACGTTTACAAATGATTGTAAATTGGGGGCATATCAGTAGAGGCAAGAAGTTTCTAGGAAAGACAGACACACTTTTACTGAAAGCAGCCTTTATTAATTGTGACAACCAGATAATAATTTTTTTAAAGAGAAAATGCATCATGCTAATCAAATGGCACTGGAGAATAAATGATATATCCACATCAAAAAAGTTTTGCATCTCCTCGGTGCCGAGAGTTCCAGAACCTGTACAGAAAATTGGAATAGAGATCAACATAAACATCATTTTTGCCTCTTTTATTGCTCATGAAAATCACACATTGCATGTTATACCATCACACAGCAGGACCTCAGAGGCGGTGGTCCAGATTGTTCTATACACTGGTACCTCTAATACCCAATAGCACGTCCTGTTGCATTGATGCATGCCTGTATTCATAGCGTACTATCCACATCATCCATAAACAGCCATTTTCAATCCATCCCAGGCATGTTCAATAGAGTTCATGTCTGGAGAACATGCTGGCACTCTAGTCGAGCGATGTCATTATACTGAACGAAGGCATTCACAGGATGTGCACAGTGGGTGTGGGAATTGTTGTCCACGAAGATTAATGCCTCACCAACATGCTGCCGATATGGTTGCACTATTAATCGGAGGATGGAATTCATATATCGCACAGCTGTTATGGTGCCTTCCATTACCACCAGTGGCGTACATCGGCCCCACATAATGCCACCGAAAACAGCATGGAAACTCCACCTTGCTACACTCACTGGACAGTGTGTATAAGGCATTCAGCCTGACCAGGTTGCCTCCAAACATGTCTATGACAATTGTCTGGAAGAAGGATATTGCAACACTCATCGATGAAGAGAACATGATGCCAATCCTCCATTCAGTATGTTGTTGGGTCCACCTGTACCGCACTGCATGGTGTCATGGTTTGCAAAGATGGATCTTGCCATGGATGTCGGGAGTGAAGTTGCACATCATTTGAGCACAGTTTGAGTTGTAATGTGACATACTGTGGCTGCACAAAAAACATTATTCAACATGGTGGCTTTGCTGTCATGGTTCCTCCAAGCCATAATTCTTAGGAAGCGATCATCCTCTGCAGTAGTAGCCCTTGAGTGGCCTGAACGAGGCATATCATCGACAATTGCTGTCTCTTAGGATCTCCTCCATGTCCGAACAACATCCCTTTGCTTCATTCCAAAACGCCTAGGAACTTCCCTTGTTGAGAGCCCTTCTTAGCACAAAGTAACAATGCAGACATGATTGAACCACAGTATTGACCATGTAGGCGTAGTTGAACCACAGACAACACAAGTCATGTACCTCCTTCTTGTTGGAATGGCTGGAACTGATCAGTTGTCGAACCCCCTCCGTCTAATAGGCCCTGCTCATGCATGGTTATTTACATCTTTGGGTGGGTTTAGTGACATCTCTGAATGATCAAAGGTTCTGTGTGTGTGATACAATATCCACAGTCAACTTCTATCTTTGGGAGTTCTGGGAACCGGGGTGATGCAAAACTTTTTCTGATGTGTGTATATAGGGCACTCAGAATGTTTCATTTTGAGGACATCAGTGCAGCATACATGCAACATACTGTGACTCTGATACACACAATATGATATGTAGACAAAGGATTATTGTGGCATTCATGTATTTCTGATGTTTGTGCAGTAAATGCAGAAACATGAACTATAGTGATGTTATTACCAAACGTTTCAAAACAGGACAAATGTGCTGTTAGTCTTTTCTTGGCCGTTGAAGGACAAACACCAGCAGACATCCCTTGGAGAATGAAGAATGTTTATGGGGCAGAATGTTTCTTGAAAACCACCATTGTGGAATGCTACGCCAAGTTACATGTGGCAAGGGGTGCTGCTGCTTCATGATAACGCATGTCCCCATACTGCAAATGTTGTAATGCAGAGGTTATGTCAACTCAAGTGGGAGACATTTGAGCACCCATCCTATAGTCTGTCTTGAAAGGTTGATGATTCCTATCAGACAGGCAATTACTTCTTCACACAGCCGGACTAAGTGTTTTACCAAATGGGTATCTCCAACCAGGTGTGTTAGTGCTATAATTACCTCAGTGTTCATGGCGAATTTGCCTGACTGGCATACTTGTTCTGGACTGCTCAACCGTCAAAATGAAACTTCTTGATTGCCTCTTATACATAAAAAACTGATAGGAAGTGCAAAGTGCAAAAGCTTCAGATTTTAGACAGAACATCACAAATATTTTGTGCTTTATTATATCATACTTCTGTGTGGCAATTTCATTCAACAACCTAAACTCATTGGGATGTTTCCATATTAGAGTCTATCTAGACAGCAGCAATGCAGTTGTTGTGATACTTGTTTTTGATGGTGAGGTACATAAACATTTTGCAGCCTGACAGTAATGAAAGGATTGGGTTGTACGAGGAGTGTTTGAAAAGTCCGTGCAAAAATAAAAACTACTTATGTGTTTGGGGTAAACCTTTTATTTTTTGACATAGTCTTCTTTTACACTTATATACTTTGCCAAATGCTGTTCTAATTTGTTGATCCCTTCCAAATAATAGGAATTATCCAAATCTGCAAAATAGCTATTAGTTGCTGCAATCTCCTCCTCATTTGAATATAATCCCAAAAGACAGTTGCCATAACCTTTCTGGCCGAAGGAATAGTCTTCGCCTTTTTTGGTGCAGATTCTCCCTTGATAACCCATTGTTTAGATTGTGCTTTGGTCTCAGGAATATAGTAATGTATCCATGTTTAATCCACTTTGATGAAATGATTCTTAAAGTCCTGCGAATTCTTCCTGAACAGCTGCAAACCATGCTTGCAGCATGTCATATGATTCCATTTTTGGTCAAGCATGTGCAATTGCAGAACCCTTCTTGCGGATAGCTTTCTCATGTCCATATGTTTATGCAAAATATTATTTACCCATCCATTCAAGATGCCCACAGCACTAGCAATATCACGCACCTTAAATCTTATGTCATCCATCACCATATCATGGATTTTATCAATGATTTCTGGAGTCATAACCCCCACAAGGCATCCAGAACATACAGCATCACTTGTGCCCATATGGCCACTCCGAAAATTTTGAAACCACTTATAAACTGTTCTAATAGAAGGTGCAGAGTCACTGTAACGTTTATCAAGGTCCTCTTTAGTCTCCAGAGGCATTTTGCCTTTCATAAAGTAATGTTTAATTACCACACGAAATTCCTTTTCGTCCATTTTTTGACAATCATTCGACTTTCTTGATTCACACAAATCCCAAACACAAAGAAATGGACCAATACAGCTGAACATTTGTGTGCATTCTTTCCAAAGATGCTACTAACTAAACATGACCTTGATACACGCTGGTGGTACCATCTCTCGAACTTTTCAAACGCCCTCGTATCAGACTAGGAAAGCAGGAATCTTTCTATCTGCTCCACCTGTTGCTCCTGCTTATTCTGCTCCTTTGCTTTGGAGGTATTTTTTAAAGGGCTTCCATCTGTAAGTGTGTGTGTGTGTGTGTGTGTGTGTGTGTGTGTGTGTGTGTGTGTGAGAGAGAGAGAGAGAGAGAGAGAGAGAGAGAGAGAGAGAGAGAGAGAGAGAGATAGAGAGAGAGAGAGAGAGAGAGAGAGAGAGAGAGAGAGAGCACTGCTGAAAAATAAAATTGTCACAAATGTGTTGTCTTCCAAATTATGGAATTAGTAGTGTTATGAGATACAATGATACATACAATATTATGAAAAGGAAAGTTGCTACTCATCATATAGTGGAGATGCTGAGTTGCAGATAGGCACAACAAAAAGACTCTCACGAATAAGCTTTAGACTGACAAGGCATTTGTCAAAAATTGATGACACACACACCCACCCACCCACACACCCACCCACCCACCCACACAAACACACACACACACACACACACACACACACACACAGAATTCACACACACTCATGACGGCACTAAAGTGAGCCATAGACTGAATGCAATACAGCTCTTCATCTCATGCAGGCATATATGACAGTGGCATCATCATTTCAGATAAAACCAGTGCCAAATTGTCTGTGTGTGTGTGTGTGTGTGTGTGTGTGTGCGCGCGCACCTGTCATCTATTTTGGACAAAGGCCTTGTTGGCTGAAAGCTTGTTTGTGGTTGTGCCCATCTGCGACTCAGCATCTCCACTATATGGTGAGTAGCAACTTTCCTTTTCATAATATTGTTACATTCCATCCTGGATTTTCCATTTTAAATAAAAAACAAAAAAATATTTGTGATCTTTTTATCAATTTAGTGTTTACATGAATAGGTTTTGTACATATTCTCAATATTCTGGAGTATTGTACTTGTGATGAACAAAATCTGTTTTTTTATTTAGTGGATGCAGGGCAAACTGCTACAGAGAATACCAGTTTCCCAGTGGGCAGACACAGTTGTTCCTTACTTGTGTGGATGGAAAGTGGCAAGTAGAGAATACCGAATGGGAAACTGTGCCCAACTGTGAGCGTAAGTACATATGCCAATATTTCAGTTCCTGTCTGTACTTTTTGAATTTGTGACAGTACTCCATTTTATTGTTCATTGTATATGTTACAGTTTCATTTGATAAGGTAATAATTTGAAGAAGTGCTGTGAGTAGTGCAGATGACATAAACTCATAACAATGTTCTCTATGAATGCCATTATAACAAGCAAGAACTACTCATATCTCACTACACGCATTATACTGAAATACACAAAAATAAATTCTAAGTATGGTGTGCACGCATAACCTGCTTAGAAAGTGAAGACGTCTGTGGGCTAAGTAAATGTTTCAATTGCTTCCGACATGTATTTCAAGTTTCCTTCCAACAAATATTTTTCTTGCATACTGTGTTTGTTTCTCACCCTGTAAAGTCATGCCATGCCACTTAAAATGTGGTTCCATGGATATAGTTACAATTATGGATAAATTTTTCTCTTTCCAGTCTTTACAGTTTTTTGGAGGAAACATGTGCAGTAGGATACTAACCCACTTTTTTTGAACAGTTTCCTAATTATTCTTATAAAAAACAGGAAATAAAAAAGCAGAAGCAGATGATGGAGGAGTTCTTGTTTATGAATGGTCATAAGAACAAAATTATATCAGACATAACAACGTACATGAAAGCATTAAAAACTAACAGTATCAGAGATAAGAATAAAAGAAAGTGAATTGGTAAAATGTGTGTGCAAACAGAAAAACTTAAAAAGCAGAATGATTATTTTTAGCTTACATGAAAGACTTAGGTACACTGTTGGAATTTTTGGAAGAGAAGACTAAGTGTAATTGGTAGCAAGGTGCCAGGTTCGAGTCCATATCTGGCACACTGTTTTAATGTTCCAGGAAATTTTCAATGTAATGTTGTTCTTGGGGAAAATGTAATGAAATGTTTTTTTGGATGAACTGAACATGATTGTTGTTTACCTGGCCTATCAATCGTTAAAGAGGAGATATAAAATGCCATATTAAACTTGAAACACGACAAAGCTGCTGTTGCAGACAAAACCCGGTCAGTGATAATGAAATTTATAGATGAAAGATACATTGCAACCCTTCATAAAATATTTAATATTATATTCAAAATGAATTGCTAACCCAGACAATGGTTATGATCTGTTTTAGGAAATACGTCGTTCCACCTGGCTGTATTTTAAAATTGTACTTTATTAAGCTCTACTAGTTTTGAGTGTGTCTCATTTTTAAGTGTGTCTATTATAGATGTGGGTACAGTAATAATATTTCTGAAAATTAAATACTGAAGTAGATGTAAGAAACATAAAAGAGCTACAAGTAACGTCACACTTTCACTTTAGACAAGACAAAGTACAAACGAATAAAAGTCATAGTGCTTATTAATAACTGTTCCATAAGTAATATTCATCTGTTCTATATAGATTATGAAAAAGCTTTTAAGTATATACAATATCAGAAACTAAAACTAAGCTGAAAACTTGACATTGATCGAAAGGACACCTTTTGTATTAAACCAAACAGTGAAGGTAAAATCAGATAATGATTTGTACAACCAAATACAAAGCAAGCAAGGACTAAGAAGCAATTTTTCAAGTTTCTCTTGAAGACACATAAGTATAAGTTATGGTAAATGGAAATTGGATCAACAAAATCAACTATGCTGATTATGGGATCCTGATCACTAGCAATATACATATAATTTCCAATAACTTTTAAATGCAGTAGGAGGTTGCAGTAAATCAGTGGACCTTAAAATCAAAATCAAAACTACAAAATTCATTATTATACTTACATTATCTACTTACTTAAAAATTGTGACATAACATGTAATGCACTGCCCTAAGAAACAGCCAGTATGTTTTACTTTCAAGGCACATGATTTTACAGAGAATTCTTACATAGCAGCAGTAAATAATAGGAACTCATCATACAAATACAAAACTTAATCTGCACTCCTGGGAGGCTATATTTATGCACAATATTGATGATTTTAATTAGTAGTTTTGTATGTTGCTACTGTGCTTTAATATGCACAAAACTGAATAATAGTTGGATTCTTGCCAATGTAGGCAATGCAAATACGATTAATATTCATTTATTGCTTCAATCAATTACAAAATAAGAGTGCATTTCTTGATTTGCTTCTGCTCTACCAGACTGCCACAGCAAGAGAGATCAATTTTCATCTTTTGTGGTCACACTTGCAAATGGCTCATCAGCAGAGATATAATTTGTGAGCACCTTATTAACTGCAAAAAATATGAAAAAAATAATAAATTTATAATGCTATCTCTAACTACAAAACTTAACAGACTTCATTATGTCACAGCTGAGAGGAGATGTGTGATATGGCAGTGTCAGATCCACAGAGAGAATGAGCTGCTATGTAAGAGAGCATTATTGAGGGCTGTTGTTCATAATTCGAAACTAGTTCCTAAGTCAGAAGCATTGTTACTGATAGCTTGCGATGTAGAAATAGTATCTGTGGGAGCTCCTACATTCTTATTAATAATCCACTGAAATAGGAAGCTGGAGTCTATTTTTCTTTTCCTCTCTCTCTCCTTTCTGACTACTCTCTTACTCTCTTTGTCTCTCTCCATCACCACTGCCGCTCTCTATTCTCTCTCTCTCTCTCCCTCCCTCCCTCCCTCCCTCCCTCCCTCCCTCTCTCTCTCTCTCTCTCTCTCTCTCTCTCTCTCTCTCTCTCTCTCTCTCTCTCTCTCTCTTTGCCCCACTCATCTTCCATCTTCCCACCCTTTTCTTTATCATTGCCCTCTGCCCTCTCTTCTGTACTCCTTCCTTCTCTTCCTTCCTTTGTATTTCGCCCTCCCTTACTCTTCCTCCACTTCCTGTTACCTCCTCTTTCCAATTTTTAGCAGTAACAGTGAACATACTAAGGACAGTCTCACAATACATAAGTTTACTTATGGAATTTGTTATTAAAGATCAGCCACAATGTAAAAATTTAGAAATGTAATGCTAGGAACAAGAATGGCTTCCACTATTCACAACATAACCTTTTTGTACTGTTTCATTTGTATGTTAGGCTGGTACCAGACTTCAGTCTATTGCCAGGCTACTGGAAAATGCAGCCAGTCTACATAGGCTCCTAGCAGATAATTTTGATCCATTTCAAAATAATATATATATATATATATATATATATATTAAAAACAACACACCCTGCGGATGGATATGTGTGTGTGTGTGTGTGCGAGTGTACACCTGTCCTTTTTTTCCCCTAAGGGAAGTCTTTCCGCTCCCGGGATTGGAATGACTCCTTACCCTCTCCCTTAAAACCCACATCCTTTCATTTTTCCCTCTCCTTCCCTCTTTCCTGACGAAGCAACTGCCAGTTGCGAAAGCTCGTAATTCTGTGTGTGTGTTTGTGTGTTTTGTTCATGTGCCTGTCTGCCGGCGCTTTCCCGCTTGGTAAGTCTTGGAATCTTTGTTTTTAATATATTTTTCCCATGTGGAAGTTTCTTTCTGTAACAGAAAGAAACTTCCACATGGGAAAAATATATTAAAAATAAAGATTCCAAGACTTACCAAGCGGGAAAGCGCCGGCAGACAGGCACATGAACAAAACACACAAACACACACACAAAATTACGAGCTTTCGCAACTGGCAGTTGCTTCGTCAGGAAGGAAGGAAGGAGAGGGAAAAATGAAAGGGTGTGGGTTTTAAGGGAGAGGGTAAGGAGTCATTCCAATCCCGGGAGCGGAAAGACTTCCCTTTCTGTAACAGAAAGAAACTTCCACATGGGAAAAATATATTAAAAATAAAGATTCCAAGACTTACCAAGCGGGAAAGCGCCGGCAGACAGGCACATGAACAAAACACACAAACACACACACAAAATTACGAGCTTTCGCAACTGGCAGTTGCTTCGTCAGGAAGGAAGGAAGGAGAGGGAAAAATGAAAGGGTGTGGGTTTTAAGGGAGAGGGTAAGGAGTCATTCCAATCCCGGGAGCGGAAAGACTTCCCTTAGGGGAAAAAAAAAAAAAAGGACAGGTGTACACTCGCACACACACACACACATATCCATCCGCACATACACAGACACAAGCAGACATATTTAAAGCTTTAAATATGTCTGCTTGTGTCTGTGTATGTGCGGATGGATATGTGTGTGTGTGTGCGAGTGTACACCTGTCCTTTTTTTTCCCCTAAGGGAAGTCTTTCCGCTCCCGGGATTGGAATGACTCCTTACCCTCTCCCTTAAAACCCACACCCTTTCATTTTTCCCTCTCCTTCCTTCCTTCCTGACGAAGCAACTGCCAGTTGCGAATATATATATATATATATATATAAAATTAAAAACAAAACAAAGATTCCAAGACTTACCAAGCGGGAAATCGCCGGTAGATAGGCACAATAAATAAAACACACAAACACACACACAGAATTTCTAGCTTTCGCAACCGACGGTTGCTTCTTCAGGAAAGAGGGAAGGAGAGGGAAAGACGAAAGGATGTGGGTTTTAAGGGAGAGGGTAAGGAGTCATTTCAATCCTGGGAGTGGAAAGACTTCCCTTAGGGTGAAAAAAGGACAGATGTACACTCGCACACACACACACATATCCATCCGCACATACACAGACACAAGCAGACATTTGTAAAGGCAGAGAGTTTGGGCAGAGATGTCAGTCGAGGCGGAAGTACAGAGGCAAAGAAGTTGTTGAAAGACAAGTGAGGTATGAGCTGCGGCAACTTGAAATTAGCAGAGGTTGAGGCCGGGCGGATATCGAGAAGAGAGGATATACTGAAGGGCGAGTTCCCATCTCCGGAGTTCGGTAGGTTGGTGTTGGTGGGAAGTATCCAGATAACCCGGATGGTGTAACACTGTGCCAAGATGTGCTGGCCGTGCACCAAGGCATGTTTAGCCACAGGGTGATCCTCATTACCAACAAACACTGTCTGCCTGTGTCCATTCATGCGAATGGACAGTTTGTTGCTGGTCATTCCCACATAGAAAGCGTCATAGTGTAGCCAGGTCAGTTGGTAAATCAAGTGGGTGCTTTCACACGTGGCCTTTCCTTTGATCGTGTACACCTTCCGGGTTACAGGACTGGAGTAGGTGGTGGTGGGAGGGTGCATAGGACAGGTTTTACACTGGGGTGGTTACAAGGGTAGGATCCAGGGGGTAGGGAATGTGGTTTGGGGATTTCATAGGGATGAACCAAGAGGTTATGAAGGTTAGGTGGGCGGTGGAAAGACACTCTTGGTGGAGTGGGGAGGATTTCATGAAGGATGGATCTCATTTCGGGGCCCCGGTCCTGAGACTGGTTTGATGCAGCTCTCCATGCTACTATGTCCTGTGCAAGCTTCTTCATCTCCCAGTACCTACTGCAACCTACATCCTTCTGAATCTGCTTAGTGTATTCATCTCTTGGTCTCCCTCTACGATTTTTACCCTCCACGCTGCCCTCCAATACGAAATTGGTGATCCCTTGATGCCTCAGAACATGTCCTACCAACCGATCCCTTCTTCTGGTCAAGTTGTGCCACAAACTCCTCTTCTCCCCAATCCTATTCAATACTTCATCATTAGTTATATGATCTACCCATCTAATCTTCAGCATTCTTCTGTAACACCACATTTCGAAAGCTTCTATTCTCTTCTTGTCAAAACTATTTATCGTCCTTGTTTCACTTCCATACATGGCTACACTCCATACAAATACTTTCAGAAACGACTTCCTGATACATAAATCTATACTCGATGTTAACAAATTTCTCTTCTTCAGAAACGCTTTCCTTCCCATTGCCAGTCTACATTTTATATCCTCTCTACTTTGATCATCATCAGTTATTTTACTTCCTAAATAGCAAAACTCCTGTACTACTTTAAGTGTCTCATTTCCTAACCTAATTCCCTCAGCATCACCCGATTTAATTCTACTACATTCCATTATCCTCGTTTTGCTTTTGTTGATGTTCATCTTATATCCTCCTTTCAAGACACTGTCCATTCCATTCAACTGCTCTTCCAGGTCCTTTGCTGTCTCTGACAGAATTACAATGTCATCGGCAAACCTCAAAGTTTTTACATCTTCTCCATGAATTTTAATACCTACTCCGAATTTTTCTTTTGTTTCCTTTACTGCTTGCTCAATATACAGATTGAATAACATCAGGGAGAGGCTACAACCCTGTCTCACTCGTTTCCCAACCACTGCTTCCCTTTCATGCCCCTCAACTCTTATGACTGCCATCTGGTTTCTGTACAAATTGTAAATAGCCTTTCGTTCCCTGTACTTTACCCCTGCCACCTTCAGAATTTGAAAGAGAGTATTCCAGTCAACATTGTCAAAAGCTTTCTCCAAGTCTACAAATGCTAGAAATGTAGGTTTCCCTTTTCTTAATCATTCTTCTAAGATAAGTCGTAAGGTCAGTATTGCCTCATGTGTTCCAACATTTCTACGGAATCCAAACTGATCCTCCCCGAGGTCCGCATCTACCAGTTTTTCCATTCATCTGTAAAGAATTCACATTAGTATTTTGCAGCTGTGACTTATTAAACTGATATTTCGAAACCAATGTAATCAAACTATAACTAAACAAATGCGGTTGACATCACTATACATCTTGAGCCCCTATTGCCCAATAATTCTTTAAAATATTATTTTCTTTAGTTTTACACCCATTGCAACATAATGTTATAGATTTAAGTGTATGTTGCTGTCTAATGTTGTTACTTGTTAGTTCCCATTTCTCAAAAACATACATAGCTCTGCAATGTTTGTCAATAATTTTGTATCCCTGTGCCATTATCTTTCTTAATGGTTGATATAGTGTGTAATATGTCAACTTGATAACAGTGTGAAAGCTATATGAACTATACATTGGTTGAATTTATGTTTTTAATACAAGCTTACAATGTAATGAATAATTAAATATTTCCTTGTACTGTGGATTGTTTTTTTATTAAATCAAATCTAGGGAGTAACTGTTGTGACTAGTAAAGTCTTTGTAACTGACAGTTCCATTGTACCATAATTACAGCCATCTGCCTACCAGCCTGTCAACACAATGGCATATGTGTATCACCTGGCAAGTGCAACTGCTCTGAGGGGTACACAGGCCCAAGGTGTCAGTTTGAGAAAAAGCCATGCCTCAACCAACCACCTAGAGCTGCCAATTCACGAAGGGTCTGCATTGGTGGAAAGTGAGTTCCACTATTTATATTTGCTGGCCTTGTCAGTTTACACTCATATCTGTTTAGAAAAATTTCCTCTGTTTGCAACAGGTATTATTAGTTTGCCAGTGGCTCTTTCTGAGTTATTGTTGTGAGTTTTATTCAGTGTAAGTCCTTTGCTTAATTTATAGTTTAGAACGTCTATAATTTTTATAACTGGAGCCGTTGTGTATTTTATTTTTCTGATGTTAACTGTAATTTTGAGTTTAACTCATAATTCTGTATTGCTTCTATTTAAAAACCCTTTTTTTATTGTTGTTGCAATAGTAACAAAAAGAAATCCCTCTACATAAGAAGAGTGCAAACTCTAAAATGACGTTGTAAACTTTCTGAGCATTCTTACCAAATTGGCTCAATTTTTGGCATAATTTTAAGCTTTCACTCATTTTCTTCTTCAAGTGCCTCATTGTTAATCCCTGTATTTTTGGACTACAATAATTGCATTTGATCAAATGTATATTACATACACTTAGGTGACAAAATTCATGGGTTAGCAATATTCACATGTACAGTTGATGCTAATATCATGTGTACCAGGTATAAAAGGTCAGTGCATTGGCAGAGTTCTCATTTCTACTCAGGTGAGTCACGTGACAAGATTTCCGATGTGATTACCATTGCACAATGGAAATTAACAGACTTTGAACGTTGAATGATAGCTGAAGCTGGATGCATGGGTCATTCCATTTTGGAAATCATTAAGGAATTCAATATTATGAGATCCTACAGTGTCAAGAGTATGCCAAGAATACCACATTTTGTGCATTACTTCTCTACAAGGACAACACAGTGGCCAATGGATGTTTACTTAATGGCCGAGAACAGCGCCGGTTGCACCGAGTTGTCAATGCTAACAGACAAGAAGGACTGTGTGAAATAACCACAGAAATCAATGTTGGATGCACAACAAACATATCTGTTAGGACAGTGTGGTGAAATTTAGTGTTAATGGCTTTATGACATCAGACAACCAATGTGAGTGCCTTTGCTAACAGCACAGTATCACCTGCAGTGCCTTTCTTGGTCTCCTGTCCATATTGGTTGTGTTGTGACAGTGCCACGACATTTAACAGTGCCGCCACAATAAACGGCGATAGAGGCGCTCCGCAACTCGGCTGAGCGTGGGAGTGCCACCTATCTACGAATGGCGCCGGCCGCATGTCACGGCCTGGTAGTTGAATACAAGATACTGAGTTGATATCATGCAACCAGCTATTGTTCCCAAGTGAGAGTGTTTGAATATCCACGCAATATTGGTGATTAAAGGTTATAACACTTTTTGGCAATGAGGTCAGATATTTTCACAGCATTGTGGATTTGTGTGTTCGTGATGGGACAGACATGGAACAGCTTATGCAAGCGCTCATTGAACAATAAACACAGCTGATAGCTGCTATTCAGGCACAACAAACGCAGCTGATGGCTCAACAAACACAGCTGATGGCTGCAATTCAGGCGTTGTCTGTCTGTCTTCCTTTTCTCCGCCTCAATTCCCTCCTTACGACGAGGCCACTGAAGACTGGGAGGATTATGAGAAGTGTTTGCAGCAACACTTCTTGGCTTTTAGCGTTGTTGACACTTCTATGTGTAAGTCGTTATTTCTATCTTGGATTTCCCCACAGATCTATCAGCTGCTATTTCAGTTAGCCCCTCTAAGGGAACCTGCCTCTCTGTCCTTCCAAGAAATGTGTGACTTATTGTCTAACTATTACCACAAAAACACCCATGTCATTGCTGCCTACGTGGCGTTCTACCGGTGTCATAAACAGCCCCATCAATCTTACCGGGCTTGGGCGGCGGAACTACACGGTCTGAGTAGGAAATGTCAGTTTGTCACGGACACTCATCATGAGTCTTATGCTGATTCAATGGTTAGGGATGCTATTCTATGGCTTGCTCCTGATAAAGAAGTTCGGCAACATGCCCTACAACTGCCAAACCCATCGTTGGCGGAAGATCTAAGCATCACTCAATCCTTTGAAGTGACTCACACTACTGGTGCGCAAATAGACGCATGGTGTGATGTAGGCGCTGTACAGTTCACTTTCAACACCAACAATTTGCCTGTTTCACAGGAGAACGAAGATGTGGTGGCAGTTCACTCGTGTAAACAATGTCACGTTGGGCCGCAACACTCGCAGCGAAAACAGCAACCACAGAAGCAGATTCGTTCCGCACTTCCTTCTTGTCCACGTTGTTTCATACAGCATGACAGGGCCGCGTGTCCAAAACATTGGGCCATGTGTAATTCATGTAGGAAAAAAGGCCACATTGCTTCTGTGTGTCAGTCCCCTAAAGTTCTCGTCGACAAGGATGAGACATTGGACATGGATGTTAACTGTGTGCTTTCTCAAACAAATAAGTTATTTGTTACTGTTCGTGTTCTGGATAAAGACATCCGCATGCAAGTGGACACTGGCTCTGCAGTGACTCTCATTAATTCTTGCATGCATATTTAGTTGGGCTCCCCTCCTTTGTCTCCAGTTACGCGAAATCTGAGAACTTATAATAAACAGAAAATTCCTATCATTGGCCAGTTTGATGCTTCCACTGCCTACAAGTCTGTTGTTAGGCCCCTCACGTTTTATGTGGTGGATCATGCGGGCACTGAAAACCTGTTCGGTTATGATTTTTCCAGTTGTTTGGGTTCTCCATTGATGATGATGTGCGCCTCATATCTGAGGATATTCCTTATCAACAGCTGGATGGATTGTGTTATGCATTTTCATCCGTGTTCTCTGCTGGTCTGGATCATGCCAAGGATTTTGAAGCCCACATTACTCTTAAACCTACAGCTCGCCCTAAGTTTTTCCGGGCACGTCCTATTCCGGTAGCGTTGCGTGCACCTGTCAAGGCTGAGATAGACAGGTTAACAGCTTCAGGGATTCTCCTTCCTGTTACCTCCAGCGAATGGGCATCACCAATCGTGGTGGTTTCTAAACCAAATGGGAGTCTGCGATTGTGTGGTGATTTTAAAGCCACTGTCAACGCTCAGAGCTTCATTGACACTTATCCTCTTCCTTGTCCTGAGGAGTTGTTTACCAAGCTCACTGGGGGCCAGTTCTTTTCCTAACTTGACTTATCAGAAACGTACCACCAGTTGCCGTTGGCTTCTTCTTCCAAGGAATCTCTCATCATCAACACTCCTTGTGGGTTGTATCAGTACCAGCAGTTACCATTTGGCGTCGCTAGTGTGCCAGCCATTTTTCAGCGGTTTTTGGAACAGCTCACAGCTTCCGTTCTCAGCTGCATAAACTATCTGGATGACATTGTTGTCACGGGGGCCTCCACTGAGGAGCACCTTCACAATTAGCGTTCACTGTTTCGGGTTTTGCATTCAGCTGGGTTGAGGTGCAATCTGGAGAAGTCACAGTTCTTCCAACCCTCCATTGTGTATCTTGGTTTCCACTTGTCCCGTGAGGGTATACGTCCTCTACGTCAGCACATTGCGGCCATTAACTCTCTAGCCTGGCCATCTACGGTCAAAGAACTTCAGGCATTTCTAGGCAAGATTGCTTATTTTCACAAATTCATCCCATCCACGGCAGCGGTAGCTCATCCTCTTCATCAGCTGTTATGCAAAAACATTCCTTTCTGTTGGTCCAACGAGTGTGAGCAGGCTTTTGTCCACCTGAAGGCTCATTTACAGTCGGCGCCTTGTCTTGCCACATTCCGTCTGGGTCAGCACTTGGTTCTGGCGACTGACGCCTCACAGTATGGCCTAGGGCTGTTCTCACCCATTGGTATGAGGATGGGTCGGAACGACCCATCACCTATGCTTCCAAGACCCTCAACGATGCGCAACAGCATTACTCTCAAATAAAAAAGGAAGCGCTCACTATCATTTATGCTCTAAAAAAGTTCAGCATTTTTTTGTGTGGTTTTAAGTTTCACCTCATCACCGACCACAAGCCACTGGTCTCTCTGTTCAGCCCATTGGCGTCGCTTCTGGATAAGGCAGCTCACCACCTGCAACGTTGGGCCTTATACTTGTCTCGTTTTCACTATGAGATTCACTATCGCCCCACGGTGCATGACCAAATGAATCATTTATATCTAAACTAAAATTAAGTCTGCAACTGACGAAAACAGCAGGACCATCCAGCAGGGCTTGTGCAGCGACAGACTTAACTGGAATACGATTCTTCTTGTCCCCAGCTGTTGTAGCAAATTCAATGTTCTCGATGGTCTTGTAGACCATTTGTTTAGAACGGCGGCGATATCTTCTGTACGGCATCTTGGCAGCATTCAATGCAGTTGCCTGTGCAGCAGCAGCAGCCGCTGCGCGGCGCTCGTTCGCTTATATACATGTCCGAACACGCGTGACCTTGATTCGGACTTAGAATATTTCTGCCTGCTGGCGGAGCATTATCCCGGACGCGAGCACTAGTTGTTCTAGGTGCTCGCGTCCGCTGTGCACCAACCAGGCGCGCTGCCAAGATTACTCTGACGCATTGTCGCGTTTGCCGATGGGCCCCGACTCGATTTACGATCGTGATGAACTACTCTGTTTCCACATTGATGAGGAAGAACGTCATGCGGGTGAGGGTTTTCCACTTACAGGTTCGCAGGTTGCATTGGCTACTGTGCGGGACCCGGTCCTGTGTCAGCGAATCAGTTTTGTTGAACGAGGTTGGCTGGACAGGACCAAGGGCCGGGCATTGGATCCCATTCACAACTACCATGCCTTGCGCCTTTGTCTGTCTGTTTGTGATGGTGTTGTCCTTCTGGCCACGGATGGTGCATCCCCACGGGTCATGGTGCCAGCCTCTCTTCGCAAAGATGTTCTCAAACTGTTGCATGAAGGCCATTGTGGTATTTCTCGGACTAAGTCCCTGGCCCGCAGGCACGTTTATTGGCTCGGTATTGATTCAGACATCGCCCACATGGTTGCTGCGTGTGGTCAGTGTGCTCAACAACTGGGTGCACCTCGTACACTGCCCTCTTCATGGCCTGATCCGGCGCA
Organism: Schistocerca gregaria; assembly: GCF_023897955.1. NCBI lineage: Eukaryota > Metazoa > Arthropoda > Insecta > Orthoptera > Acrididae > Schistocerca > Schistocerca gregaria. The sequence goes on from NC_064922.1 coordinate 171,142,080, forward strand.
GCCATGGGATTAGGTGCACGCTGACTTTGCCTGCCCCTTCCTCGGTACTTATTGGCTCCTGTTGATTGACACCTTCTCAAAGTTTCCATTTGTTGTTCGATGTCCGTCACCTACCACTGCGGCAACGACGCTGGCTTTGTCCAAAATCTTTGCACTAGAAGATCTTCCATCCATGATCGTCACGGACAGTGGCCCTCAGTTCTCTTCACAGGCCTTCCGTGATTTTTGTACTGGACAAGGGATTCATCATGTTACAGCACTGCCCTTCCATCCGCAATCGAATGGGGAGGTCGAGTGCCTGTCCGCACTTTCAAAAGCCAAATGAAAAAATTCCTTAGTGATTTTTCCACAGATGACACTCTGCTGTAATTTCTAAGTTCTTATCACTTCACACCTCTGTGTGATCGCAGCCCTGCTGAACTCTTGCACGGCCGTCAACCGCGCACTCTACTGCACCTGCTTCACCCTGTCAGGCCTTGTGCTGTGTACCCTAGTGCGGGAAAATAGTCAGTGGGAGCCGACGTGTGGGCACGAGGGTATGGATGTCATACTAAATGGATTCCATGGGTGGTCAAGGCTCTTTGCGGCCGCCAGCTTTGTTAAATACGTACGGACGAGCAGATGCGCCCACGAGTGATGGCCACAATGGTGCCACCGCCCCTTCCTTCGCCTCCACCAGCCCGAGAAGCCAGTCCTGTTGCTGCTGCCGATCTACCATACGTGTTGATGCAGCCGACATCGCTACCGCTTCTGAGTACGCCAGAATCGGCCCCAGTTACAACGACGCCTTCTCCGGGACCCATCTCGCTGGAGCACACCCCCAGGTCCACGACACTTATCGATGCTGCTCCGGAGTTTTCACCCATCATCTCATCCAGGAGGCACGTTTCATGCACGAGCTTCTGTTCTGGACATTTTCGACCATACTCTCGTGTATCTCCGCGGGATCCTCTCGGGGCCTCACAAGAGGTCATGTCTCCAAGGAAGTGAGTTTTTTTTTTCAAGGGGGGAAAAGTGTTGTGACAGTGCCACGACATTTAACAGTGCCGCCACAACAGTACGCGCAAACGGCGATAGAGGCGCTCCACAACTCGGCTGAGCGCGGGAGCGCCACCTAGCTACGTTCGACGCCGGCCGCATGTCACGACCCGGCAGTCGAATACGAGTTACTGAGTTGATATCATGCAACCAGCTATTGTTCCTAAGTGAGAGTGTTTGAATATCCACGTAATATTGGTGATTAAAGGTTATAACAGGTTGGTCCCTAGATGACTGGAAAACAGTGGCCCGATTGGATGAATCGCAATTTCAAATGGTAAGATCTGATGGTAGGGTTGAAATGTGGCACAGAACCCCGTGAAGCCTTTGGGGTGGTGGGTGGATAATAATGTTGAATTTGTTTGTTCATCACTGTCTTTTACAAGAGCCTGAAAATTATTTTTTTATGGTCAGCCAGAAAGTGATGTAGAATGTAGTGATCATAATTTCCAGTCCACAAGTCCACATTCTTCTTCTGCTCACTGAAAGAAATTGTTTCTACTCTCAACATTTCTACAGGTGACTTCCAACAACTTGTTGAATTTATGCCACATCAAGATACTGCACTATGCCAGGCAGAACCAGGTCTGACTTGATATTAGAAGGTATCCAATGACTTTTGTCACCTCCATGTAAAATATTGCTATTTCTCATGCCTGGAAGTGACCTTCCCAGTAAAGAACATTCATAAAATACAAAGGAGTTACAGTGTAAATAGTAAAGTGAAAATAACAATAATAAATGTGACTATTCTAGTATGCACCATTTAAAGATTAAAATAATCTGTCACTGAAAGCAGCATTTCAGAGTTATCAAGATTATTACAAATATGAACAAGTAGAGACAAGAAGTAAACATATTGCCAGAATGTTAAGGAATTCAAGTAACACTAGAGTACATGCTAGAAATTGCTTTATAGATTGAGAGACAGATCATGTGCTGAGTTTTAACAGTTATCTAGAGCATATGTGTGGCCCTGACTAACAACTAAGAGCTATAACACAGGGAACAGAATAGAATCTTTCTTGTCATGTGACATGTAATATACAGTCATTTGATTGAAACATTGGGGATTCCTCAATGAATACAGTGGTATGCCTAGATGATTTATATAAAAACAACAACCATGTATGTTAAAAGAAAACATTCATGTGCATGCACATTAACACATAGAAAGCTAAATATGTGTTGCATACTTTTCTTAAATTTTTCCACACTGCTACGGCATTTTCAAGTATTTTTCAGAGTTGTTTTTGTAGTTTACTCATGGGTGTATACAAAAAGAACACATACCTACTTTAAAGAAGAACACACACATACACAGAGATTAAAATGTAGTAATATTATTATTAATAATAATATCTGCTTCTTGTTTTCCTTGGCTATAAAATCTTCCATGCTGTAATAACATTTGCTTTTTAGTATTTTTCAATATTTACTTCTGTGCTTTCTAGCTTTCAGTCTTTAAACTTGGACTGTATTTTATTGCTAAGTACCAAAGACATGTAAAATGGCATATTTTCAAACGAGCTAAGTCTGAGGCAAGGTAACAAGTAGTCTGATTTATGTCTTGTTTCATAAGCAAGTGTAACAGACTTTCCTTCAAAGCAAAATATTTTTTTAGTTCAAAAGGAGTCATTCGTATATAAGCATGCAAGGAGTTGCCATGAAGTCAAGGCGCAGTTAGACAGAGTAAATTGTATAATTAAGTGGCACACTTCTCATAACATGCTTAAAAGTGGTTTAGGTACCCCATACTTTCTTAGAAGCTGGAAACCTAGACTGAAAAACTGCCAATGAGTTTCCATTTAAACATGTATTTTCTGACATAACTGAGAAGGCCACCTACAATAAGCTAACAATATCTGTGTGAAATCAAAATTTAATATTTTCACATCAGTTTGGCTTCATGAAAATTAAATTAATGTCTGTAACTACAACATTATTAACTGGCAGATAATAACTGCCATAGGACATAGAAAAGCATTTGACTGTGTCAACTACATACATTGTATTTGTTTGTCAATCTGGGATCCCGAGAATTAGAAGAACAAGCTACTTTAGTTGATAAAATAATAAAAGCTTTAATTGATTCCTTTTAATATATTAGTGGACTGTTTTTCAGCGTATTGTTCTGTTATATGTTAGCCCAATGCACAAGAAGTGTGCATTTGGGTAAATAATAAGACACAAATTTTCAGTTGAGGAAAATTTACACAAAAAACAAACAAAAAACATTTCATCTGCAGCTAATGAATGCTGAATCCTTCTTAGAAGACCCATAATGATAAATCATAATGACAGTATTGAAAGTTGTGAATGTCCAGAAATATTCAGTCAAATTGTGCCAGCTATTTTTGTTCCTTGAACAATGGTGCTGTAGAATTGTTTTATGTGTTTTGCTGTGTTTCAGAAAGTCACATAGATGTGTAATTCTACTCTCAGCATCCTCAGCTATTTTTGTTATTGCTGACCTTGACTGTAGTTCCTATTGAACATAAATGATTAACAACGTAGCAAAAGATAGATTTGCTACTTACCATAAAGAAGACACGTTAAGATGCAGACAGGCACAATTAGACACTTACATAGAGCTTTCGGCCACAGACTTCATGAGCAAAAGAGAAACACACATCATTCATACTCACAAGAAAGTACACCTCATGCACGCATGATCCACACCTACAGTATCTTGGGCCAGAATGTTGTTGATATTCTTGTTTCCAGTTTTCATTTTTTGACACACAAAGTACTGCAGTACTAGTTGCCTAAGATGGAGAGAAAAGACAGGAATATAAAAAAAATATACTGTTAAACATCTGCATGTAAGTGATCATATGCCATCCAATGTTTCCAGCACCACACATTGCTTTGTCTCTGTTTCACTTAGTAATTAAGCACTTACTATTGTTTTTTGAGAACTGTATTTTGAGAACCCTTTCCTATATTTGCCTTTTGGTAAGACTATACGTTAATTATATGATATCCTATGATGATGTTCGTAATTTTCTTACCAGAACCTGCACAATAACCTGTCTGGATCATCACCAATTTCCTGATGGCTCATCAGTAGCAAACCTTGTCTGCAAAGAAGGAGACTGGGTGCCTGCAAAACCAGATTGGGTGCAGGTGCCTGACTGTGAACGTAAGTTAAGCACACTGGATTTTTTTTTTTTTTATACATTTGTTGACAGCATATATAAAATGAAAATCAATTTTTTTCCATCATTCATTTTGGTATTGCTCCATTCTCTTTACATGTCAAAACCATTTTAAGCTATTTCCTACTCCAGTTTTTTTCCTAACATCCTTGTTTCTCACTCTGTTACTCCTCATTTTTCTAACATACTTCTTAGCAATTATGGCAGCACTCTACCCCAGACTAAGTCCTCACACTCTGGTAAAATGGATTGCCCTGTTGTACCCTTCTGCTAACTTTTAAAGCCATTCTTGTATTTTCCATTATCACACTTCCTAGGTATTTAATGTTAATGTTTCCCTTGCCTTCTCTGTCTCTTCTGGTTACCACAATAGTATTGCTTTTCTCCATACTGCAATTCATTCCATATATTTTGATTTTGTCATTTAAGATGTGTATTTGTCCTTGTACCTCCTTAATATGGGTTCCCCACACCCCATCATCATTGGAAAACAGCAGTGAATGTCAAGGATATTGGATGGTAGCTTTGTGGATCACTTCTGACATCCTTATTCTACATGGGAGTGACCTGTGCTTTCTTTCAACCACTGGGCACTGTCTTTTGTTCAAGGGCTCTGCAGTCAAATATAGTTAAAAATAGCTAACTCAGCTGAAAATACAGAACAGAATCTGATAGGAATTCAATAAGGCCTTAGAGCTCTGTTGATTTTTAGTGATTTCAGCTGTTTCTCAACACCATTGACACTAACATCCCTATAACTCATCTTTGCAGTGGTGCAAGAATTAAGCTCTGGCAATACTGCTGGATATTTGAATGTGTGTTAAGAATTCCTGCTTTTGCTTCACTACCCTCAAATTCAATTTCTGTTTTGTCCATGACTGTCTGGTACCACTAACAGCCTTAATGTATGATCATAATTTCTCACAAATTGCTGTCTTGACAGCAAAACACATTTCATTCAGCATGTCTTTTTCTATAGCCCTGCAGTTTATTTTGCCCCTACATGCAATAGTCTCAGTTTCCTTAGAAGTTTCTTTGCTGTGACTGCATTCCATGGAGTGTCCTTCTTGTGATAAACTGTTCTAATAGGTACATATCTATCATGTATGTTGTCAGTTATTCTTTTTGTCTTGAGAGACAGTTCTTGCACAAGGCCCACTGCAGAGCTAAATGTTTAATGTTCCGTACTGATATACAACACTACTCCCTCTTTATCTAGTTTGCTGAACATATAAATCCTTGTACATGCTTTAGTTGTCCTTTGTAGTTGGTAGTCATCATTTCTGCAATTGCTTTGTGGTCTTGTCTGTCTTAATTGCATTAATTTTTTTAAATAGTCACCTCTTTCATTACAACACAAATCATCATCAGATGTGACTGCTTTGATTACAAGAGTAACCTGTCTGCTTATCAGCAGATATTTAATTTTTCCCCTGTGACATGTCATGTAAATGTTGTTGATTATTTGACAGTTTACTCTTGTACTGAAGCTGTCAGATCTGAGGATGGTTCACAATGAACTGAAACTGCTCATTTAAAAAAAAAATTAATGCAGTCAAGACAGATAGTAAAAAATATGTTTTAAGACCAGTGAGTGCAGAGTTTCCACAAGGACATTATGTCAATATTTCCATATGTCTCATAATCACTGATACCAGTTTCAGTGTGCATGTTCTCAAAGAACTCAGGCGGCCTATTTGTTGCCATTATATCCAATATGCACTGATCAGCCAGAACATTATCTCCACCGATGTACTATTCGTATAAATCCATTCAGGCAATAACAAGGTCACCTGATGGTGAATGACTGCTAGTCAAATGCATCCATGGTGCACATAGAATCAGTGAGTGTGCTGTCTGTGTGTAGAATGGGGAAGGCATGTGATCTATTTGAGTTTGCCCAAGGGCATATTGTGATGGCCTGGAGGCTCAATACGATCATTTCGGAAACTGCATGACTTGTCGGGTCTTAGTGGAGTGCTGTGGTGACTGTCTTTAACACATGGGGAAACCATGTCCAGACATTGTGGAGCTGGTGGCCACCCCTCATTACAGATGTCATATGTCATAGGCCAGGGCTACTGGTAAAACAGGACAGGTGGTGAACTGTGTTGGAACTAACATCAGACTTTAATTCTGGGCAGAATACAAGTGTGACTGAACACACAGTACACCAAACACTCTTAACAATGGGTCTCAGCAGCTGACAATCAGTGCATGTGCCAGTGTTAACACAATGACATTTGCAGCTATGACTGAAATGGTCACTGGCACTGGATATTGGCACAGTGGCAGAGCCATGGTCTGATGAATCCTGATACCTTCTTCATCAAGCTGATGGGAGGGCACGAATATGTCATGTTCTACCGAACAGCTTCTTGACACCTGCACTGCGGGATGGAGACAACCTAATGATGGCTTCATTAGTCCATGAGGGAACATTCATGTGGGCATCTATGGGTCTGGTGGAGCTTGTGCAAGGCACCATGATGGCCAAGGAGTATCATGCACTGGTTGCAGGCCACATATACCCCTTCATGACAATCATATTTTCCTATGGCAGTGTCATTTTTCAACAAGATAATTTACCAATTTACAAGGCCAGGAGTTTATTGGAGTGGTTTGAGGAAAATAGCTGCAAGTTCCAGTTGATGTCCTGGCTCCCAGCTTACCATATCTGAACTCGATTGAACACATCTGGGGTGTGAGTAAACATGGTGTCAGGGTTCATCACATCCCTCCCCAGAATTCACAAGAGTTAGGTGACTTATGTGTGCAGCTGTGATGTTAACTCCCTCCAGCAACCTACCAAGATATTGCTTCCATGCCACAATGCATCATTGCTGTTATCTGTGCCAAAGGTGGACATACCAACTACGCCCCTGTAACTCTCCTGGCTTCAACCTTCGTTAGTCATTGTCCTCACCCATCTAGCCCTTTTCCTGTTCCCATTCCATCACTACATAGACCCCTATTCCTCCAACATACCCAGTCTTTTGCTTCTCTCTTTTTCTGCCACCCTCTCCCTCACTCCTTCCCCCACCCTCTGTTTAACCTCCTGACTGCACCTAGCTGCCCTACCATCTCTCCACCTCATCCTTGCACACTCCTCAGTAGCACTTCACTGTATGACACCCCTACCCTGCTATCCCTCCCCTGCCCCACCACAGCCTTCTCATTACCTTCACCCAGTTGCCTCTTCCATCATGTGCTGCTGCTGCTGCTCATAGTCTGGCTTCAGCTGCCAGAGAGTGTGGTCACGTGTGTGTGAGTTGCATTTGTGTGTGTGTCATCTATTTTTGACGAAGGCCTTGTTGGCTGAAAGCTTAATTTTGTGACAGTCTTTTTGTTGTGTCTTTCAGTGACTCAGCATCTCCACTGTATGGTGTGTAGTAACTATCCTTTTCATAATATTGTTACATTCCATCCTGGATTTTCCATTGTTTGACTATCAGGTAGGTGGTCATAATCTTCTGGCTGATCATTGTATTTCCATTATGAGTAGACCTACATGCTGTCTGTTCTAGGTAATTTTTGGAGAACACATTTAATCCATCACTTACAAAACTATAATTTTCCCAGTTGACAGTTGGATGATTAAAGTGTCCTCATATGCTTCACATAAAGTAAATAAACAACTCATTAGAATCATCCTTATGAAAATAAAAATTAAGTATATTAAAACTGCAGTGCAGTAAAATACAAATGTAGTAGCTTCATAATACTGTATACTGAATTACAGAAATAACGAAATGTGACAGTATTTGTGATTGGATAAGCGACTGGAGTATCAGTCTTACTGTTAACAATTTTATGACACTACTGCTGGCCATTGGCTGAAGCAGTGTTTTGCTTAGATTTTGGGTCATACCCATAACACCACATCTTTTCATCTGCATCATTTCTGATAAAAGTCAGTTGTGACTCTTCTTTTAAATCTTGGTACACATTAACATGAATGGCACCCTTATACATTGTAAAGTGCACATGAGACAAATTTTGGTCCTATAATGCCACCTTTAAGTCTTCAAACAAAATACTTTAAAATGTACTAAAGGATATTTCAGCCAGTTCCACACCAAATATGAGCATCAGAGGATATTAAACATTTACAAAGAAGGTCAACACTTATTATGGTCAAAGATTTGTTTGATCCATGGGGGAGCATCATAGAGATGCTGAAAAACCAGGACTAGCAGATCTGTGAAGACAGACAACAACTGTCCCACGAAATCTCAAATCTCACCTAAAAAATTTCAACAATCATCATTAAGGGAGGAATCTAGATGTAACTACAAGTGCCTACATGTCACTCCCATACAGACGACGAAGAAATATTAGACTAAGTGAATACACAGAGGCATTTAAGCAATCATTCTTCCTGTGCTCCACTGGAGCACATGACATGTGACACCCTGGTTGGGCATGTGAAGTCATTACTAGTCTGTGACGTAAAGTGAGAGACTTTGTTTCAAGAATGTGGTGGCTGCCCTGGAAATGGAGGACTGTCTTTCAGACACTTGTCCTGGGAGGTATAGCAGATAACTCAGCAGAAATTACACATGCGACAAGGGAGGAAAATAAACTAATTAAGAAAACTGTTGCCTTTGATGGTTTTATTGATGAACTTGCTAAATGGTCAGTGAAAGCAGCTGAAGAAATTGCAACAACAACACATTGCAGAAGTGAAAGGGTGTGTACAGTGCTTCACTGTGATTTTGCTGAGAACTGGTCTGTAATTCTCCCACAAGAAGTACAAAGGGTATCATTGGAGTAATGGACAGGTTTCAATTTTTACAGTAGTGATATATTTTCAAAACAAGGCCACAAGTGTTGCAGTTATAAGCGAAGACACAGGACATGACTCAGCACATGCTTTGCTAGAAATGCACAAAATTCTTTAACTGCAAACAGAGGCAGAAAAGATCATTATTTCTGATGATGCACCTAGTCAATTTAAAAATTGTTACCAGCTGTCTGAGTTGAGTAAGTCACTTGTGCCAACTGACTGGGTATACAGTGCTACTGGTCATAGGAAGGAGCCTTGCAATGGTGTAGGAGGCCTGTTGAAGCACCATGCTGCAAAACATATCCTTGCCAGACCAAATACTGTTGCAATTCACAATGCTGAGGATATTACAAGAGTCATGAAATCTTACACATCCACAGCCCTTATTCTTTTGTCCAAAGAGGAAATCTAAGAATTCCATGAGCAGAAAAAAGAAGAATGGTCCAAACAAAATACTCGTGTGAAAGAAAGGCAGAAGACACATCTTTGGACCTGAAGTGATGGGCGAACTCATATTGCATGCATTTTTAAGAGCAAGAAAGAAGAAATTTCATTTGTTCGGCCTACACCTCAGAAAGAGCAGGATAATATTCATATTCACAATCTAAGAAGGGGGATGTTCATGGCATGTGTGTATGACTGTGACTGGTGAATTGCAGAGATTATAGACACCAGTTATGAGTTAAATGATCTGTAGTGAACTTTATGCTACCACATGGACCAGCTGCTGGATGTAGGTTTCCAGCTGAAGGACAGCATCAGCGCCATCAGTGTTCACTTCCTATTCACAATGTTTTGAAGACTGTAAGTGGTCCAGTTTCTACTGGTCCAACAGGAAGGTATCACTCTATGTCAAAAGAAGATACTGCTGCCGTGGAACACATATTAATTCATTGACTGGCTAATTTCAGAATAAAACAGAGCACACAGAAGTTGTATAAACTGAAACCCTTAAGTCTTTGGACCTTTCACATACATTTTCGAACCATTTAAAATGCTTGAAAAATGAGTCTCTTAGTCATCTTTCAAAACTAAAATTATGTTAATTAATGCTGGGTTTTGATTTTTATGAGCCTGTTATTTTATAATATGGTAATAAAACGGGTTTTATATATGGCAAAAATTTCAATTGTTTATAAAACCATTTCAACATAAAAGTGGAAGCTCTCCTTTTCATGGGATGTAGAACAATATGGTACTACTCTACAGAAAAAAACCATAATTTTATGGACTGGCGTTTTTGAGAAAAAAATACATTAATTTAAAAAAAAATTGAGAACACTGTAGTAAAAGCACTTTGACAAATAGTCCCAAGTGGAGGATTTCTTTGTAATCATAAAGCAATTGTCTTTCAAATAAAAAAAAACCAACAGAATATCTAGAACTGTTCCAGATATACAGCATTTTAAATTTTTTTCCGAAATTTTTCATCTTCAAAATGATATGCATAGTGTCATCTTTTGAGGGCTGTATCTTGGAGCAGAAATTTATTTGGAGAAAAGAAAAAAATACATGTTCCCTACTTAGTGCTTCATTTTAATGTATGCTAAGTCCAATAACATCTGAGATTGTGAAGGTAAGATTTTTTTCATAGCCTGCCTGAATTGATATGGACTATGACTCTAAGAGGTCGAGGGACAGTTAATTATCAATGGCTATCTGACCACTTTTAAAACAAGAAAAATATTTATAAATATATGAGTCAATATTTCTTATTTATATATATACTATATGTCTGAAAGAACAGATACCATCTTAGTATATACCGGGTGATAAAAAAGTCAGTATAAATTTGAAAACTTAATAAACTATGGATAATGTAGATAGAGAGGTAAAAATTGACACACATGCTTTGAATGACATGGGGTTTTATTAGAAACAAAAAAATTAAGTATTGCTGGACGCATGAAAGATCTCTTGTGCGTGTTGTTTGGTGATGATCATTGGCTCAGCTGCCACTTTTGTCATGCTTGGCCTCCCAGATCCCCAGACGTCCGTGCGATTATTGGCTTTGGGATTACCTGAAGTCACAAGTGTATAATGATTGATGGACATCTCTAGAGATGCTGAAAGACTACATCCGATGCCAATGCCTCACCATAACTCTGGACATGCTTTACAATGCTGTTCACAACATTATTCCTCGACTACAGCTATTGTTGAGGAATGATGGTGGACATTTTGAGCATTTCCTGTAAGAACATCATCTTTGCTTTGTCTTACTTTGTTATGCTAATTATTGCTATTCTGATCAGATGAAGCGCCATCTGTTGGAAATGTTTTGAACTTTTGTAATTTTTTTTTGTTTGTAATAAAACCCCATATCATTCCAAGCATGTGTGTCAATTTGTACCTCTCTATCTACATTATTCTGTGATTTATTCAGTTTTCAAATTTATACTGACTTTTTGATCACCTGGTATATATTTAAGGCTCACCAGCCACTTGACCATCTTCTTCTTCCGTGCGAATGCACAAACGGTGCCTGAACACTTACGGTAATCGGCAACACGCTGCGAGTAATGAGTATAATGGGCAGATGCACTACGAATGTAGTGCGGGACAATACATTGAGAATGTGGGTTTCACGGGAGGTGTGCCAGAGATAAATCCCTGCAGTCGCGCCATCCTCTGTGTCCATGGTGGCTCAGATGGATAGAGCGTCTGCCATGTAAGCAGGAGATCTCAGGTTTGAGTCCCGGTTGGGGCACACATTTTCATCTGTCCCCATTGACATATGTCAACTGCTGTAAGCAGCTAAGGGTGTTCATTTCATTGTAATTTCTTATTTAATTGCCACAAGCAGTATGTAAAACTAGAACTAAAAAAACTTAGCCATCTGGAAAGGAATACTAGTTACTTATGAGTGTCATCTCATATGATATTCAACATATCACTTTATAATATACACATCTATTATTAAAAGATTGTGTTGTTTGATTGTGTGTTCAACATTAAATTGTATTCAACATTTTATAACATTCAGTCATCGTATGTGCTATATCTGTGACTAGCCAAATATCAGCACATGGCGTCAAATCCCAGGAGACAACTGGGTGAAGTCACAAGGCGGAAGTGCCACCTATGGAAGAGAACACAATACCAAGCAGTAGTCCAGCTGAAGATCGCTGACTGTTGGCAGACAAGACACAGACTAGCACAAGCATAAAGTAACATGTGTAACAATGGTGTAAGGTTCAAAAGTAAAAAAAACCTTTACCACAATTATGTTAACGTGCCAAGAAGAAAGAGTCTCCAACAGCCTATCACCGTTCAGTAGTGTTCTAACCACTCTGCTGTGAATGCTGTAGTTAATGTGAGCATTAAACGTAATCGAAGTGAGTTGTTTAGAGAAGTTCTATTCCAGTTGTTGCAAGTTGTCATTGCTGATGGTGGTGGTAAGTTAAAAATTGTGCGTAAGAGAGCAAGGGACATAATTTGTAGGCTATACGCTTTTTCAAGTGCGAAACACACACATGCACGTACCGCAACTGTCACTTGAATCGGCAGCAATGCAATCCCCATGCATGCCTTGACATGTGTGGACCACCATTGTTTGTGGATCGGACTATAGTAACTGACAATATCAGATGTGAGTACAGAACTGACTGACCGGTTGCTGGGCAGCCATACTTATAATGTCTGTGAGGAACGCTATTGACCAGCGTATTTATGTGATGTGACAGATGGTGCACTCGTAGTGCTGCAATGATACAGTGCACTCTAACAGCCTTCTAGATCCTTTTCGTCTGGCAGGCATTGATCTTCGAGGGGGCCTCGTACCAGAGTATGCTCAATGCATTACTTTTCCTCTTAAACCATGGTCTTTTTACAGATGTAATTTGCCATTTCATTACTTTCAGTCATTGGACATCTGGAAGGTGTTTATAGTTATTTTTTGGTTCCCTTTCATATGATATTCAATTGTGTGTACAACATCAAACTGTATTCAGTATTACCTTGAGAAAAGAATGCACTGAATATGCTATATTGCTCAGACACTGGGCTCATACTTATTAGGACAGTGGTTCAAATCCCTGTCCAGCCATTCATACATCAAACTGTATTCAGTACTACCTAGAGAAAATAATGCACTGAATATGCTATATTTCTCAGACACTGGACTCATATTTATGAGGACAGTGGTTCAAATCCCTGTCCAGCCATTCAGATGCAGGTTTTCAGTGGTTTCCCCTAAATTCCCAAAGATTATGGCAGGGGGTTTCTTTGACTGGGCACAGCCAATTTTGTCCCTCTTAGATTCCCTGATCTGAGACTGTCTCTGTTTCTAATGATCTTGATGGTGATGAGAAAGTAAGTCCTAGCTCCGTTTCCTTTTTAGAATAAAAGTATTCCATGAGTATGGCTTTTTACTTAGAGTTATAAGTTTGTTAAATATAATGTGATTTTTGATTTAAAAACATATTGTTTCTTTGCAGCGATCTGTGATCCTCCATGCCAGAATGGTGGTAGCTGCCTCACTTTCAATGTCTGTCTTTGCCCCCAAGATTACAGGGGACCACAATGTCAATACTGTAAGTAATCTGTTGCTAGCTGTTTTGTGGACAGGTATTCATTAAGAGAAATAAATTTTAATGTTGCTCAAAACATTGTTCAGTGGGAATAACTGTCAGAGGTCTTTGTTTAGGATGTGATGTATCAATTCTAAATTTGAAGACTCAGTTGCAAACTGTAGTGGTTATGAATTCAAAATTAATAAGCTGAAACTACTCCATGCTGGATGTCAAAAAAGGTTATGAGCTGAGGAATTAAAATGCAAATGGCCATCTGTGGGATATCAAAATGTAAAATGAGCAGGCATAAACACAAATCAATAATTGGATACATAGGGTGGGTGAGGGTGGGGGTGGAATATTAACCATTTTATTTCCCCACATGACAGAGTCAGTGTTATGTGTAAGTATGGTTAGCTGGTGCGATGTCTCCAGCAGAATCTCATTGGGTATCATGTGGCCATTGTTTGACAGCCCGGAGCCTGTATCTTCGTATACTATGTCTTTGAACATAGAACTCTGGGCAGCTTAACTCCTGCCTCCTTCTGCACTTCATGTCTAATTCATGTCAAGGTACAACACCAACTGACAGCCAGTGTGATGGTACAAAGCTTCTTTTTGTTTAGGAAGCAAGAAATTCATTTATAATGATGCATTGCCACTGGTACATAATTATGTGTACAAAGAAAAACTGCTATTCCTTAAATTATATATTAATTTAATCATAATGTTTTCATATTTGGTGCTCTTTCATTGAGTTGGGAATTCAAATTATTTTATGATTAAGGAGAGATATGATTTGATATTCTCCCTCTCTCGTTGCAGTAACATAACTGTATAGCTTACTGTGTGGCTGGGTACATGTAACTTTTTTTGAATGTATGTTTGAGCAACATTAGATTTTGCATATATAAGAAGGAAGCTCTACTATTCATTGTTATCCTATTTTGCTTTGTTGTTTGAAATGGGGCAAATGAATTGGAGAGACTAAGAACTGTATACCATATTGCCATGTGCTGGAACTATAAAAATGGTATGTGTGTATCTGTGTTAATATTAAATATTATTCTTGAGTCATTAACTACTGCTTAAGTTCATGATTTGGCTCAAGCAGTGCACACAAAATATCCAAAATTTACAAATATTATATTCGATAATTAATACTCACAGTAATATACACATTACCAGTTTTGGCCAATTGTACCATTATTTTACAAGTGAATTTTATACTAATTGTCACAAGATGATTAAACAAAATGGAGCAAACTATCAATATTGGTGTATGTTATCAATAAGTTTCTATATGTGTTGATGTTTTGCCCCTGATAGAATGAACACTTTATGACAAATAGTGTAATAATGACACATCAGTGGCCATACCCCACTGAAATTGGTATTCTGTATATTGCCTTGAACAATTGTGATAGAATAAAAACCATTTGCAAATTGTAGTTACTAGAGTGTTGTTTCTCCAGTAGGTAGTATGACATTATTTATGTCCAATGGTAACTTCTGAATCATGCACTTCACATAATGAATTTTATAATCTTGGTCATGACACCTCAGGCTTAGTCTTGGGTCCATTGTAGAGGATTAGTAATGTTCATATTAAAGATGTAACATTTATTTTATACACTGTATATGACCCCTGGCATCAGGAATCTGTCAAGTGACAACTAGTTTTGACTTACAACAACCACTAAAACATTTTTGGCTACATTAAACCAGGTCATAAGTATATCATAATAGAACAATATGTTAAGAAGCAATGTGTGCTGTAGCATATGAGACAAAAGTAGCTGTTTGGAAAATAGTTTGTCCCAAAAATAATAAAGTAATAATAATAATAGTAGTAATAATGTTTATTTCAAATGCTTAAATCGAGGGAGTATTGCTTTTTAGAATGACAGTATTATGAATGGAAGGAAATAAATGAAATAAATACAAATACTAGGACCTATAGAGATGTAAGAATTACTACTAACTGCTCAGTATATGTCACTGATAGCGTGTAATGATTATGGATTTTAGCAAATAGCAGACATATAATACCTACCTCTCTGTTTTCCTTTTTAGTGGCTGATGCCTGTACTCCTCAAAATCTGAAATTCAATGGGCAGTATACGTGTCATCAATCTGGTAACCGATTTGCATGTTCAATATCCTGTCCTCCAGGAGGACGATTCAGTGAACCACCTGCTGAAGAATACATCTGTGACTATGCAACTGGAGCCTTTAGCCCACCCAATATACCACAGTGCCAGTACGGTAAATATCACAGTACTCTCAATTCAAGCTGTAAATCTAACTCAGTTACAGTGTCAAACAGTGTAAAATTCAGGATGGAATACTACAATATGAAACAGGGTGGATTGCTACTCTCCATATAAAGGAGTCATTGAGTGGCTGACAGGCACATTGAAGGAAGATTGAAGACTGCTTGATATCATCAGCTATCAGACCATGTCCTTCATCAGTTGCAGACAAAACACACATATGTTTAAACACGCATAACTCACACACATGACCATTGTCGTCTTTGCGTGCTAAGGCCAAACTACAGAACACCAAAAGTAAAAGAAGATCAAAAATGAAAGAAATGCATTGTAACATGGCCTTGTATTTCTTTTATTTTTGGTGTTCTGTTGTCAAGCCATAGTGCCTGTAGACAAAAAATAGCTCTGAGCACTATGGGACTTAACTTCAGAGGTGCCTGTAGACAACAGAGGCCATATATGTGAGTAATGCGTGTGTAAATGTGTATGTGTTTTGTTTGCAACTGACAAGGACTTTGTCCAAGAGCTAGTAATATCAAGCTATCTTCTTTCAGTGTACCTGTCAGCCATCCAACATGTGATGAGTACAAATCTATTGCATTTCGTTATATATTCGTTACATTGTTTCTTTTGATGAATGTTCCATTCTTGTCTGACTCTTGCATTTAATTGGCACTCATTTGTGTATTGTTGTAAATTTAATAATTTATATAACTTACAGATTCTCTAGTGGAAATGCTTCCATCTGAATTCCTGGAGTCCCATTCCCAGATTTTTAGTAACAAGACCACTTTTTTGGGTACAATACCACATGAATGGAGTCCCCTTGATTTCAACAGCAGGACACCAGCCGTAATTTTCCATAACCCACTACCAGGAGACTGTTTCACTTGGTCAGGAAGCCATTTTAAGACATTTGATGGAAAAATTATAAGGTCTGTTGTTATATTATTATAATTATATTCTTCTTAAGATAGCCAATGGTCTGATTTTTCCCAAACCGTATTTATTTTGCTTGAATCTAGACTGTGAGCTATTAATGATATTTGTTAGCATAAAACTACTTAATATTGAATGTTAAACAGTGTTTATTACTAAGTAATAATAAAATTTCAGGCAAAAGAATATTGTCTGAATTCATACTTCTAAAATAAAACAAACCTCAAAGTCAGAAAGTGAGATGATATACAACCTTTAGCAACCTCTTTTATGAATGGTCAGTATGTTCCATTTAACTTATTCCTGTTTGTCATCCTGCATCCATTGTTCCTCAATTTGGTCCTCCTAGTATGGACAATTCAAAGTATAAAGAAAAGAATATATATAAGAAGAATTGACCCATACATACAGTACACACGGTCAGGTTACAATTACTCCTTGCTCAGCTGAAGAAATTAAGAGTGTAATTAACCCCCAAAATCTTGAACTCTCATTTAGTTGACAATATCTCAGATAAAGTACTAAAATCGTATTATATATAGGGTGTGTGATTGTGTGTTTTGTTCATTGTGCCTGTCTGCCGGCGCTTTCCCGCTTGGTAAGTCTTGGAATCTTTGTTTTTAATATATTTTTCCCATGTGGAAGTTTCTTTCTATTTTATTTACATCATCATTAATTTGAACCCAACAATTACGTTTGTTATTGTCTCTGTTGCATTTCGAAATCTTCTCTATCATCTTACTTTCTCTTTTCGTTTGTACAGGTAGTTTCACTTTGTATTCATCTTCCCTTTTTCCGTAATCTACCATACATTTTATCCTGCCTAATTATATTCAATAATACGTAATTTACTTCCAAACCATAACCTAAAAATTTTTAACGCTTTCCACATAACCGCTGCTATAAAATCCGCTGTTCCAAGTTTACAAACATTTCGTGTAAATTCGTGAATACTATTTCACAGCTTCAGTTCCTTTCACCCATTAAACAACCATCTCAGTTATTTCCAACAACTTTCGTTTTATTTCCATTCCTGTTTTTCCAACATAACCGATCATTTTTTAGCAGCTTCCCACAGGTTTACACGTTATTATTTCTTCATCAAACAATTGTTAGCCTCATTCTCATAACCTGCCAGTACACAACCAGTCCTTTGAATACATTTATACACATATTTTTCGAGATTTTTATTCGAAAATTTTTTTCGAATTTTATTTTATCGGAAATTTTCTTGAATTTCCCCACCCTTTAATGTGATCTGGAGACAACATAACTACCTAACCTGTGCACCCATTGTTGTTCACCAACCTAAGTTCAACACAGGATCAACATAGCTCATCTCAAACCAACACTTTTTCGACTTTTTTCACACCTTTATCTCTCTTTTTAAATTTCTATTTACTTTCACTTTAACCGACTCTTTGCCTTTAAATATGTCTGCTTGTGTCTGTGTATGTGCGGATGGATATGTGTGTGTGTGTGTGTGTGTGTGTGTGTGTACACCTGTCCTTTTTCCCCCCTAAGGGAAGTCTTTCCGCTCCCGGGATTGGAATGACTCCTTACCCTCTCCCTTAAAACCCACATCCTTTCGTCTTTCCCTCTCCCTCCTGAAGAAGCAACCATCGGTTGCGAAAGCTAGTAATTCTGTGTGTGTGTTTGTGTGTTTTGTTCATGTGCCTGTCTGCCGGCGCTTTCCCGCTTGGTAAGTCTTGGAATCTTTGTTTTTAATATATATATAAAGAGACTTCCACATGGGAAAAATATATATGGATGGATGGATATGTGTGTGTGTGTGTGTGTGTGTGTGTGTGTGTGTGTGTGTGCGAGTATATACCTATCCTTTTTTCCCCCTAAGGTAAGTCTTTCTGCTCCCGGGACTGGAATGGCTCCTTACCCTCTCCCTTAAAACCCACATCCTTTCGTCTTTTCCTCTCTTTCCCTCTTTCCTGAAGAAGCAACCGTTGGATGCGAAAGCTAGAAATTTTGTGTGTGTTTATGTGTTATTTTATTGTGCCTGCCTACTGGCGCTTTCCCGCTTGGTAAGTCTTCGAATCTTTGTTTTTAATATATATATTGCAAATCACATATGCAACACATCACTAACACAGGGACTATTTCCAGACAAACTGACATATGGTAGTGTCAGACACCTTTACAAGAAAGATGGTGTGACAGATTAATAATTACTGAACAATCTCACCACTTACCTGGAATGTTCTGGGAAAAATTATGTGCACAAGAACCATAAGACAAGTCTTTTGTGAATTGTGTTTTATTCATCTCATGGCATACATTTGCAATCCGTTTGGTTTGCATACAGGAGACATGTCAAAAATTTATAAAACAGTTACAATGATTTTTACATTAATAAATAATAGCACTATCATAAATAACAACACTATAAGGATATTTCTTGAAATGTGAAATGCATTGCATCCAGCACAAATTTCCAGTTTGTCCCACACAAATTCTTCCACTGAGTAATCAACACTTCAGTGTCAGTACCTCATATAGCTTTCTTTTAAGTGAACCTAAATTCATCTGCATCATCTTGTTCCCTTTTAATTTATTACAAATTTTCATTCCCATGTATTGAGGTCCTTGGGCATACAATCTGAGGTGGTGGGTGGGGAGCATAATATTTCATTTGTTTCTAGTATCATGTGAATGGACAAAATGGTTTCCCTCAAATAATTCGTGTCTGGCATACAAAAATATAATAATCTCATATATGTATAAGGGTGGCAGAGTTACTATTTTAAGTTTTCTAAATAATGGTCTACATGGTTCTTTGTCATTTGCAGTGCATATATTTTGAATGATTTTTTTCTCTCAAAATAAAATGGTCAGTGCACAAGAACCATAACACCTGTCTCTCAAAATAAGATAGTCAGTCTCAATGTGAATTTCAAAATGATATCTACACAGAAAATGTGATTTTTCAGTTCACAAATTGTGTTATACAAAATTTTAACAATAAAATATTGCTATCTGGTCTCTTTTGTGATTTGTCAAAAGCATTTTATTGTGAAGTTCACAGTATTCTCCTATAAAAGCTAAAATGCTGTGATATTAGAGATCTTGCTGATATCTAGTTTTCATCCTCTGTAACAAAAAGGGTGCAGCTTGTTGCCTTGTTGCATTATAAAACTCAGGGAATGTGCTTTATCTGAAAACTACCTTGAGCAGTTGAACAGAGAACCGACTCGTGGCGATTACATATTAGACCTTCTGGTGACAAACAGACCCGAACTATTTGAAACAGTTAATGCAGAACAGGGAATCAGCAATCATAAAGCTGTTACTGCATTGATGATTTCAGCTGTAAATAGAAATATTAAAAAGGATAGAAAGATTTTTCTGTTTAGCAAAAGTGACAAAAAGCAGATTACAGAGTACCTGATGGCTCAACACAAAAGTTTTGTCTCAAGTACAGATAGTGTTGAGGATCAGTGGACAAAGTTCAAAACCATCGTACAATATGCGTTAGATGAGTATGTGCCAAGCAAGATCGTAAGAGATGGAAGAGAGCTGCCGTGGTACAACAACCAAGTTAGAAAACTGCTGCAGAAGCAAAGGGAACTTCACAGCGAGCATAAACATAGCCAAAGCCTTGCAGACAAACAAAAATTACGCAAAGCGAAATGTAGTGTGAGGAGGACTGTGTGAGAGGCGTCCAATGAATTTGAAAGTAAAGTTCTATGTACTGACTTGGCAGAAAATCCTAAGAAAGTTTGGTCTTATGTCAAAGTGGTAGGTGGATCAAAACAAAATGTCCAGACACTCTGTGACCAAAATGGTACTGAAACAGAGGATGACAGACTAAAGGCCAAAATACTAAATGTCTTTTTCCAAAGCTGTTTCACAGAGGAAGTCTGCACTGTAATTCCTTCTCCAGATTGTCACACAGATGACAAAATGGTAGATATCGAAATAGACGACAGAGGGATAGAGAAAAAATTAAAATCACTCAAAAGAGGAAAGGCCATTGGACCTGATGGGATACCAGTTCGATTTTACACACAGTACACGAAGAAACTTGCCCCCCTTCTTGCAGCGGTTTACCGTAAGTCTCTAGAAGAGCGTAGCGTTCCTAAGGATTAGAAAAGGGCACAGGTCATCCCCGTTTTCAAGAAGGGACATCCAACAGATGTGCAGAACTATAGACCTATATCTCTAACGTCGATCAGTTGTAGAATTTTGGAACACGTATTATGTTCGAGTATAATGACTTTTCTGGAGACTAGAAATCTACTCTGCAGGAATCAGCATGGGTTTCAAAAAAGACTGTCGTGTGAAACCCAGCTCACGCTATTCGTCCACGAGACTCAGAGGTTCATAGACATGGGTTCATAGGTAGATGCCATGTTTCTTGACTTCCACAAGGCATTCGATACAGTTCCCCACAGTTGTTTAATGAAAAAAGTAAGAGCATATAGATTATCAGACTAACTGTGTGATTGGATTGAAGAGTTCCTAGATAGCAGAACGTAGCATGTCATTCTCAATGGAGAGAAGTCTTCCGAATTAAGAGTGATTTCAGGTTTTGCTGCAGGGGAGTGTCATAGGACCGTTGCTATTCACAATATACATAAATGACCTGGTGGATGACATCGGAAGTTCACTGAGGCTTTTTGCAGATGAAGCTGTGGTGTATAGAGAGGTTGTAACAATGGAAAATTGTACTGAAATGCAGGAGGATCTGCAGCGAATTGACGCATGGTGCAGGGAATGGCAATTGATTCTCAATGTAGGCAAGTGTAATGTGCTGCAAATACATAGAAAGATAGATCCCTTATCATTTAGCTAAAAAATAGCAAGTCAGCAACTGGAAGCAGTTAATTCCACAAATTATCTGGGAGTACGCATTAGGAGTGATTTAAAATGGAATGATCATATAAAGTTGATCGTCGGTAAAGCAGATGCCAGACTGTGATTCATTGGAAGAATCCTAAGCAAATGCAATCCAAAAGCAAAGGAAGTGGGTTACAGTACGCTTGTTCGCCCACTGCTTGAATACTGCTCAGCAGTGTGGGATCCATACCAGATAGGTTTGATAGAAGAGATAGAGAAGATCCAATGGAGAGCAGCGCACTTCGTCACAGGATCATTCAGTAATTGCGAAAGCATTATGGAGATGGTAGATAAACTCCAGTGGAAGTCTCTGCAGATGAGACGCTCAGTAGCTCATTATGGGCTTTTGTTAAAGTTCCGAGAACAAACCTTCACCGAAGAGTCAAGCAGTATATCACTCCCTCCTACGTATATCTCGTGAAGAGACCATGAGGATAAAATCAGGGAGATTAGAGCCCACACAGAAGCATACCGACAATCCTTCTTTCCACGAACAATACGAGACTGGAATAGAAGGGAGAACCAATAGAGGTACTCAGGGTACCCTCCGTCACACACCGTCAGGTGGCTTGCGGAGTATGGATGTAGATGTAGATGTAGATGTAGATGTAGATGTAGATGTAGATGTAGATGTAGATGTAGATGTAGATTCACAATGAAACAGTATCTTCAGAAAGGGTAATTATCACTACAGGTGTACAACAGGAATCAATATATCAATACTGGACCCAGTCTTGTTGTTATTATACCCTTAAAAAGAAAAAGAGGAAGAATAGTATGCATCATGATGGAATTATTTGAATGGGATGGAAATTGGTAGGTGTGATGTACATATATAGCCAAACAAACAAATTCAGAAAAAATTGAATGATTTATTCAAGAGAAAGAGCTTTACAAACTGAGCAAGTCAATAACACATTGGTCCGCCTCTGGCCCTTATGCAAACAGTTATGGAACTTGGCATTGATTGACAGAGTTGTTGGTTGTCCACCTGAGGTATAATGTGCCAAATTCTGTCCAATTGCTACCTTTGATCGTCAAAATCCTGAGCTGGTTGGAGTTCCCTGCCCACAATGCTCCAAATATTCTCAGTTGGGGAGAGATCCAGCAACCTTACTGCCCAAGGTAAGGTTTGGCAAGCAAGAAGACAGTAGAAACTCTTGCTGTTTGTGAGTGGGCATCATCTCACTGAAATGCAAGCCTAGGATGGCTTCCCATGAAGGCAACAAAATGGAGTATAGAACATCAGCAACGCACCATAGTGCTATAAGGGTCCTGCAGATTACAACTAAATGGGTCTTGCTATGAAATCAAGTGACACTCCAGACCATCACTCCTGGTGGACAACAGTCAGATTGGTACACCACTGCTGTCTGGGGCATTTCCAGACACGTTTTCTCTGGGCATCAGGGCTCAGTTCAAAGTGGGACTCATCACTGAAGACAATCCTATCCCAGTCAGTGATATTCCAAGCTATATGTGCTTGACACCACTGCAGATGAGCCCTTTGGTGTACAGAGAACAATGATTTTTGGCACAATGAGTGCTATGGGGAACACCCCATTTCAGCGAGACTCCTATTAATGCTCCTTGTAATCACTGAAACACCAGTTGCATGTTGGATCATTGATATGATGAGTCCGGGGCACTGAATGCCTTTCTTATGATTGCTCGATCCTCTCTTTTCTCTAGGTTGACTCTTTGTTTCTTGATGCTGTGTTCAGCCGTGGTTCACCCATTCCTACCAACATCATCAAATAACACCACTGTACTTATTCAAATGTTGAGCAATTCACCGATTGCTCCAACTGACTTCTTCAAGCCCAACTACACATTCTCTCTCAAATGCTGACGTCTGGGTATATTGTTCATGTGCCTGTCTGTGAGGTATAGTTACTGTCCTACTGAGTATACAGAATGAAATTTGCAAATACTTTATGCCCTGGCATTGATGTGTCCCCTGTTTGCTACCCTTGTCAGCTGCTCAGTGAAATTGTGCAGCAGTGTCACATATTCATTGATCACCCACCAAAGTTTATAGTTTTGCATTTTCTGTTGATATCTGTGTAAATATAAATTTTTGATAAATTTTCATTCCCTCTCTCTTCTCTCTCTCTCTTCTCTCTCTCTCTCTCTCTCTCTCTCTCTCTCTCTCTCACTCACTCACTCACTCAATTTCTTTTTTTCCTTAGAGTGTATGTAAATGATTGTAAATGATCTCCCATCATATCTTCAAGAAGCAGAAATAGCTCTTTGCTGATGATGTAAGCACTATAATCAAGTCTAATGGGGTTATTTAAACACTTGAAAATGTAAATCATACTTTCTTGAAAATTGGTAACTGACACTCTGCAAATGGACTATCACTAATTTAGATGAGACACGGTATGTTCAGTTCAGTACTGTACAAACCCTTACTACTTCATTAGAAATAATGCATGAGGGTAAACTAAGAAATGAATCATAATATTCTAAATTTTTAGGTGTTTGTATTGATAAGAACTGGATGTCACATCTTCTCAAATTTCTTAGCTCTGCAATTTGTATTTTATAGATAATATTAAATTTTTGAGATGAAAAAGAAACCATTTCTCCATTGGCCTTTATCTGTTCTTGGAACCTCCTGCTGTCTCCTTTGCCCAGCTTGTGTTGTGAGTTTGATATCTTCTCATGACATGTCAAACACCATTGGAGTCTTATGTTCTTGACTTTCTTGAATACCTCAACAGCTTAAACTTCTTCAGATTTCATCACTTGAAATGCTTTCCATTCCAGTGACTGTGCATGCCAATCTCAGCATTTTCATCTAGGGTACATCTAGTCTCTTGCACTTCATTTTAGTAACTATCCCCATACATGCATTCTATAGCAATGTGACCTCATTGCTGTCTTCTAGGCTCTTATTTTGGCTCTGATGTTTATGTTTCAGTCACAGTCAGTACCAGCATTATTTTCCATTTTCTCCACCCAGTTTTCTCCCTGTAGTCTGTAATAGGATCAAGGCTTCCATTACTTACCATCATTGATCAAAGGTGCTGAAACTCTCTTTAAACTCACCTCATTCATTTAGGCTGTTTCATTTCTTCTCTTCCCAGGCATTGATCATCAATTTTAATTTTCCCAATTTTAAGCCCTTTGTCTTCCAGTGCTAGTCTTCACACATCCAACTCATGTTCTGTGACATCCTTTGTGATACCTTACATAATAATATCATCTGTAAAGAATATGTACCATGGGGCTTGGTCTCTGATTTTCTTTAATGGAACACACATTAGAAAGTCAAATGTTTAAGACCTAATTTCATACCATGACAAACACAGACTGCTATCCATTTTGCTAAATCTAAAATGCTGTGTACCCTTGTATTTGCATTTTAATATATGTTTTGTACATATGAGCAGAAAACTGTAAGCAGAATTATCAGAGAAAGCAATACAAAACTTCACACATGAAGAGCCAGCTGAGCTACACAAAAAATTATCCTATTGAAATATTCTGTGACTTTGCCAAAACCTTTGATTATGTGGATCACAAAATTTTATGTGGCAGTCTCTTGCACAGATGAGTTCCAGAAGTAGATATTAAAATAATAATAATAATAATAATAATAATAATAATAATAATGGCGTGTGACGAGGGCCTCCCGTCGGGTAGACCGCTTGCCTTGTGCAAGTCTTTCGATTTGACACCACTTCGGCTACTTGCGCATCTATGGGGATCTACTGATGATGATTAGGACAACACAACACCCAGTCCCTGAGCGGAGAAAATCTCTGACCCAGCCGGGAATCAAACGCGGGCCCTTAGGATTGACAGTCTGTCACGCTGACCACTCAGCTACCAGGGGCGGACAGTAGATATTAATGGTCGTAGGCTAAATGAAGCACAGTGTGTAAAATTCCTTGAGGTCCTGCTGGGTAACAAGTTAAAATGGAGTTACAAAGGAACAACCCTCACACAGCAGTGTCGGCAAAGCATAAGGCTTTCAGAGCTAATTTAAGGTGGGTAAGCAAACAGAAGTCTGTTGACACCAAATCTGGAGAACAAAGAGGGTACTGAAGAACAGTCATCTTGCACTGAGTGAGAAAGTTGAGTCCCTAGTTGTTGCAGATATCCAACAACACGTGACCATGGTGCTTTGAGCCATACCACAGGTTTTTTCCCACAGTTTCAAACAGCCTTACAACTGATGTCAAGTGTTGTAGCTAATGGTGACTACTTGGAAGGTCAGTTTCCTTTACATTCTGAGACCATTCACCAAACTCTCCAGACACACCTTGTTTATCTGAAGATACTTTATGAATAAGGAATTTTTATTTGAGATGGCTATTAATGTTACTCTTTGGGTTAATGGTCCATTGATTGTCTTTTAATACTCTTTTCTTAATAACTTTTATTTTTATTTTTCTGACCTATTTCATTTGTGTTTTTGTAAAGTATTTGTGAAGTATAATATTTATTGGTTCAATACTGTTACACTAGTATCAACTACTGTAACAGTGAAAATGTTTACAGTGAATATGGCAATAACAACTTTATTTTGCTTTATTATTGTGTAAAATAAGCTAAATTCTTTTCATATGGTTCTTAATGATTTCAGATAAATGCCTAATTTTTGAAATCATATTCTCAAAACACTGGAAATACGGCCTTTGTTTAGCAGGCCCACACTGATACGTTGTTCAGCCAGTTAATATATGTTGCAATTAGCTGCAAATCATTATACAAATCCTGTGATTGACAGAGCAACTAATGCACTTGTGAAATTTCATTTCTGTATGGCATACTTTTATTCACAAAACCGTGAGCTTAGTTATTCAGATTGATAAGTTACTGTGTGCAATGTAATGACTAATAAAAAGTGATTTTCATACCCTCTCTTTGGCATTAGGCGGATAATGTGAGGAAGCAGACCAATTAAAACAATCTAACAAAGTTGTTGTACTGAACTAGTGGAAGTGTTTGTTTTCCCAGATTAATATGTAGTCTAATTCTTCAACAAAACACATAACTTTTCAATGTTCAATCTCTTAATAAAATATGTAACTGTAATTACACTTTGTTATTTCCACAGCTTCCAAGGAGACTGTGTGTATACTTTGGCACAAGACAAAGTAGACAGTACTTTTAGTGTCTTAATAGACAGGCAAAATGGACGCCACATCAGAGTATTTGCTCAAGAGAAAGAATATGTGCTGTATTTAAATGGTGAGTGATTTACAAGCATGTTAAAACTGTTAAGTCACTGCTGACATGTGACAGAAAAGAAATAAGAGGAAAAAGGTGTAAACATTTATCCCACTACCGTTAGATACAAAACTAAATTTTCTTAGTGATCAGTGTTTAAGTTTTCATCACGCATTGTATTTTATTAGGATATGTTATTACAAATTTACAATATACATGTTTTATTTCTTATTTGGGTATGTTACTAGTTTTATCTTTGAACTGAATTTACCTTCTTGACACTTAAGGATACAATTATTAAAAATATTTTTTTTGGTAGATGATCTTTTCTGCTTAGAAGATGTAGCAAGCTCTGAAAAGAGAGATTTTTATTTATTTATTTATATGTTTACACATCAAGTTCCATAGGATCAAATTGGGGAGCAAATTTCCAAGGTCATGAAATGTGTCAGTACATGAATTTACAATGTAAAAGTAATAACAGATAAAAAAATGTTTATGAACCCAAAAAAAGTCAAGCCATAAGTTTAAGTAAACACAATCAACAATATAACAAGAATCAGCTTTATTTTTCAAGGAACTCCTCACCAGAATAGAAGGAGTGACCCATGAGGAAACTCTTCAGTTTCGATTTGAAAGCATATGGTTTACTGCAAAGACGTTTGAATTCTTGTGGTAGCTTATTGAAAATGGATGCAGCAGTATACTGCACACCTTTCTGCACAAGATTTAAGGAAGACCGATCCAAATGCAGATTTGATTTCTGCTGAGTATTAACTGAGTTAAAGCTGTTTATTTTTGGGAATAAGCTAAATTTTTTAACAATAAATGACAGTAAGGAACTGAGAGGCAAATGTCAAAATACCCAGACAAGTGAATAGGGGTCGCCAAGAGGTTCGTAAACTTACACCCCTTATTGCCTGAACCACCCATTTCTGAGCCAAAAATATCCTTTCAGAATGGGAAGAGTTAGCCCAAAATATATTACTATATGACATAAGCAAATGAACATAAGCAAAGTAGACTAATTTTTGTGTTGGATGATCACTTACTTCAGATACCACTTGAATAGTAAAAATGGCAGCATTAAGTCTATGAACAAGATTATGAATTTGGGCATTCCATGACAGTGTACTATCTATCTGAACACATAAAAATTTGAATTGTTCAGTTCCACTAATCATGTGCCCATTCTATGAAATTAAAAAGTTGGGTTGTGTTGAATTGTGTGTTAGAAACTGTAAAAATTGAGTCTTACTGTGATTTAGCATTTGTTTATTTTCTACAAGCGATGAACTTACCGGCCTATTTGAAACCGAGCCAATGTTTCACACAACATCCTTTACTACCATGCTAGTGTCATCAGCAAACAGAAACCCTTAATACTAGAGGACATATCATAAGGAACAGGAGTGGCCCCAACACTGATCCATGGGGCATCCCCTATTTGACCATACCCACTCAGACCCCACAAAACAGCCATTATCAACACTGTGAATAATGAATGACCTTTTTCTGTCTGTTGCTAAAGTAAGACATGAACCAATTGTGAGATACTCCCCATATTCTGTAATGGTCCAACTTCTGGAGCAATATTTTGTGATTAACACAATCAAACCCCTTAGCTAAATAAAAAAACCTAGTGTTCAAAAACCTTTTGTTTAACTCATCCAGTACCTCACAGAGGAAAGAGAATATACCATTTTAAGTTGTTAAATGACTTCTAAAGCTGAACTAAACATTTGATAGAAAATCGTTTGATACCAAATGATCAATTATCCTTACGTATACAGCCTTTTCCATAACTTTAGCAAACACTGATTGCATAGAAATAGGTCTAAAATTGTCTACATTATCCTTTTCTCCCTTTTATAAAGCGGCTTTGCTACTGAGTACTTTAAACATTCAGGAAATGGGCCATTCCTAAAGGAAAAATTACAAATATGGCTAAATACAGAGCCAACGTGCAGCACAATACTTTAATATTCTGCTGGGCAATCCATCACGTCCATGAGAGTCTTTAGTCTTCAGTGATTTAATTATTGACTCAATCTCCTCCTTGTATGTATCACACAGGAGTATTTCAGACATCAATCTCAGAAGGACATTTGCTAAGAGAGTTAATTATTGACTCAATCTCCTCCTTGTATGTATCACACAGGAGTATTTCAGACATCAATCTCAGAAGGACATTTGCTAAGAGAGTTATGTTTCCCTGTAGAAACTAAATATTTATTTAATTCACCAGCATTGCTCAGAAAATGATTGTTAAATACTGTGCATATATCTGATTTATTAGTAACAGAAATATTTTTACTACTAACTGACTTTATGTCATTGACCTTGCACTGCTGACCAGACAGTCCCTTCACAACTGACCATATGGTTTTAATTTTATCCTGTGAATTAGCTATTCTATTTGCATACCTCATACTCTTTGCCTTCCTAATTTTTAAGCACCTTACCGTACTGTTTGTAATGGGCTATAGTAGCTTGATTGTGACTACTTTCTAACATTTTGATATAATTCTCATTTTGTTGTGCATGATATCCTTATCCCACTAGTCTGCCACACAGGTTGGCTTTTACTGCTAGTACTCCGTTTAGAATGTTCTCTCAAAGAACATGAGAAATGTGTTAAGGAAATGATTATAACTGTCATCTATGTTATTGACACTATAAACATCCTGCTACTCTTGTTCCTTGACGAGGTTTAAAAAACTCTCTATTGCTGTTGGATTGACTTTCCTACGTAGTTTGTAATTGTATGTGACATTCGTTTGAGCACAAATGCCTTTTAGTGTCAAAATTTGTGCATCATCTTCTGAAAGGCCATTCACCCTTTTACTAACAGAGTGCCCATCTAGTAATGAAGAATGAATACAAATATTGTCTATGGCGTCCTACCGTTCCCCTGCGCCCTAGCTGAAAAAGTCACAGTCTGCACCAGATTGTATGAGTTTAGGAGATCTACTAACATCCTTTTTCTTGCACCATCATGTACAAAATTAATATTGAAGTCACCTCATATAACTAATATCTGGTACTTCCTACAAAATGAGTCAAGAACCCTCTCTAGCTTGAGCAGAAATGGTCTGTTGTCAGAGTTAGGGGAGCTATAAACAACAACAATTAGAAGTTTAGCTTCACTAAATTCAACTGCCCCTGCACAACATGCAAATATCTGTTCAGTGCAATGCCGTGATATGTCTATGGACTCAAGTGGAATACTTTCTTTATGTACATGGCCACTGGCCCACCCCGCAAGAATCTCCTTGAAAAACAGCCAGTTAATCAGTAATATGGTAAAGAAAGCTTCTGAATAGTCAAATTATTTAAGTGGTGCTCCGATATACCAATAATTTCAGAGTCAACATCTACAAGCAGATCACTAACTTTATCTCTAATACCTCCTATATTTTGATGAAATATGCTAATTCCTTCTCTCTTGGAAACATGATGTCCTCGGAAGGTGAGCACTTTGTTAGAGAGACTTCCTTTAAGTGGGTATGCCTATCAACTGACTTAAAAAAAAAAAAAAAAGTGCAGCTCTAACACCAACTACTGCAGGAACTTTTCCATGAGTGATCACACCACCACCCACTACACTGTCTCCTATAAGCTTTGCCAGCCTCTCCCCATACCTATTGAGATGCAGGCCATGCCTAGTGAAACCAAATCTATTGATAGACTCAACTGGCACCACTGGCAATGTGACACATGCCCTCTGCCATCAATGTTTTCTCCGCCCCCATGTTAATGCACCTAAGAGTTGCATCCAGATGAGGCTGATGTTGATGCTGAAACAGTTGCACGAAATTAACATTAGTGCCACCAGTTTCAGTAGCTATCTTTACCACGTTAACACCTACATCATATTCACCATCCCTAGAAAGACTATTCCCTGCTCCACCCACTATCACTACCTGATCCTCCTCCATAAAATTCCTACTTAACTCCCGTATGCTGTCAGTCACCTGAGACAACTTTGCACTAGGATTCACAATGCTGATGACCTGGTACTCACTCCCCAACACTTCCTGCAGCTGCTGGCCCACACCTCTACTGTGCAGAATATCTATTAGCAGAACCTTCTTCTTTCTGTTAGACTTTGCAACTGACCTGTCTGAGCATCACGTAACCCACAGGATTGGAGATTGCACACTTGTGTCTTAGTCATGTAGAACTGATATGGGAAAATGAGGAGATAGAATCAATTTCAAGAACATTGAAGCAAGTAGATTTTATAGAGTGTGCCAGTGAATTAATATTGAAAAATAGTTAACTATTAATTGTAAGTGTATATAGATGCCCATTGGGAAATTTTAAGCTGTTTAACAGGAATATGCTACAGAAAACAGCAAGCACTTTATAGTCTGTGGTGGTATCAGTATAAATTTCCTGAAGGGTTCTGACAGGAAAAGTGGACTGGAAACCTTATTTAGAATCCTACAATTTGACCCCAGTAAGTAATTTTCCATCACAGGTGGATAAAGATTGTAGTACCCAAATTGTTAATATTTCCTTTGATAAAGTTCAAAGCAAGAAAATACCCAGTAACAAATGCTCTCACTGATCACCATGGACCATTGGCTAGAATAAATAAGTTGGTGTTTTATGATATAGATATTCTAAGTGAAAATCAGTGATATTAATTAATGACTCCAGGTTAATTGTTATTAAGAATAGGTTACAAGAGATAACCTGAGATGAAATTTGTAATGAACCAAATGATGACATGAAATTAATCTATTCCATGATAAATTCGTATTGTTATTCGAAAACAGCTTTCTGCATAAGCTTATCAGAAAGGACCTTATACAGCCATGTAAAAACCTTGAATCACTACTGGACTGAAGTACCTTGTGGAAGGAAAAGAAAAATGTACCTGTTGGTAATAACAAGTAAAGGTCCTTGCAATGGTTGCAAATTACAAAAAGAAGTCAAAACTACCAAGAGATTAAAAATCAAGGAATGTGCACATCATGTCAGAAATCAGTAACTCTGACAACAGACTTAAGTCTGTAGGGAATATAGTAAAAGAAGAGACAGGGCAACAGGCTACAGAACATGATAACATCACTATTAATTTGTAGGGAAGGACTATAAATGATCAGTCACATGTAGTAGATATGTTTAATAATGATTTCTTAATATTGTAATAGAAAATATAAGGACAAATGGTTCAAGAGAAAAATCAAATCAGTATGCTGAAAAAGCAATGCATATAAAATTCAGTTGTATGACTGTCTCCCCAACTTTTACTTCTGAAATTAGAACATTGTATGTTATTTCAAAAATAAAAGCTCATGTGGATTAGTTGGTGTTTCCAACAGAGCTCTAAAGACTTGTTCCGTCTTTCCTGAAATACATAATGCATCACTCAAGACATTTTTACAGAGTGACTGAAATTTGTTAAAGTCATCTATAGGAGAGATGTCAACAACTACTACTGGAATGTTTCGCTACTGTCATCATTTTTTAAATTTTTTAGAAGACAATGTGTTTTGGAATAGTGTCACTCCTGAGCAGCAACAATATACATAGTAAATCAGTTTCTATTCCACAAGAGTTTCTCTACTAAGAATGTCATTTACAAATCCACTCATCAAATTTTATAAGCATGAAATAGCAAAATACCACTTGTTGGTATTTTCTGTGAGTTATCTAAGGCATTTGACTGAGTGTGTCACAAATTATTCTGGGTAAGCTAAGATTTTTATGAAACTCGTAGTATACTCAATCAATGGAAAATGTCGTATCTAACCAAAGGAATACAGAAAGCTGTACTTAATAATTCAGCCAATGTAAGTGGGGAAGAATCTTTTGATTGTGTAGAAACTGCTATTAGAGTGCCACAAGGCTCAATATTAGGTTTGCTATTGTTTCTCACAGATCTAAATGATCTTCTGTCAAATCTACAACAAGCAGAATTAGTGTTTTATGTAGACGACACTAGTATTGTAATCACTCCAAACACACATACAGCAACAGAAGGATGGTAAATAATGTTATTAAAAGTACTATTGAGTGTTTTTCTGAAAAATGGTCTCACCCTCAATTTAAAGAAGACACAACATATTCAGTTTCTGTGCATCCAGATTTACTGCACCAGTGAGAAGTGTAACACATGGGAAGGAGATAATAATTATGGTGAGAACTCCAAAATTTCTTGTTCTGTATTGATGAGAAATTAAATTTGAAAAAAAAAACACATTTTGGAATACTTAAACAGTTTAAAGAAAGTCTTTATTGCTAAAAAAAAATTGCTATAAGAATAATATGGGCTGCTCACCCCTGATGATCTTTGGACATCTGTTTAAGGATTTAGGCATTCTGACTACTGCTTCACAGTGTATTTATTTCCTCATGAATTTTGTTGTCTATCATCCACTGCAGTTTCAAAACAGCAATAATTTTCTTGATTACAGTACCAGAAAAATGACATTTATTACTCCACATTAACATTGTCTTTCATACTGTTGGAGGAGGAAGTGAGTAGCATCGTGATGTAGTGGTTATGATACTAAACTGTTTCATGGAGGGCTGTGAGTTCAAAACTCATCTAGACAGTACAATTTTAATTTCTATATTTGGTTTGAGTACATTCCAGAAGTATCCACAAATGTCAAGCATCATTTTACTGGAATGTTCTGTAGCTGTAAATATACTGTATGTTCCGGCCAGAGGCAATTTGCTCTGCACTCTTGTGTGTGCAAGTGCTGAGTAAACCTTCATTAATTGAAGTTAGTGTTCATCATTACACTGTCTTCTATGTGACATTATTCTGGTAGAGATGCTGAGTATTGGAACCTGTGATGGCGCACATTATCGACAACACAGTGGCTCCGTCGGGCCACGATGGAGCCACCGTTCACATGGCGAGAAACCCGAGTTCAAGCCATATTCAACAGATCGGATTCTATCAGAGACAGAAGAAGAAGAAGAAGTGATGATGACAGCAACGGTGTGCCACCACATGAGACACCCTTCCGGGTTTTCTGGTCATGATGGCCGAGATCCAAACAAGTGGCTGAAGGTATATGAGCATATAGCCAAATTTAACAAATGACACCGTGTGTTTGGCTAACGTATTTTTCTGCTTGGAGGGCACTGCCAAGCAATGGTATGAGAACAACGAGGAGAAGTTCACAAGCTGGGAAGTATTACAGGTGAAACTGCGCAAGTATTTCAGTGACACACAATGACAGAAGTGCGAGGCTGAAGATACACTCCTGGAAATTGAAATAAGAACACCGTGAATTAATTGTCCCAGGAAGGGGAAACTTTATTGACACATTCCTGGGGTCAGATACATCACATGATCACACTGACAGAACCACAGGCACATAGACACAGGCAACAGACCATGCACAATGTCGGCACTAGTACATTGTATATCCACCTTTTGCAGCAGTGCAGGCTGCTATTCTCCCATGGAGATGATTGTAGATATGCTGGATGTAGTCCTGTGGAACGGCTTGCCATGCCATTTCCACCTGGCGCCTCAGCTGGACCAGCATTCGTGCTGGACGTGCAGACCGCGTGAGACGACGCTTCATCCAGTCCCAAACATGCTCAATGGGGGACAGATCCGGAGATCTTGCTGGCCAGGGTAGTTGACTTACACCTTCTAGAGCACGTTGGGTGGCACGGGAAAGATGCGGACGTGCATTGTCCTGTTGGAACAGCAAGTTCCCTTGCCGGTCTAGGAATGGTAGAACGATGGGTTCGATGACGGTTTGGATATACTGTGCACTATTCAGTGTCCCCTCGACGATTACCAGAGGTGTACGGCCAGTGTAGGAGATCGCTCCCCACACCCTGATGCCGGGTGTTGGCCCTGTGTGCCTTGGTCATATGCAGTCCTGATTGTGGCGCTCACCTGCACGGCGCCAAACACACATACGACCATCATTGGGACCAAGGCAGAAGCGACTCTCATCGCTGAAGACGACACGTCTCCATTTGTCCCTCCATTTACGCCTGTCGCGACACCACTGGAGGCGGGCTGCACGATGTTGGGGCGTGAGCGGAAGACGGCCTAACGGTGTGCGGGACCGTAGCCCAGCTTCATGGAGACGATTGTGAGTGGTCCTTGCCGATACCCCAGGAGCAACAGTGTCCCTAATTTGCTGGGAAGTGGCGGTGCGGTCCCCTACGGCACTGCGTAGGATCCTACGGTCTTGGCGTGCATCCGTGCGTCGCTGCGGTCCGGTCCCAGGCCGACGGGCACGTGCACCTTCCGCTGACCACTGGCGACAACATCGATGTACTGTGGAGACCTCACGCCCCACGTGTTGAGCAATTCGGCGGTATGTCCACCCGGCCTCCCGCATGCCCACTATACGCCCTCGCTCAAAGTCCGTCAACTGCAGATACGGTTCACGTCCACGCTGTCGCGGCATGCTACCAGTGTTAAAGACTGCGATGGAGCTCCGTATGCCATGGCAAACTGGCTGACACTGACGGCGGCAGTGCACAAATGCTGCGCAGCTAGCGCCATTCAACGGTCAACACCGTGGTTCCTGGTGTGTCCGCTGTGCCGTGCGTGTGATCATTGCTTGTACAGCACTCTCGCAGTGTCCGGAGCAAGTATGGTGGGTCTGACACACCGGTGTCAATGTGTTCTTTTTTCCATTTCCAGGAGTGTAAATTAAAGTGCAGGGCACAGTGTCCAGGAGAAACTACAGCATCCTACATTCAAGACATCTTGGAGCTGTGTAAAATAGTGGAACCTAGAATGAAGGAGGAAGACAAGATTGCACATCTCATGAAGGGTGCTGCTGAGGATGCGTATCGAGCCCTACAACTGAAGGAAGTTGTGATAGCAGATGACTTCATAAAATGGTGCTAGTATATCGAGACAATGCATCAAAAAAGAATTACATGCAAAAAGTTTGAACGGCTTCCAAACATTGTATTGATGTCTGTGATGGAGGAAGCCACTGATATCACAAGTGTTCTTCATCAGATAGTGAGAGAGGAAGTTCAGAAGGCACTTGGATTGTATGGCGAGCAGAAAACTTCAAGAGGTCATACGGGAGGAAGTGAAACAGACGTTGAACCCAATCTCTCATCCTTTAAAATGGTGAAAAAGTCAAGACCCAGGTGAAGTTACATTCCTACAATGCCGCATGAGGAACCTGTTTGGACACCAAGGAAGACTGACGTCTGGAGGACCCAGGATGTTTTTCCACTGCTGATAACCAGGACATGTGGTGCAGTATTGTCGAGAAAGTTGGCTGATACTTGATGATGCCTGTGCCAGAAGACAGCAGACCGATCTTAGCTGACGCCAACTCTGGGATGACAAAGATGAACAAGAAGATGTGGTTGTAGGACGACGTAGGTCTCAGGCAATTATAGACTGTGGTCACTCGAAGATAATACTAGATGAGATGAGATACTGTGGACAGGAAGACGCGCATCCGAGTGTGTGGAGACTATGTGTGCTTGATGATGTGATCATTCCTGCAGTCAGTGCTAGAAAGGTAACTGTCACGTATCATACCATGCATCAATCCATGGATCTTGTAGTGGAATGTAAAAGAAGCATACCACTGAAGAATAACTTGGTCATCCCAGCCTCTGTCATCTTGTTGAAGAAAGGAATTGGTGAATTGTGGATAGTTAACTGTTGCTGAGAACAACAGATCCTTCCAAGATGCATATGCGTAGCAAATGCTGAGCTGTTAATTGGAGAACAGCTGAGCATTTTAGAAACCTACCATGCCAAGTCTGTGGGCGAAATTAGTGCTACCACTATGAGACAAGATCTTCTAACTTGACTACCACCAAATCTCACTAAGAAACAACAGAAGAAGCTACTTGCCATTCTTCAAGAGTTCTCTGAATGCTTCAATCCACAGGTGAAGAGCAAATTAGACAAACTGATGGTGAAGTACAGGATTAGCACTGGATACCATCAACCAATAAGCCAGAGAACATACCATGTGTCAGCAACAGAACGTCGAATAATTCGCGACGAGGTAGAGAAAATGATGAAGAATGGCATCATTCAGCCTTTGCAGAGCCCATGGTTGTCACCAGTGGTCCTTGTCAGTAAGAAGGATGGCAGTTGGTGCTTTTGTGTTGCTTACAGGAAGCTTAATAAGATAAGATAACAGAGGTCATGGGATACTTCCTAACATCATGCTGAATTTCCTTTTGCCTGGTGTAGTGCAGCAACTATACCTGGCATTAACTCAACAAGCTGTTGTAAGCCCCCTGCATACATTTTAAGCCTTGCTGCCTCTACAGCCATCCATGATTGCAAAAGTATTGCCAGTGCAGGATTTTGTACCCAAACTCACCTCTCAGTTATGTTCCATAAATGTTTGACAGGATTCATGTCACGTGATATGGATGGCCAAATCATTTGCTCGAATTGTCCAGAATGTTCTTTAAACTAGTCAAAAACTCTTGTGGCCTGGTAACATTGCATTGTTGCTGAGGAACATGAAGTCCACAAGTGGCTGGAAATGGCCTCCAGGTAGCTGAACGTAAGCATTTCCAGTCAATTATCAGTTCAGTGTGACTAGAGGATCCAGTCCATTCCATTTAAACATGGTCCACACCGTTATGGAGCCACCACCACCTTGCACAGTGCATTGTTGACATCTTGGGTCCATCCATGGCTTCTGTGGTATTGATAGCAACGATGCCACAGAATAGTTTCTCAAGTTGGCACTATGAGAGAGACAGATGACAGTGCCCTCTAGCCAGTGCTGTCATGGTCTACAAGCTCCACGACTGCTTCATCCCATTTTCATCAGGTGCAGACAGCCAGGTCACTTTGTTTCAACTTCACACCACCTTGAAAGCTATGTAATATGTTTGCATATGTTATCTGCTAGTAAAGGTGCCTTAACTGTATCTGCAGTACCAAAAGATTAGTACCTTTTCCTGTTCCTGTTCTTTACCCATGCGCCACCTACCAGGATACAAAAGCTTTGAGGGTCAACACCACACTCAAACGCAGCCATCAGCTCATACCAACTAAAACTGAGACTCATCTCACCAGGCCATACTTTTCAAGTTGTCTAACATCCAACTGATACGGTCACAAGCTCAGAAGACATACTGCAGGCGATGTTGTGCTGTTTGCGAAGTGATTTGCTCAGTTGTCTGCTGCCATAGCCCATTAGTGGCCAATGTAGCCACATTGTCCTAATGGATATGTTCGTCGTACATTCCACATTGATTTCAGCAAGTTGTTTGCTGCAGTGTTGCTTGTCTGTTAGCACTAACAACTCTATGCAAATGCCACTGCTGTCTGTCATTAAATGTAGGCTGTCAGCCCCTGCATTGCCATGGTGATGGGTAGTGTCTGAAATTTTCTGTTCTTGGCACACTCTCGAGACTGTTTATCTCAGAATGAATTCCCTAATAATTTCTGTATTGGAATGTCCTATGCATCTAGCTCCAACTACCATGAACATTCAGAGTCTGTTAATTCCCTTTGTGCTTCCATAATCATGTCAGAAAACTTTTCATGTGAGTCACCTGAGTACAAATGGCAGCTGTGCCTATGCAGTACTCTTTCACTCCTTTGGGATTTTCATATCGTTATGGCACGACTTTGGTCATCTCCATGTATATAATTAAAAACTCACATTAATCTTGTGAGCCAGCTTCACACACTCAAGCTTTATAATAATTAAAATCTGGTTCTTGTCTCTGTACTTTTGCTGAAAAGTCTGTTTATAACACACTTAAAAAAGAAGAAAAACAGCAAATTAACATTACCACTTCTTTCTAATAGATGACTGCCAAAAATTCTGGCTTGTAATTTTATACTTTTCTCCCATCAGTGTTTCTTTTGATGCAAAATGTTATATGTGTCATCATGTTTTGTTTTTACCTTTCCAGTTCTCTGAAAGAATCAGCTAAGGAACAGATTTAGATTACATTATTATTCTACTGTATTCATGGATACTGGAAAACAGAGTTCTGTATGAATCACTTGACAAAATATTTGTTGAGTTCTGCAAAAAAACAAATTTTGATAAAGTGAATTAACTTTGGGCCGCATTCTTATATCACATCGTTAATAGGCTGCCAGTGCAGCACCAATGCCATTAAAAAGCCTGCCAGCTGTTTACATATGGTATCATATTTGCTGTTCCTAATAACTGATCAAATAAGCAGAATTTTGAAATTGGCTTCAGGGACATTTACAGTAAAGTGCTTGCTGTGTGTTCTCAGTGGCAAACTTGCTGAGTTAGATTGTCAAATAACTGCTCCCTGAGAGTTACTCATGATTGTTTACCTAGGCACAACCCCACTTTTTTTGCCCTTAGTGTTTATGGATTTGTTGCCCTGGTTATTTGGATGGTTGTTGCTGACTTCCATTCCACAACCAAACCAAGAATGATGAAGTTGTGGTTGTAACATAGTAAACAGTAGGCAGGCAGATCAAAATGTGTGTAAATGCTGTATGCTGATGAGGGGGAAGATAAACTGTTTCACTAGGAGTGATTTGGATGTAAACTATGTGTGAGATGCATCTTTTGATCTTATTTTTAATTTTTCCAGCTGAGGGAACTCCTGTGTTGGAGAGTGGTAGACGCAAAATGGTAATCCCTGCACAGCTGCCAGGTGTCACTGTAGAACTTCTAGGATATAATATTGAATTGGTTTTGACTACTCTTAGGGTATCTGTCAAATGGGATGGAAAGGTAAGTGACACATAAACAACGTATGCATTCTCTCAGAAACTAACATTCTACAGTGATTTTGTAGTTGTGCTCTAAAATTTTATTTTAATGTTGCATCCTCTAGGTTCTGTATTTGTATATTCTGTTTTGTATGTGTAAGATTTTCTGGGCTGTCAAAATATTTTGTTGGCATCTTACATGTATAAGAATGGGAAGTTAAAAGAGGTGAGTGCTGTCATCACTTTGTTTATGACACAGAAGTTTGTAAACATTTTGGTATGATTTATTTTTGTGCAAATTCTAGATTCCCTTCTTGCTGTCCTTTCATCTGATGCATCAGCTGTTGGCCTTTGCAGATATTTTGGATTCCAAAACAAATAAAAAATAACTTCCTGTTAATAAATAGTTATAACGTGGTTCTGAAATTATCTGTTGGGTCATTCATTCCTGTTGTAAACAGCAGAGATGCTCTTATTTTGGCTGGTGGTGTTAAATGCTGTATAAATTTTTGAGTAAGGATGTGGGCTTTCAGTAATGTTCTGAGCTACTACACTTTTCATTTATGATTTCCTGAAGTTAAACAGAATAACTGAAACTAATGTTAGACTGACTAGAACAGACATGTGCTACATCTGAAACTATCATTAAGTAAGTTTTCAGTTTCCTTCATTCATATCATGTTTCCATCAAAAAAATTAGAGTGTGGTCAACTGCTTCTACCAAAATTTTAAAATCTCTCTCTCTCTGTCTATATTCCTTCTCTACTCTGTCTTTGGCACTGTTTCCTCTTTCTCTGGCAATTTGTTTCTTAGTTTTTAGTTTTCATCCTTGTATTTCATCTTTTTAATTTTCTGAACATTTTATTCACATTTGCACATTGTTTTATGTTTGAACATGTCTAATCATCCATTATTTATTTGCAACTTGTTTATGCATTTCCCACAACAGTGGCTTGTATTCCCCCCAGAAATTAAACAATAACTAATTATGGATTCAAAGTAACTATGGTACATCATTTTTCTGCTGTTTATACCCTTACACCAGGTAGCATATCCATTACAAAAGTAAGGATGTTTAATCTTGTAGCTAAATAATCTATATGTGCTTGCCAGTTTAGATTTTTGTCCAAGTTTAGTCCCAAGAATATGATGGACTGGGCTTCTTGCATAACTTTATTTTTATGTACAATACTAATGTTACTGATTTTTGATTGTTTAGTTTTAAGCTGAGTAAACAGGGTCTTTGAAATACCAAGTTAAAGACCATTTTGTTGAAATCATGTATATAGGTTCTCCCCCATGAACCATGGACCTTGCCGTTGGTGGGGAGGCTTGCGTGCCTCAGCGATACAGATGGCCGTACCGTAGGTGCAACCACAACGGAGGGGTATCTGTTGAGAGGCCAGACAAACGTGTGGTTCCTGAAGAGGGGCAGCAGCCTTTTCAGTAGTTGCAGGGGCAACAGTCTGGATGATTGACTGATCTGGCCTTGCAACATTAACCAAAACGGCCTTGCTGTGCTGGTACTGCGAACGGCTGAAAGCAAGGGGAAACTACAGCCGTAATTTTTCCCGAGGACATGCAGCTTTACTTTATGATTAAATGATGATGGCATCCTCTTGGGTAAAATATTCCGGAGGTAAAATAGTCCCCCATTTGGATCTCCGGGCGGGGACTACTCAGGAGGATGTCGTTATCAGGAGAAAGAAAACTGGCGTTCTACGGATCGGAGCGTGGAATGTCAGATCCCTTAATCGGGCAGGTAGGTTAGACAATTTAAAAAGGGAAATGGATAGGTTAAAGTTAGATATAGTGGGAATTAGTGAAGTTCGGTGGCAGGAGGAACAAGACTTCTGGTCAGGTGACTACAGGGTTATAAACACAAAATCAAATAGGGGTAATGCAGGAGTAGGTTTAATAATGAATAGGAAAATAGGAATGCGGGTAAGCTACTACAAACAGCATAGTGAACGCATTATTGTGGCCAAGATAGATACGAAGCCCACACCTACTACAGTAGTACAAGTTTATATGCCAACTAGCTCTGCAGATGATGAAGAAATTGAAGAAATGTACGATGAAATAAAAGAAATTATTCAGATAGTGAAGGGAGACGAAAATTTAATAGTAATGGGTGACTGGAATTCGAGTGTAGGAAAAGGGAGAGAAGGAAACATAGTAGGTGAATATGGATTGGGGCTAAGAAATAAAAGAGGAAGCCGCTTAGTAGAATTTTGCACAGAGCACAACTTAATCATAGCTAACACTTGGTTTAAGAATCATGAAAGAAGGTTGTATACGTGGAAGAACCCTGGAGATACTAAAAGGTATCAGATAGATTATATAATGGTAAGACAGAGATTTAGGAACCAGGTTTTAAGTTGTAAGACATTTCCAGGGGCAGATGTGGACTCTGACCACAATCTATTGGTTATGACCTGTAGATTAAAACTGAAGAAACTGCAAAAATGTGGGAAATTAAGGAGATGGGACCTGGATAAACTGAAAGAACCAGAGGTTGTACAGAGTTTCAGAGAGAGCATAAGGGAACAATTGACAGGAATAGG
Source organism: Schistocerca gregaria (assembly GCF_023897955.1). Lineage (NCBI taxonomy): Eukaryota > Metazoa > Arthropoda > Insecta > Orthoptera > Acrididae > Schistocerca > Schistocerca gregaria. Next base: position 171,184,066 of record NC_064922.1, read on the forward strand.
GGAAAGAAATACAGTAGAAGAAGAATGGGTAGCTCTGAGGGATGTAGTAGTGAAGGCAGCAGAGGATAAAGTAGGTACAAAGACGAGGGCTGCTAGAAATCCTTGGGTAACAGAAGAAATATTGAATTTAATTGATGAAAGGAGAAAATATAAAAATGCAGTAAATGAAGCAGGCAAAAAGGAATACAAACGTCTCAAAAATGAGATCGACAGGAAGTGCAAAATGGCTAAACAGGGATGGCTAGAGGACAAATGTAAGGATGTAGAAGCTTATCTCACTAGGGGTAAGATAGATACTGCCTACAGGAAAATTAAAGAGAACTTTGGAGAGAAGAGAACCACGTGTATGAATATCAAGAGCTCAGATGGCAGCCCAGTTCTAAGCAAAGAAGGGAAGGCAGAAAGGTGGAAGGAGTATATAGAAGGTTTATACAAGGGCGATGTACTTGAGGACAATATTATGGAAATAGAAGAGGATGTAGATGAAGACTAAATGGGAGATACGATACTGCGTGAAGAGTTTGACAGAGCACTGAAAGACCTGAGTCGAAACAAGGCCCCCGGAGTAGACAACATTCCATTAGAACTACTGACGGCCTTGGGAGAGCCAGTCATGACAAAACTCTACCAGCTGGTGAGCAAGATGTATGAGACAGGCGAAATACCCTCAGACTTCAAGAAGAATATAATAATTCCAATCCCAAAGAAAGCAGGTGCTGACAGATGTGAAAATTACCGAACTATCAGTTTAATAAGCCACGGCTGCAAAATACTAACGCGAATTCTTTACAGACGAATGGAAAAACTGGTAGATGCAGACCTCGGGGAGGATCAGTTTGGATTCCGTCGAAATGTTGGAACACGTGAGGCAATACTGACCTTACGACTTATCTTAGAAGAAAGATTAAGAAAAGGCAAACCTACGTTTCTAGCATTTGTAGACTTAGAGAAAGCTTTTGACAATGTTGACTGGAATACTCTTTTTCAAATTCTAAAGGTGGCAGGGGTAAAATACAGGGAGCGAAAGGCTATTTATAATTTGTACAGAAACCAGATGGCAGTAATAAGAGTTGAGGGGCATGAAAGGGAAGCAGTGGTTGGGAAAGGAGTGAGACAGGGTTGTAGCCTCTCCCCGATGTTATTCAATCTGTATATTGAGCAAGCAGTAAAGGAAACAAAAGAAAAATTTGGAGTAGGTATTAAAATTCATGGAGACGAAGTAAAAACTTTGAGGTTCGCTGATGACATTGTAATTTTGTCAGAGACAGCAAAGGACTTGGAAGAGCAGTTGAACGGAATGGACAGTGTCTTGAAAGGAGGATATAAGATGAACATTAACAAAAGCAAAACGAGGGTAATGGAATGTAGTCAAATTAAATCGGGTGATGCTGAGGGAATTAGATTAGGAAGTGAGACACTTAAAGTAGTAAAGGAGTTTTGCTATTTAGGAAGTAAAATAACTGATGATGGTCGAAGTAGAGAGGATATAAAATGTAGACTGGCAATGGCAAGGAAAGCGTTTCTGAAGAAGAGACATTTGTTAACATCGAATATAGATTTATGTATCAGGAAGTCGTTTCTGAAAGTATTTGTTTGGAGTGTAGCCATGTATGGAAGTGAAACATGGACGATAACTAGTTTGGACAAGAAGAGAATAGAAGCTTTCGAAATGTGGTGCTACAGAAGAATACTGAAGATAAGGTGGATAGATCACGTAACTAATGAGGAGGTATTGAATAGGATTGGGGAGAAGAGAAGTTTGTGGCACAACTTGACTAGAAGAAGGGATCGGTTGGTAGGACATGTTTTGAGGCATCAAGGGATCACAAATTTAGCATTGGAGGGCAGCGTGGAGGGTAAAAATCGTAGAGGGAGACCGAGAGATGAGTACACTAAGCAGATTCAGAAGGATGTAGGTTGCAGTAGGTACTGGGAGATGAAGCAGCTTGCACAGGATAGAGTAGCATGGAGAGCTGCATCAAGCCAGTCTCAGGACTGAAGACAACAACAACAACAACAACATGTATATAGGTTGTTCAGTGTGATTATTTCAGCATTCGCAATTTCCCTCACCTTTTCTTTTTCAGTAAGTGCTGATTTATCACTGGTGAACATGACTGGTTGGGTACTGATATTAAGAGGTAAATCATTTACGTAAAAGAGAAGGAAGATTGGTCCTATCATTGGGCCCTGAGGGAATCCTTGTGAATTTGTATCCCACTGACATACATAGTTTATGGTATTAGATATTATGATTACCTTTTGCTTTCTGTTTGTCAAATAGGACCTGAGCTACTGTATAGCATTTTGTCTTATGCCATACCTGTCTAGTTTATGAAGCAGCATGGAGTAATTCAGTGAATTGAATGTCTTCAAAAGGTTACAGAAGTTACCCACTTTATTGCTTTTATCCAGTGTTGAGCTGATTTTTTTTTCAGTGAACACATAACACATTTATTGTATTCATGGTGCTTATCACTTTTTGGAATCCATGTTGGTTTTTTAGAATAACATATTTTGTCATAAAATTTATTGTCTGGGCTACATCTATTTTTTCAGATACTTTAGATAACACTGGGAGGATAGATATAATATCATAATTTCCCATATTCTCTCTTGGCCCTGTTTTGTGCTGTGGTTTTTTCTCTGCATCCTTAAGTACAGAAGGACATGATGGAAGTTGACTTGCTCAAATGACATATTTGATCCTACACTGCAGCATTGTTGTTTTTGAAGGAGGAAATAGCATTATTTTACATCTTTGGTTCAGACTTTAGTAAATACCACATAGAGGTCATTATTCTGGCCAAGGTCAAAAAATGTACACTGTTTTGATAAGTTATCACATTGCCATTAGATTTTCAAACAATGAAAACTCTACATTAGATTGTCAACAATATAAGGAAAAGATTACTACTTACCATAGGGATGACACGTGAAATTGAAGACAGGTACACACAATTAAAAGCCGTTATAAGACACTTACACTTTAGCTATCGGCCACAGCCTTCATCAGATAAGGAAGTAGCAGTACACACCATTCATTGAATGAATCAAGCACACACCATGCACACATGTGATGTGTGCATGAGGTGTGCTTGCATGTGTGAATAAATGATGTGTACTTTTCTTTTTCTTACATTGTCAACATTAGGTTTCGCTACAGTTATGAGAAACTTATTATTAAAGCATTGAGATATTTGAATAAGTTTCAAAATATTGTTATTTGTTTAATTTTTGAAATTTCCTGGTGGTTAACTGCTGTACCTAATTTGGATTTAATAACAGATGATACTGCCTTAGGCTTAATCTTATCCTTATGTCCAAAAACGAACTTATCATTTGACATTCTTTTGTCTGTTTTGACATTTCGTAATGTCTCATTTCATTTAGTTTCTGCATCCCACGCTACTTCCCTACACTGTAATTTATTAAGATTAGTTTGTGTTTTTATTTTATAATTCTCCCTTTTTTGGCCTAAGAAACATCAGCAGAATGTATATTAATATAATAACTTATGGCTAGATAAGCATTATTTTTATTCTGCTGTATTACTAGCAGAGGAGTGATGTGCAAAGTGGCATGAAAAAATTCTTGATGTTTGATGGGAGTGGGGGAAGGAGTGATTGGAAGAGAGGAGCAGTGTGCATTATCTCATGGTGAGTGACATGACCAGAAAGAAAGAAGTATTTCTCACAAAATTGTTATTAGGAAGGCAACTGTTGGCAAGAACTGTAACTCAATAATGGTTTTCATCATGTAATTTTCCTTCAGAAAGACAAAAATAAATATCAGTTTTGTGAATGAAGCACTAAACATTGAATAAGTGTGGATAAAGGCATATCTCAAATTGTTAAGATATAAAATTTTCAGAAGTATCTTGAAATCAATGCCATATACTCCTGAAAAAGTCTGTGTGTTTACAAGAGTTAATTTCTGATGATTCTGTAAAACAACAAGCAACTTACCATGGGGTCACTTGTTTTGCTGAGGCTGCTGTATAACTTTAATTCTTTTGTATATAAGATGACCAAGTCACTTACTTATGTTTAAAAAAAATGCAATTACCTTAGTTTTGTCCTTCATATCAGAAGAAAATAATTACAACTAAACTTGAACTGACATTGACAGAAATATGTCGTTGTTGAAATTAGGCCTAGTGGAATGCGAATATGTGTACTGAGTGAGGTGGTGTAGTGGTCAGGACAATGGGTTGCATTCAGTAGGTCGACGGCTCAATTCTGCATCTGGCCATCCTAATTTAAGTTTTCCGTGATTTCCCTGGGATGGTTTCTTTAAAAGGGCATGGCCAATGTCCTTCCTCGCCCTTCCCTAAGGTGAGATTCTGCTCCATCTCTAAAGACTTATATGTGAACGGGTTGGTAAACATAATCTCCTGTATGTAAACAGTAAATTACCAATACAATGCACCACATCCTCTTTGTGTAGCAGTTCTGATAGACATTAAATAAACTGAGCTTTTCACATTGGTCAGAATAAAATAAATTCTGATCTGTCATATAATGCAAATGAATAAGTATACCAGTCACTTTTGAATTTTATAGTTTTGTGTTTATTTCTGTTTAGGATTTCATTGCTGTACATGTGCCAGAAGTGATGTGGAACAAGACAGCTGGTCTCTGCGGTCGCTTAGATGGATTTGCTGGAAATGATCTAAGTCTGAAAGATGGCAGTCCTACCACTGATGTTGTGACATTTGCTAGTAGTTGGCAAACTAAAGTTATTGAAGACGGTACTATATTTCTTAAGCCAATTTCTTTCAGTCTATTTGTGTCATCTCAATTTTACATTGAAATAGATGTTCTACTGAAAGACTCAGTACTGCATATTGAATACTTCTTAATGTTTTCTAGCTCTAGCTCTTTTCTATTGCCAATTATTCCATTGAAGGATAACATTTGATAACAGTTTTGATTTATAATAATTTATAACAGTCATTGTCATGATCATGTGCATTAGTTAGCTTTGTAAGCAATTTTGTGCTTATATAACATTCTACATATGCCCCAGATGGAGAGGACTCTCTGGGAGATGTACATCATATATAAAAGGTATTGTATAAAGAACACAATTTTGAGTGTGTAATAACCTACAAATTTATTGATGAAATTAGATGGTTTAAGTTTTATTGCAGTGTATGCTTCCTATGATTATGTATGAAATATGACTTTACTCAATGCCCTACATAATTTGCATGTGCACTCTTGTTCTTTCAGTGAAATTTTCCATAACTTTTTGGCATATCTGCACTTCTATTTTTGAAATTACAAGCCGGAGGTGATCATGGTTTGTTGGTGTATACACACAGTTTCAATTACCTTCACAGAAAGAAATCATATGGAGTCATATCACCAGATCTGAATGGTCAGTTCACATCACCCATGTGAGAAATTTTCTGACCAGGAAACCTATGTTGTAGAAAGTTCATTGTTGCAATCAAAGTGTAACAGATTGCATGATCTTGCTGGAACAAAACCTCTTCAGAATTCACACAATTCAATTCACTGTGTTTTCTGTCTACTCTTATGTGTTTCTGGTGTCATCTTCGAAAAAGAATGGTTCATTTATACCTTCAGCCAAAAGGCCCCACTACATAGTCACTCACTGTTGAGATTGTGGCTGCTTCATAATTGCTCAGTGATTTTCTGTGTCCCAAATCCTTTAATTTTACTTGTTCCTGAAGTGATTTAGCAAGAAATGTATGTTATCAGTGAATATTATTTTCTTGATGACATTGCTGTCCACTATGTGTCTTGTTAGTACCCAGCAAGTAAAGGCTCAGTGCTTTTTGTGTTCATTTGGTTTGTGTCAGTTTGACTTTATAGACCACAGGCACGAATATTCTTTCATGATTCATTGCATGGTAGTACTGGGAATATCAAATTGCTGTGAATGTTGACAATAGATTTCGTCAGACTTATAGCAAAATTATCACTTATGATGACAGTAATTTGTGCAGAACAACTAACACAAGTATGCGCTGCATGTTTAAAGTCCACAGCTGAGAAATCTAGTAATCAGTCTCATCACAGTTGACTTGTTCAGTGCATTATGTTGACCAAACATTCCAAGGAGTTTGTGAACGGTCTTTGTGCAACAGTCACCACATTTGTGATATATTTTTACTTTGACAACATACTGTTTATTGATGAATTGCTCCATTACTAACCACAAAGAAAACAGAAGAAAATTGTGCAACATTCAGTGCTGTCAACTTATTAGAATAGGAATGGTGGCCATTTCAGAAGATGAACTCCCTGTGGGACACCTTTTAAATGCCCTAAGTAGAATTCTTAAAATTCTGAAATAATATAAGAGTACTGAAATGGGTTGTATCCAAAAACTTTAGTTTTGAAAATTCACTATGATGGTGCGGTACTTGCTATTGCTTTAGAAGAGATTGGTCTGCACTACATTCTTTAATGATCCATTAAATTACACATTTACAGTAATAGGTTGTGGTGGTTTGTTGTGCACTCCTGCAGGTAACTATATTCTTTAGTAAAGTTAATCTTCTGAAGGATTTGTGTGGATGGTATTTGTTCTTGTGTTAAAAATGGTTTGCACTGTTTGCTTTTGGTACAATGTATGCTCAAGTCAGAATTTTTGTGGTAACTCAAAGATGTGTGCTTAGAAGTCAAGGAGGAAAACAAGTGATAAGTAAAAATCTTGGGTTGATACATGAGGCCCGAGTGCATAGTGTAACTGGTAGTGCACAGCTCATGAAATGCAGTGCTTACAGGTTCTAGACATGGGGTGGTGTCAGTTTTAACTTTTCACAAATTTGTTAAGAGAAATATTGCTACCTATAAAGGACATTTGTGAGCACATTCAGTGCGAATCAGTTCTTGGAAATACCAATGTGTCTAAATAGGTCTCTGCAGGATGCTTTAGTATTAACAACATATTGTTCTTAGTGTCCAGCTTTTTACACTATTGTCTGCTATATGTACTTTTTTGTCAGTATTGTATTCAGACACTAGATTTGCAAACTAAACATTCAGATCTGTTAGAAAATTGTGTTTCTAGTTTCCAGTATGCTTTGTTGTAGTTCGTGATTATTGATCATCTCTAAATTTGTGCCAAGATACAACTTTAAATAAATCATCTTTGTGATCTGCAGTGTTTTAAGTATTTTTGTTTTATTTAACTTGTGTTTTCAGGGTCCTGCATTCAACAGCCTTCTGTAGTACATCCCTGTACAGACAATGTTGTAAACAAGAACAGTGTTGTGGATGAAGCTAGTTCCTTCTGTAGCCGGTTGCTTACAGATGTCCGCTTTGAAGCATGTCGAGCAGTGAGTATTGGCTAGCAAAACTCTGCTCAGTTCTAAAGCTTAAAAGCGTACCAAATATGGTACTTTCTCATAAGATAAATGTGGCTGAGACATTAATGTTTTAATTTTCCAAGGATCACTTATGTGCAATAATCAAAACAAAATAACTGAGAGATTTAGAGCAGAGCACTACATATTTTTTACAATAATTGAAAATAATACCATAATTCTCTAACTATAAGATGAGCTTTTCTTCCCAAATTTGTCACTCAAAAAATACATGGTCATCTTATCATTCAAAAATTACATTATTGTTGCAGATTTCAATATTTTTATGTTGTGTTGTTCCTCACCACAAAAGGAGGTGCTAGTCGCTGATAGGCACAATGAAAAAGAATGCTAGAAATATTTGAGCTTTCAGACAAAGTCCATCTTCAACAGCAGAAAACTCACTCACACAAAAATGTCTGACACACACATGATCTTAGCACCTGGAGACAGTGGCTGTGTGTTAGTTGTTGTTGTTGTGGTCTTCAGCCCACAGACTGGTTTCATGCAACTTTCTGTGCTACTCTATCCTGTGCAAGCCTGTAAGCCTGTACATAGCTGAACAACTACTGCTACCTTCATCCTTGTGAATCTGCTTCACAAATTTCTTGTTTCCCTAATTCTATTCAGTACCTCATTATTATTTGACCTACTCATATAGTTTTCTGCATTCTTCTGCAACACCACATTTAGAAAGCCTCTATTCTCTTCTTGCCTAAACTGTCTATCATCCATGCTTCACTTCCATAAATTGCTATACTCCAGAAGAGTTCCTAACACTTAAATCCATATTCAGGAATTTCTCTTCTTCAGAAACACTTTTCGTGCCATCGCCAGTCTACATTTTATATCTTCTCTACTTTGGCCATCATGTTATTTTGGTGCTCAAATAGCAAAACTCCTCTACTACTTTTAGTGTCTCATTTTCTAATCTGATTTCCTCAGTATCACCTGATTTAAGTGAACTAAATTCCTTTATTCTTGTTTTGCTTTTGTTGATGTCCATCGCATGTCCGCCTTTCAAGACACTGTCCATTCCATCACCTGCTCTTCCCATGTCTTTTGCTGTGACAGAATTACAATGTCATCTGTGAACCACAAAATTTTTCTTTCTTATTCCTGAACTTTAATTCATACTCCAAATTTTTCTTTGGTTCCTTTACTGCTTGCTCAACATACAGACTGATTAAGATCAGGGATAGACTACAACCTTGTTTCACTCCCTTCTCAACAACCTGTCTACTCCAGGCACCTTTTTTTGACTCAGGTCTTTCAGTGCTCTGTCATATTCTTCTTGCACCAACATATTTCCCATCTCATCATCTAAATTCTCTTCCCTTTGTATAATATTGCCTTGAAGTTCATATCCCTCAGAAAGATCTACTATACCACTATATACTCCTTCCACATTTCCAATCTTTGCTTAGTACTGGTTTCCATCGAAGCTCTTCATATTCATACAATTGCTTCTCTTTTCTCCAAAGGCCCCTTTAATTTTCCTGTAAATGGTATCTACATTTCTCCTAGTGAAACATACATCTAAATCCTCACATTTGTCCTCTGACCATTCCTGCATAGCCATTTTGCACTTCCTGTCAATCTCATTTTTATGACATTTTTATTTTCTTTCACCTGCTTCATTTGCTACATTTTTATATTTTCTCTGTTCATCAGTTAAATTCAATACCTCCTCTGATACCCAAGGATTTCTACTACAACTTGTCTTTTTGCACATTTGCTCCTTTGCTGCCTTCACTAGTTCATCTCTCAAAACTACCCATTCATCTTCTAGTGAATTCCTTTCCCCTTTTTTAACAAATTGTTTTCTACTGCTCCCTCTGAATCTCTCAGCAACATCTCATTCTTTCAACTTATCCAGGTTCCATTCCTTAATTTCCTACCATTTTGCAATGTCTACACTTTTAAAATACAGTTCATAACCAGCCTGCCACAGAAATGTCTTAAAATTTAATATCTCTGTCTTACCATTACATAATCAATCTGAAACCTTCAAGTGGCTCCAGGTCTCTTCCACTTATACAACTTTCTTTCATGTTTCTCAAAGCAAATGTTAGTGATTATTAAATTATGCTCTGTGCAAAATTCTATCAGGCAGCTTTCTCTTTCTATTCTTTCCCGCGGTCCACATTCACCTACTGTTTTGCCTTCTCTTGCTACTATTGTATTCCAGTCCACCATCATAATTAAATATTTGCCCCCTTAACTATTTGAATAATTTCTTTTATCTCCTCATACATTTCTTCAGTCTCTTCATCGTCTGCAGGGCTAATCGGCATATAAACTTGTATTATAGTGGTTGTTGTGAGTGTAGTGTCATTCTTGGCTATGACAATGTATTCACTATGCTGTTCAGTGTTGTCTACCCACATTCCTACTTTCTTCTTCATAATTAAACCTGCTCCTGCATTATACCTACTTGATTTTGTGTTTATATCCCTGTATTCGTCTGACCAAAAGTGCTGTTCCTACTGCCACTGACTTTCACTAATTCCCACTATATTTAACCTTTTTAAATATTCTAACCTTACTGCTCAGTTAAGAAATCTAACAATCCATGTTTCAACTCCCAATTTTATTTCTGCTGATGATGACATCCTCCTGAGTAGTCCCCTACCAGGAGATCCAAATGGGGGCTATTTTATCCCTAGAATATTTCCCTCTAGAGGATGCCATCTATGGCTGTAGTTTCCCTTGCTTTCAGCCATTTGCAGTACAATAAATGAAACATGAGCTTCAATAACAATGCTAAAGCTGCTACTGTTCAACAGTACTGTTTACTTTCCAGCTGAGCTACAGCGTTAACCCTAACTCGTACAATTTCTTCCAAGTCAGCCCAGGGAGCCAAGATGACAAAGTATTTTTATCATTAAGTTGTCAGAGCAGTAAGAACTGTAAATTGTAACAATCAATAATGGAATGTGATGACTAGTTCTGAAATCTGTCACTTGGCATAACATCCTTGATGAAAGTAATCCCCAAGAATGCCCTCAAAGATCATCCAAAGCCATGACTTTTGTACAAATACTGCCCTGAGCATTGATGATGGCTATCAATTTTTCTAGTTTCTCAAGTTACATATTCCAATCCCTGTTTTTAATACTTTGTGAGCAATGATTCTGTGCATTTTTTCAAGCAACATAGAATTGCTTCGTCAAAAATAAGACAGAAAGCACTGATGACAGAGTCATCTACTTGTTGACAAGTGTAAGTAGTAATACCTCCTCTGTCTACAAGAATGTTCACAGCTGACCTTCTTATTGAAGATGAAAAATTGACAGTCTCCCGCTCAGTTCCAGCCATAATGACCATCTTTTTTGAGGCATTCAGCCAGGCCAGTTGTGATAGATGAGGTAAGGATTGATGTAGATCAGCATGTGAATCCACCTCCATTAATCCCTACTCATTCACAAAACCTTCATCATCATCTCCACTTTTCTCTGATACAGAATCCTCACCTTCAGCAGTGAAGTCAATTTTTGATTCAACATCAGACTGCTGTAAGAGGTGTAGCATTTTTTCATCAGAAAGCCCACACTCACATCACATGTTCAAAACCATCTTTTTCAGACAAAAAATATTAGCTGAATGACATGATATAAACTACAGGAGGTTGGAATGTACATATGCCAAGATGTAATGATGAGTGGCAACAACTCTGAAATGCATGTTGTGAGCTGTAGGATAAGCCTCTTTGTGTTCTCCTCAGAGAACTCTCCCATCAGTTCCTTTCCCAACTTCAGAACCTCTTTCTGCATGTGTTCATCACTTGAAATTTGATTTGATTCATATGTGTCTTCAGAGAAGTGACTAGGGGTGTTGTTCAAAACATCCCAACCAAATGAGTCCAAGTGTGCCTTGTAGGCTAAGGCTCCATGGGGACAGGTGTGCTGCAAGCACACTCCTCTCATCAGCATTCTCCTCCATTTGTTTCAAATGCTCCTTTTGACATTTTTAGGGTCTCACAATAATATTGTGCTTTGTAAGGAAGTAATTTGACCAAACTGATGCCTTTTTTGGTCCCAAAACAGCAAGGCCATGTCTTTTTGTTTGGAATTGTGGTTTCAGATGTTTTCACAGATGGGTAATTGGTGAGCCATCCATGTTTCATCTCTAGTCAGAGTAGAGCTAAGAAAATCCTCACCTTACAATTCAAGTTGCTCAAGAAGTTCATGGGTGCTATTGACTTGATTTTTCTTGTTCTGCTGTGTCAGCTGCTTGGGGACCAATCTTGTACTCACTTTAAGTTATCCCAGCATTTCACTGAGTATCTTGTATAAGAGAGTTCTGGAGAATCACAGAAATTTCACCCGGTGTCAGCTGATGGTCTTCACAAACAGATTCCTAGATTTTTTTGAACCAACCCATCAGTCAAAATGAAAGGTCTTTCACTCCTCTGTTCATCATGAACATTTGTTCTGCCTCCACTAAATTCTGTATGCCACTCAAGCACACTCTTTCTGTTCATAACACCTTCACCATAAATCATTTTGATTCATGAAAAAATTTCAATAGCTGTTATTCCTTCCGTGAGCAAGAAGTGGATCACACCACGTGACTCACACTTGCGATTTCTTACTGGCATCTTTCATGCAACTGCATACTACAATGTGAATATATGTCCTACTTTTTCCTGTGATGATTTCTCTGGTCATGGAATCCCCTTCTGCCAGTCAGTGTTGCCAATCCGAAAAAAAAAGTGTCCCGTTGTGGTCACAATACATTTATTTTCTGAACACCCCTCATGCATGAACGTAAAGAGAAGAAAAAATTAGGATAAGTGAAATGATATTATGAACAAAGTAAAAAAAATAAAAATGACAGTGAAGAATAAGTAGTAAGAGGAGGGGAAATAGTAGAAGAATATGGAGTAGGGTAAAGGAGTGGAAGGGGAAGCCCTCTGGTAGAATGTTGTACAGAGCACAATTTACCACTTGATTAAGAATAGCGTTAAAAAGTGGTATACATGAAATACGTGTGAAAACACCAGATTTCCAATGGCTTGTGTAAATAGTAGGACAGAGATTTTGAAATTGGGATTTTGAACAGCACAACACTTTCTGTGGCAGACATGCAATCTGACCATCATTTATTGGTTATGAACTGCAAATTAAATTGCAAGGAATTGTAGAAGTGTAGGAAATTACAAAAACAGCAGATGTGTAATTATAAGAACAAGAGGTTACTGTGATTTTCAAAAGAAGCATAGGTTAATTACAGATTTAAACAGGGGAAAAGAATGCAACAGAAGATAAGTGCGTAACTTTGAGAATTGCATCAATGAAGCCAGTAGAGGATCAAATAGACAAAAAGACAAAGCCGAGTAGAAACCCTTGGATGACACAAGAGATATTGTACCCAACTGGCGAAAGAAGAAAATATAAAACTGCAGCTGGTAAAAGTGGGAAAGAGGGAATATGGACATCTAAAAAACCAGAGTGGCAGAAAGTTCAAAATACCAAAGCAGGTATTGTTAGAGGAAAAATGCAAGGCTGTAGAAGCATGCACATCTGTGGGGAAGATAGAAGCTACATATGTTAAAATTAGAGAGACCTTTGGAGAAAAGCAAAGAACCAATATGAATATTAAGAGCTCAGCTGGCAAGCCAGTATTAAACAAAGGGAAGACTGAAAAGTGTGAATTTATAGAAATTCTACAAGGGAAACAAATTTGAAAACAGTGTTATAGAAAGGGAATAGGGTGTAGATGAAGATGAGATGGGACGTATGACTCTGTGAGAAGAATTTGACAGAGCTCTGAAAGACATGAGTTGTCCCCTGGAGTAGATGACGTTGCTGCACGATTAGTGAGATTGTTACGAGAGGCAAGCATGACAAAACTATTCCACTTGGTATGCAGGATATATGTGACACATGAAATAACCGAGGACTTCAAAGAGAATCTAATAATTCCAATTCCAAGGTGTATGTGCTGCATTTTTAAAATGTGACTACACCTACTCAGGCTGTGTTAGTTTTATTTTTAGACCATGCCCTCTTAGACAAATAATAGATTCACATATATCTTCTGAAGAAGGCTCAATTATTTGGGCTGAAACTTAGTTAAAGGTTGGTTTCATTACTGCAATCCAGGATGATAGTTTCTTATAGTACTAAATTAGTTTTGTTATCTGGACAGCACAGTATGTGACAGTGGCTGAAGCAGAGAGGATCTAAAATGCAGACACAGTAACAAGCAAAGTACTTTTGAAACATAAAAAAATTGTTAACATCAAATATAAAACTGAATGTTAGGAAGTCTTTTCTGGAAGTATTTCTGTGGTGTTAAGCCTCATAAAGAAGAGAAATATGGATGACGAGAAGGCAATGAAAATCTTTTGAAATATGATATTAAAGATTAGATAGGCAGATCACACAACTAATGAGGAAGTACCGAATCACATTGTGGATAAAAGAAAATTTTGGCACAACTTGACTAAAAGAAGGGATTATTAGACAGGACACATCCTGAGGCATCAAGAAATTGTCAGTTTGGTAATTGAAGGTGGTGTGGCTGTATAAACAGCTGTTTATGTTGTCATTGCAATCATTTTTTAAATATTTAGCAATTGTATTTACAAAAACCATACTAACTTCCATCTAGTGCTTGTTTGATTGGTTGAAATGTGTACTAATTACTTGGGATGAGAACTGGAGGATGTTACAGATGTGGAAATGCTTAAAGTGCAGACTGTCTATGCTTGCATCTGTTGCATTGAAAGTATGCAGGTTCAGAATATTTTTATACAAAAAGGCTTTTGTAGATTGAAATTAACATTTATTTAATGAAAAAGAAAACATGTGTTGTTATGAGGTTCAAATATAGAGTGTTGATGAAACTTCCTGGCAGATTAAAACTGTGTGCCGGACCGAGACTCAAACTCGGGACCTTTGCCTTTCGCGGGCAAGTGCTCTACCAACTGAGCTACCCAAGCACAACTCACGACCCATCTTCACAATTTTACTTCTGCCAATACCTCGTTTCCTACCTTCCCAACTTCACAGAAGTTCTGCAAAACCTGCAGGACTAGCACTGCTGGAAGAAAGGATATTGGGGAGACATGGCTTGGCCGCAGCCTGGGGGATGTTTCCAGAATGAGATTTTCACTCTGCAACGCAGTGTGTCCTGGTTTTGAAACTACATGGCAGATTAAAACTGTGTGGGAGAGAGACTCAGACTTGGGACCTCTGCCTTTTGCAGGAAAGTGCTTGTTATAAGCCAGAATTTTCTGTCAGAGTGTTGAAACTGGCCCTCTTTCACATAAGTCCAATGACAAACAGACTTTGTAACTTCAATAAGTATAAATCTTGTATATTGATTATTTATAAAATCTATCAAAACTAGGAATACAGGAAAAGGTTAAAGTTAAGAAATCTGTTATATGGGGGAGTGCTGAAAATAGCAATCTGTATTCTACTATATAAGCCACATACTACTTATATGACAATGTACAGAGATTATAATGGTCAGTTATGGTTTAAGGAACAACTATCACTACAGATTCTACTAAAAAGTCTTTAAAATTGTCTTAACCTCTAAAGATGTGTGATAAAGTGTATCATTTATATGTGAAATCAGAGTCAGCTGAAGCTCACTTGGAATTATTTGGAAAAGATATGATATTCTATAGTCTGTAGTATAAAAACAGATTGTAAATAATGGTAATCTTTAAAACAATTCTTGAATAAAAGTACTTATCTTAGAGCTTATTTCTTGGTTCCTGATAATGTTATATGAAATCCTTTTTTAGTAGAAAATTAATAAAAGCATACCTCAGCATTACATTTTTTCAGTTCCGTTTTGTTTACTAGTTTACTATTGTACACTTCCATCATATTTATGAAGATAAGTGATGTAGGATTAGTTTGTTCTTCTCATTTTATAGAATTTTTTTGTATAAGTGATGTTAAAGCCTTGTTTGCTATTACTAGACAGCAGTTGTTAAAAACACATATTAACTACTGAAACATTTTTATAGGTGAAGATTAATAACATTTTAAAACCATTTTCTCTCTTTGCAGCTAAATTTTTACCTGGCTCTTGTTTATTTGGCTACACCCATTGAATTATATCTTCTTTTTTCCCTTGTAGTTTCATATTTATAATAACACTGAGATTATATTGCATTCTGTGCCAGGCTAGTGCCCATCAGAGAGAGGATATAAAGCAGAATGAAGATAATCAAAAAGCCTGGACAGTTCTTTCTGGAAACAGCCTAGATGCTATAGCTATGCCATTTAATTATACCCTTTACATTTCTAAACCAGGAATGTTTACAGGAGAGCTGCTGTGGAGTTTGGGAAGTGAGAGAGAGTTTGTAGAAAAATCAAGTTTTTGCTCAGTCCATGAAACATAATCAGGATGATTTGAATGATAAAGACAGAAACGTATAAATCTCTGTGTAATGCATGTCTTTATTCTCTCACAGAGTTTCATTTTGGTACTCACTTCATTGGATATATGAAGTTTTTTATCATCTCAATTTAGTCCTCCTATCTGTATTTAACTTTATGCTACTAAACTGCAAGTGTCTGTACATCTGTGTGTATGATACAGGTGTAAATTCAGAAAACGGAAAACTCAAATTGTTCATTCTCAGCTGTCAGTAGTTCCAGTCAGTTTAATTTTTCTTAGATATGTGTGGAGTAATAACAATGTTGAAAGCACTTTAGCTGAGAATGTCCACTGACCTCAACACATTTTCATCCCTAAAAGATTGTGAATGAAAATGCAAATTTATGATATTGTGTACTGAGCAAGCTGTAACAAAAGGCTTTAGTTGTTTCCACTTTTGTGTAGGTTTTGGATGCTCAGCAATATTACGAAGCATGCCGATGGGATTATTGCTCTTGTAAATCTGAAGAGCCATGGAAATGTGCTTGTGAATCACTAGCAATCTTTGTCAGAGAGTGTATTCGCCGTGGCATCAACTCTGTGCAGAACTGGAGAGATCACGAAATGTGTCGTAAGTAAAGAACCTGTCAGCAATTGTTAAATAACTTTTATTCTGGCATTTCAGACAATATAACTTATTTTAAGAATAAATTCATAACCATATAGTGTAGGCTTTCATGGTCAATGCTTATTTCAGTTAAAACTTACAGGCTGCGAGAGAATGTTTGATATATAAAACTATTCTACAAAATTTCATCTCTTACTATGGGAGACATCTAAAGAGGTAACTGCTGTTTTACCTCCAAGAATGTCTCCTGCAGCTGAAAATGAAACTTTATTAAATGGTTTTGTTTATCAATCACAGCCTCTCAGCACAGAAGTTTTAACTAAAATAATGTTGTAGTTTTATACATGCTGACCTTACATGATCATGTTATATAAATGTAGTTTGCATGCACCAATGTACTGTTAAAGTTGATTTTATAGTTATCTTTAGACTAATTGTAGTTCTGCAGAAGTTATTGTAATTGAATTGCTTCAGTTGTCAACACTATAAATTACTGTATGTGGATTCGATTTGTTGTTGTGATAGTCGTTGTTATGATCTTCAGTCCAAAGACTGGTTTGATGCAGCTCTCTATGAAACTGCATCCTGTGCAAGCCTCATCATTTCTTTATAACTGCTGCAACATACATCCATTTGAACCTGCTTACTGTATTCATCTCTTGGTCTTCGTCTACAGTTTTTACGTCCCACCCTCCTTCCATTACCACACTGATGACTCCTTGGTACCTTAGGATGTGTCCTATCAGTTGATAACTTCTTTTAGTCACATGCCATAAATTTATTTTTTCCCTATTTTTATTTGGTACCTCGTCATTAGGTACAAGAGCTACCCAACTAATCTCCAGCATTCTTCAAATCTTCTATTTTCTTCTTGTCTGAAGTGCCTATCGCCCATCTTTCACTTCCATACAGGACTGTATTGAAGACAAATATCTGTAATAAAGACTTCATGACACTAAAATTTATATTTGATGTTAACAAATTCCTCTTTTTCAGGACGGAATAATGACAGTCTTATGAAAAGGATAAATTGCTATATCACACTGAGTCGCAGACAGGTACAACAAAACCACTTATAAAGAAGTAAGCTTTTGGCCAGAAGGGCTGCCTCTGAATTAGAAAACACACACACACACACACACACACACACACACACACACACACACACACACACAAGTGTTTACACAAATGCACTCATACACACATGTATGTGCAAGTTAACTTACTTGTTTAGCAGTCTTTTTGTTGTGCCTGTGTGTGACTCAGCATCTCCACTATATCATGAGTAACAATCTATCCTTTTCTCAATATTGTCTTATTCAGAAATGCTTTTTGTGCTATAGCCAATCTGTATTTTATAGCCTCTCTACTTTGGCTAACGTTTGTTATTTTTCTGCTCAAATATCAAAACTCATCTATTACTTTTAGTGTTTCATTTCCTAGTCTAATTCCTTCAGCATTACCTGAATTAATTTGACTACATTTCATTATTCCTTTTTTGTGTGTTTGTAAATGTTCACCTAGTATCCTGTTTTCAGTGCTCAATCCCTTCCATTCAACTGCCCTTACAGGTCCTTTGCTGTCTCTGACAGAACTACAATGTCACTGGTTAACCTTTAAGTTTTTGTTTCCTTCTCAACACCTGCTTCCATTTCATATCCTTTGTCTCTTATAGCTGCAGTTTTGTTTCTTTACAGTTTGTGTAAAAAACCTTTCTCTAAATCTACAACTGCTATAAACACAGGTTTGCATTTCTCTAACTCTTCATCTGAGATAAATTTTAGTGTTAATATTATCTTGCATTTTCATAGATTTCTTCAGAGCCCAAACTGATCTTTGCCCAACCTTGCGTCTACCAGTTTCTTCATTCTTCTGTAAATAATTTTTGTCAACCGTAGCTTATTAAACTGATATTTTGTAATATTCACACTTTCCTTATCAGGAATTGGAATTATAACATTATTACAACCCAAGGCTATTTTGCATGTCTCACATATCTTGCTCACCATGTGGAATAGTTTTGTCATGCTGGCTCTCCAAAGATCTCAGTATTTCTGAAGGAATGTTGTCTACTCCCGGAATCTTGTTTCGACAGAACCCTCTCAGTGCTCTCTTGCAGTAACATTTCCCCTGTGTCATCTTCATCTATCTTGCCTTTCTATAACATTCCATTTTAGTTTGTTTCCCCTTTCTATATATTGCTTCCACCTTTCAGCTTTCCCTGCTTTGCATAGTATTGGCCTGCCATTTGAGCTTGTGATATTCATGCAGCTGCTTCTCTGTTCTCCAAAGGCCTGTTTAATTTCCCTGTATGCAGCACATACCTTTCCCTTAGTTATGCATGTTTCTACATCCCTGAATTACCCACATGGTCCATTTGCTACATTTTTATGTTTTATCCATTTGTCAATCAGATTCAACCAGGGGACCTGTATGGAGCTTTCACATTTTTGTAGTTTTAAATACTGACAATGTTTGCAATAATTGTAGTCATTGGGATTAGGGTAGTTGTGGGAATGAAGAGAAAACATCCTTAAAAATGTACTAAATGACATGAAATAATAATCATGAATTTATCATACATCTTTGTACACACATTTCCATCCACATATTTTTGAACAAAATTCTTTGCCGAGCTTTGCAATATCATGGGGTAAATGCAGAGGACCAGAGCAAAACTTTCACAACTTTATGGTTGTAAATAATGACAGTATTTGGAATAAGTGTAGTTGTTTGGATAAGGGTAGTTGTGGGAATGAAGAAAAAACATCTTAAAAATCAACAAAATGTTGAAATAATAATCATGAATTTATGATATGTCCTTATGTATACATTTCCATGCTCATAATTTTGAACAAAATTCAATGACAGTAAGCTCATTAGACCATAGTAGCAATAGGTAAATTACAATTCAAGGCAATAACGACAAATACTTTTGTCATTTCAGAAAATATATTCATTAAGAAAAGTCAACTTCTACAACAGACAGAGATAATGGACAAACACAGTGGTCATGATTATTATCTATAACAGCGCTATATGCAGAATGAGTTTTTCACTCTGCAGTGGAGTGTGCGCTGATATGAAACTTCCTGGCAGGTTAAAACTGTGTGCCGGACCGAGACACGAACTCGGGAACTTTACCTTTCAAGGGCAAGTGCTCTATCATCTGAGCTACCCAAGCACGACTCACACCCTGTCCTCACAGCTTTACTTCTGCCAGTACCTCATCTCCTACCTTCCAAACTTTACAGAAGCTCTCCTGCGAACCATGCAGAACTAGCACTCCTGAAAGAAAGGATATTGCAGTGACATGGCTTAGACACAGCCTGGGGGATGTTTCCAGAATAAGATTTACACTCTGCAGCGGACTGTGTGCTGATATGAAACTTCCTGGCAGATTAGGATTTGCAGGAGAGCTTCTGTAAAGTTTGGAAGGTAGGAGACAAGGTACTGGCAGAATAAAGCTGTGAGGACAGTGTGTGAGTCATGCTTGGGTAGCTCAGATGGTAGAGCACTAGCACTTGAAAGATAAATGTCCTGAGTTCGAGTCTCAGTCTGGAACACAGTTTTAATCTGCCAGGAAGTTTCAGCCCTATATGCAATTTAACCAGTCAATAAGTACTCTAAAACAAATAAAATGATATTTGCACTAAGATAATGTGAAAAGGGAGTCTCTTATTTGTGATTATCATTTATGCTTTTCCCAAGGATTTTGACTGGGCTTTATCATTTTACCTATTTACTCCTGTGCTGCCTTCACTGTTTCATCTCCCAATGCTACTCATTTGTCTTCTATTGCTTTGTTTACCCCTGTTTCAGTCAATTGTTGCCTGATCCTTTTGAAACTCAATAATCTCTATTATTTCCAACTTATTCAGGTTCCATCTCCTTAATTCATTCCCTTTCTGCAATTTATCCTGTTTTAATCTGCAGTACATAACCAGTAAATTATGATCAGAGTTCACATCTGCCATGATCAGAATCCACATCTGCCCCTAGAAATATTTTTCGGTTCAAAATCTGATTTCAAAAGCTTACCATTATGTAATCTATTTGAGCCCTTCTTGTGTCTCCAGGTCTCTTTCACATATAAAACCTTCTTTTATTATTTTTAAACCAGTTATTACAAGTAACACTGATTAAATTTTGCTCTGTTCAAAATTCTACCAGGCATCGTCATCTTTCATTCCTCCACCCCCCATCCCTCCCCATCCATGTGTAACAGTATTCTTCCTTTTGAATCCCACACTCTCATCACAATTAAATTTTTGTCTCCCTTAATTAACTGAACAATTTCTTTTATCTCATCTTACATTCTTTCAATCTCTTTATCATCTCTGGAGCTAGTTCGCATGTTAACTTGTCCTATCGTGGTGGGTGTTGGCTATGATAATGTGTTCACCATGCTGTTCATAGCAGACTATCTATGTTCCTGTTTCCCTATTTGTTATTAAATCCCATTTCTGCATTATGTCTATTTAATTTTGTATTTATGACTGTAACCAGAAGCCCTGTTTTTCCTACTATTTCTAACATAAATCTATGTGTAATCCCTTTCTAAATTCTGTAGCATACCTACCAAGTCAAGGGATCTAACATTCCATGCTCTGACTCACAGACTGTCAGTTTTGTTGTTCATGATGATAAAATCATACTGAGTAGGCACACTTATATTGTGTTTGAACATTATGAATTACCTTGAAGAGAACAGTCTATTGATACACAGTCAACACTGATTTAGAAAACATCCTTCTTGTGAAACATAACTAGCTCTTTACATACACAAACTGTTACGTGCAGGTCAATTCTGTATTTCTATATATATATATATATATATATATTGTGTCTGTGTATGTGCAGATGGATATGTGTGTGTGTGTGTGTGTGTGTGCGAGTGTACACCTGTCCTTTTTTTCCCCTAAGGGAAGTCTTTCCGCTCCCGGGATTGGAATGACTCCTTACCCTCTCCCTTAAAACTCACATCCTTTCATTTTTCCCTCTCCTTCCTTCCTTCCTGACGAAGCAACTGCCAGTTGCGAAAGCTCGTAATTCTGTGTGTGTGTTTGTGTGTTTTGTTCATGTGCCTGTCTGCCGGCGCTTTCCCGCTTGGTAAGTCTTGGAATCTTTGTTTTTAATATATTTTTCCCATGTGGAAGTTTCTTTCTGTTTTTATATATATATATATATATATATATATATATATATATATATATATATATATATATATATATATATATATATGATTTAAGAGATTATCTGAGCAGATGTCTAAGGGAAGATCAAAACAAATTTCAAAACGATTTAGAAAAGATTTCTGAATGATGTGGAAACTGGCAGTTGATTCTAAATAATGAAAAATATGAAGTCATCCCATCCACACAAATTATAAAAGGAATCTGTTGAACTTCGGTTACACAATAAATCATCTATTCACATAAAAAATGTAGTTGGGAAGGCATACTAAAGACTGTGTTTTACTGGCAGAACACTTAGAAAATGTAACAGGTCTACTAAAGAGACTGCCTACACTCTCTTGGAGTACCGCTGCATGATCTGGGAACCTTTGCAGATAAAATTAATGGAGTACATTGAGAACAAAGAGCAGCATCTTTTGTATTATCGCAAAATAGGGGAGAGAGCATCATGGACATGATACAGTATTTGGTATGGACACCATTAAAACAAAGGAATTTTTCATTGCAGCAGAATCTTCTCACAAAATTTCAATCACCATAGACATGATACAGGATTTGGTATGGACGCCATTAAAACAAAGGCATTTTTCATTATGGCATAATCTCCTCACAAAATTTCAGTCACTAAATCACCAACTCTGTCCTCTGAAAGTGAAAATCTTTTGTTGACACCAACCTGCATAGAGAGAAACAATCATCATAATAAAATAAGAGAGATCAGAGCTCGTATGGAAAGATAAAGGTGTTTCTCTCTCTCTTCTTTTTTTCCCCTTTTTCTTTTTCTTTTTCTTTTTTATTTTTTTGCGCCGTTCATGAGTGGAATAATAGAGAAGTATTGTGAAGTGTTTCAATGAACCCTCTGCCAGGCACTTAAGTGTGTTTGCAGTGTGTCCATGTAGATGTAGATGTAGATGTAGATGTAGATGTAGATGTAGATGTAGATGTACAAGCGACAGATTCCGAGAAAGACAGCCCAGTTCCTTAAGCTCACTGGCATTAAAGAAAACACTTGGTTTTAAAAATTCATTGTGGCCTTGAAACAATTACAAGAATTGTTGTGTAAAGGTTTTAGGACACTGTCAATCTGGCATCAGTTTTCAAGCTGTTTTTGAGAACATTTGCCATCTCAATTGACAGTGCCCCTGTGCATGTGCAAATGTAACTGACTGACCTGGAAGGTAATTCCAGTTTTTATGACAAAATATTTTTACATTACAACTATCTTGGACATCTACATTGCTTTCCTCGTGTAGACTCTCCATAATGATTTTGCAAAAATTCTATAGTATTTTGATCAACATATTTGTGTGAAAGACCTTTTTATGATTATGTAACTAAACTATGTCACGATTACGTGGCAGCTTGAGTGCGAAACTCTGGGCACTCTGGCCTGAGCCTGGCCCATGAGTCAAAATTTTGGCTGCACTTGCCCTGTGTCTTCCATACCAACTTCCATTTTTTGCTCAATTACATTATCAGATAAGTCTGCCCCCTTTAGTGGCCTCCAGTATAATCTTTCCACCTGTCCACTCTGTTCTCTTCTCTGTGTGTAACAGTGAAATTCCTGTTGCACTCTTAATGTTGATGCCCTTGCTGTTAGTTTCAGTGAAGATTGTGTTAATTTTTCTGTATTCTGAATCAGTCCTTCTGATGACCATTTCTTTTTTTTATTTCTTCACATCTTTGCTGCAGCCATTTCACCTCAGTTTCCTCACACTTAATATTTATTTCATTCATAAGTGACTTTTTGTTGTTGTGGTCTTCAGTCCTGAGACTGGTTTGATGCAGCTCTCCATGCTACTCTATCCTGTGCAAGCTTCTTCATCTCCCAGTACTACTGCAACCTACATCCTTCTGAATCTGCTTAGTGTATTCATCTCTTGGTCTACCTCTACAATTTTTACCCTCCATGCTGCCCTCCAATACTAAATTGGTGATCCCTTGATGCCTCAGAACATGTCCTACCAACCGATCCCTTCTTCTAGTCAAGTTGTGCCACAAACTTCTCTTCTCTCCAATCCTATTCAATACTTCCTCATTAGATATGTGATCTACCTATCTAATCTTAAGCAATCTTCTGTAGCACCACATTTTAAAAGCTTCTATTCTCTTCTTGTCTAAACTATTTATCGTCCATGTTTCACTTCCATACAAGGCTACACTCCATACAAATACTTTCAGAAACGACTTCCTAATGCTTAAATCAATACTCAATGTTAACAAATTTCTCTTCTTCAGAAACGCTTTCCTTCCCATTGCCAATCTACATTTTATATCCTCTCTAATTTGACCACCATCAGTTATTTTGCTCCCCAAACAGCAAAACTCCTTTACTACTTTAAGTGTCTCATTTCCTAATCTAATACCCTCAGCATCACCCGATTTAATTTGACTACATTCCATTATCCTCGTTTTGCTTTTGTTGATGTTTATCTTATATCCTCCCTTCAAGACACTGTCCATTCCATTCAACTGCTCTTCCAAGTCCTCTGCTGTCTATGACAGAATTACAATGTCATCGGCGAACCTCAAAGTTTTTATTTCTTCTCCATGGATTTTAATACCTAGTCCGAATTTTTCTTTTGTTTCTTTCACTGCTTGCTCAATATACAGATTGAATAATATCGGGGAGAGGCTACAACTCTGTCTCACTCCCATCCCAACCACTGCTTCCCTTTCATGCCCTTCGCCTCATATAACTGCCATCTGGTTTCTGTACAAATTGTAAATAGCCCTACGCTCCCTGTATTTTACCCCTGTCACCTTTAGAATTTGAAAGAGAGTATTCCAGTCAACATTGTCAAAAGCTTTCTCTAAGTCTACAAATGCTAGAAATGTAGGTTTGCCTTTCCTTGATCTTTCTTCTAAGATAAGTTGTAAGGTCAGTATTGCCTCACGTGTTTCAACATTTCTACAGAATCCAAACTGATCTTCCCCGAGGTCAGCTTCTACTAGTTTTTCCATTTGCCTGTAAAGAATTCGCTTTAGTATTTTGAAGCCGTGACTTATTAAACTGATAGTTCAGTAATTTTCACATCTGTCAACACCTGCTTTCTTTGGGATTGTAATTATTATATTCTTCTTGAAGTCTGAGGGTATTTCGCCTGTCTCATACATCTTGCTGACCAGGTGGTAGAGTCTTGTCAGGAGTGACCCTCCCAAGGCTGTGAGTAGTTCTCGTGGAATTTTGTCTATTCCCAGGACCTTGTTTTGACTTAGGTCTTTCAGTGCTCTGTCAAACTCTTCATGCAGTATCATATCTCCCATTTCATCTTCATCTACATCCTCTTCCATTTCCATAATATTGTCCTCAAGTACTTCGCCCTTGTATATACTATTTATATACTCCTTCCACCTTTCTGATTTCACTTCTTTGCTTAGAACAGGCTTTCCATCTGAGCTTTTGATATTCATACAAGTGGTTCTCTTTTCCCCGAAGGACTCTTTAATTTTCCTGTAGGTGGTATCTATCTTACCCCTAGTGAGATAATTCTCTACATCCTTACATTTGTCCTCTAGCCATCCCTGCTTAGCCATTTTGCACTTCCTGTGGATTTCATTTTTGAAACGTTTGTATTCCTTTTTGCCTGCTTCATTTACTGCATTTTTATATTTTCTTCTTTCATCAATTAAATTCAATATTTCTTCTGTTACCCAAGGATTTCTACTAGCCTTCGTCTTTTTACCTACTTGATCCTCTGCTGCCTTGACTACTTCATCTCTCAAAGCTACCCATTCTTCTTCTACTGTATTTCTTTCCCCCATTCTTGTCAATTTTTCCCTTATGCTTTCCCTGAAACTCTGAACAACCTCTTGTTTAGTCAGTTTATCCAGGCCCCATCTCTTTAAATTCCCACCTTTTTGCAGTTTCTTCAGTTTTAATCTACTGGCCATAACCAATAGATTGTGGTCAGAGTCCACATCTGCCCCCGGAAATGTCTTACAACTTAAAACCTGGTGCCTTAATCTCTGTCTTACTATTATATAATCCATCTGAAACCTGTCAGTATCTCCATGTATACAACCTTCTTTATGATTCTTGAACCAAGTGTTAGCTATGATTAAGTTGTGCTCTGTGCAAAATTCTATCATGCGGCTTCCTCTTTCATTCCTTACCCCCAATCCATATTCACCTACTACACTTACTTCTCTCCCTTTTCCTACTGCTGAATTCCAGTCACCCATGACTATTAAATTTTCGTCTCCCTTCACTAGCTGAATAATTTCTTTTATTTCATCATACACTTCAATTTCTTCGTCATCTGCAGAGCTAGTTGGCATATAAAGTTGTACTACTGTGGTTGGTGTGCGCTTCGTATCTATCTTGGCCACAATAATGCATTCACTATGCTAATTGTAGTAGCTTACCCCCTTTCCTATTTTCCTAGTCATTATTAAACCTACTCCTGCATTACCCCTATTTGATTTTGAGTTTATAACCCTGTAGTCACCTGACCAAGAAGTCTTGTTCCTCCTGCCACCGAACTTCACTAATTCCCACTATCTCTAACTTTAACCTATCCACTTCCCATTCTAAATTTTCTAACCTACTTGCCCAATTAAGGGATCTGACATTTCACGCTCTGATCCAATAAGTGACTTATATTTATATATTTCTAAAATTCCCTGAATGTTTTGTATTTTATTTTTTCATCAAACAATTGAAGTATTTCTCCTGTTACCCAAGATTTTCGCTGTTCCCTTCCTTGTTCCTATGTTTGTCTGCCCAGCTTCTGTAATTAAACAATGTAAAGTCTAGATTGGAATATCAACATTCCATGTCCTCTATCCTATCACCTGCTCCCAACTGACATCCCCTCACCATCATTGTGCACTGCTCTCTGACGATGCACCCACTGATGTTTTCCCCTCCTCTGATCCTCTACTTTCTGCTCCATTTTTCTCCTTTGTTCCATATCCCACAGCCTCCCGAAAATGTGCCAGATGCCTTGTCTGCTGCCTCTAGTGTCAACACACTTCGTCACCTGGCATTGTTTCCTTGTCCCCCACATGTATCCTACTATCCCTTCCCTTTCCTCGTTCCACAATTAATTTATGCTCCTGTTTGACAAGTTTCAGTTTCAGTCAGTTCTGAGCAGCCAGTGATGGCAGTCATATGTGTGTGAAGTGTGCTTGCTTGTGTGAATGCGTGTGTTGTGATTTTATTTTCTGATGAAGGCTTTGTTCTAAAGCTTAATGTGTATCAATCTTCTCATTGTGCACTTTTGTGGTTGCCCATTTCAGAGACATCCTTTCTTCTTCAACTGAATTGCTTATTGTGGTATACATTGTCACAGTACCTGTAGCTGCAGAGAATTTCAAACACATTTCATTGTTCCTCAGTATTTCAGTATCCCACTTTTTTCCTCAGTGATTTATCCACACGAGTCTCTTAAATTTAAGCCTACTCATCATTATTAAATTGTGATCTGAGTCTATATCTGCTTCTGGATGTGCCTTACAATCCAATATCTGTTTCCAGAATCTCTGTCTGTCCATGATGTAACTTATCTGAAATCTTCCCAAATCTCCAGCCCTTTTCTATGTACACCATCTTCTCTTGTAATTTCTGAACAATTTTTTCACTATTACTAGCTGAAATTTAATGCAGAACTCAATTAGTCTTTCTCCTCTCCCATGCCTACTACCAAGCTCTTATACTCCAATAACTCTTTCTTCTATTCTGTCCCCTACAACCATGTTCTAATACTCCATGATTTTTAGATTATAATTTCCATTGTATTCTTAATTATCCATTCAGTGTCCTCCTCATGTACTTTATCTCTTTATCTTCAGACTGTGGCATTGACCTGTATATGTGAACTACTGTTGCTAACATTGGTTTGCTGTCGATTCTGATGAGAAGAACCCTATTTCTAAACTGTTTACAGTAACTAACTATCTGACCTAATTTCCTATAGACAACAAATCTGCTGCCTTAGATATTATCCTGTCTTACCAGAAATAATTATCTTCTTTCCATTTCACTTCACTGACCATCATCATATCCAGACAGAGCCTTTGCATTTCCCTTTTCAGAATTTCTAGTTTCCTTACCATGTTCAAACTTCTGACATTCCACATTGTGACTTGCAATGTGTTACCCTTTCACTGATTATCTAATCTCTTTCTCATAGTTGCCTCCCACATGGCAGTCCACTCCTGAAAATATAAATGGGGTAGTAATGCAGAATATTTTGCTAGTGGAGGAATCTCATGACACTTTTTCAATTATGGGTTGCATGTTCTCTGGATACACATTGTGTATCTTTAATGCAGGTCTTTCTGTTGCTTTCTACATCGTCCTACTGTTGATAATTGCTCTTCCACATTTTAGGAAGTTAACCCACCTCAAGGGAAAGAGGTTGCCCTGAAACTCTGTCCACTCATATGCCCTCTTTGCCATTGGTATAACTAGGGTGACACCTTATACCAGAAGTTTTTTACCACTGTTGCTGATAATTTTTATTCAAAATTTAAGCAGTCATTGACTTCAAACCCAAGACCTATGACGAAACACTACTCCTGGATCACACATACAATTGTCCCTCAGACATATTATTAAGACCATTTGGTTAGAAGTATGCTACATTGCATCCCACATTGCATCATCTCTAAAGTGTGGCTTTGTGAAGGATCCTCCACATACACTGTTATTCTCATTTAAATGTTGTGTTTGGTTTCCTATTTGATTATGACACTCCCTAGATTGCAGATGAAAGCCAGACAGATCGTTTAATTCACAATGAAGGCAGTTCTGATTATGGTTGCTATTGTAATTACTATGTTCTTTATTTCTCATAACAAGTAAAAATGCTAATGAATCAATTGTCTCATGGCAAATTCTCATTACTTAGAGATCAGAATGTCACCACCTTTCTTTGTTGTCTTATTAATTTCTTCTCATCTCATAAAATCACATTCTTAACTCATATTTGCTTACAAAACTTGAAGAAAAATCAACTGCTCTCACTTCCTGTGCATCAAAATGAAAATAAAGATAATTTTAAAACTGAGGCAGCCACAGTTAAAACAGTTATCCAGCACTGATTGAAAATTCATCCTGTAAATAGTTGTTTAAACATAGATGTTAAAACTATTGAAATATAAAATTGAATGAAATGTGCAATAGTCCACTGCAGCTGTATTTATTCAAGTTGATTAGGGACCCACACAACCAGTTTGACAACTTTTAAGTTGCATCTTCTTGTGTATATAAATGCTATGTCATATGATATAGAGAGTAGTTGCAGAATGCTGCAGAGTAACATTTGGCAAAGTTCTCAGTCCTCCTCAATTGATTAAAACTGTCATCAATGCAGAATGTCATGTCTATGTTAAAATCATGAACTGTCATCGCTTTACCAATGAAAATATGTTTGTCTCGGGCTGTGCCAAGCATTGCCTGTTGCTTGTCATATACTGACAGGAACATATTTTAATTGGTAAAGTGATGACAGTTTGTGATTTTAACACAGCCATGACATTCATCATTAGTGATGGTTTTTATCAATTGGGGAGGACTGAGAACTGTGCCTAGCCTCACCAACTGTTACTCTGCTGCGTTTTGTAACTGCTCCCTGTATCATATGACATAGCATTTATATACACCAAGTTGTCAAACCACTTGTGTGGGCCTCTGATCAACTTAAATAAATACAGCTACAGTGAACTCTTTCACGTTTCATCCAGTTTTATATTGTAATAGTTGTAACACCTATATTTCAACAGCTATTTACAGTATGAATTTTCAATCAATCCATCAGAACAAAAATAATTTAGAGAAGAGCACACTCCAGATTTTTCTACTGATGTACTTACATTTATTTTGTCAGTGTAGGAAGAATACAAATACCACCTAATTTAACTAACGTTCTGGGATGACTTTTTCAGCAATGAGATGCAGCAATGGCATGGTGTACCTGCCTTGTGGCTTGTCATACCAGGTGACATGTGGCTCTGTGGCTGCTAACAGATCACTGACAACACAAGAAGTGTGTGAGGAAGGCTGCTACTGCCCCCCAGGCACACTGCTTCACCAGGGATCATGCATCCCACCTGAGCAGTGCCCCTGCCAGCTTAGGGGCCGTTCTTACAAGCCAGGAGAAACAGTGCCCCGTGATTGTAACACATGGTAAGTCAGCCGTAGGGCATTCCATTTTCAGCTAGCTTTACAGGAGTTAAAATTATCAACACAAAAGACCCAGGTTTACAGTACTTATCAACTGCTAACAGAAAGCCATTTCAACCTTGCCATTCCTGTACATGTAGTGAAGACAGTTTTCTTTGGAAACATGTAGATATTTCCAGAATGAGATTTTCACTCTGCAATGGAGTGTGTGCTGATATGAAACTTACTGACAGATTAAATCTGTGTGCCGGACCGAGACTTGAACTCGGGTCCTTTGCCTTTCGCGGGCAAGTGCTCTACCAACTAAGATACCAGAGCATAAAAGGGTTTGCAAATATCATTCTGTGTACTCTGTTGGACAGTCAGTATGCCTTGCAGACAGGCAGCAGGAACTCGGGACCTTTGCCTTTCGCGGGCAAGTGCTCTACCATCTGAGCTACCCAAGCACGACTCACACCCCATCCTCACAGCTTTACTTCTGCCAGTACCTCATCTCCTACCTTGACCACGAAAGGCAAAGGTCCCAAGTTTGAGTCTTGGCCCGGCACACAGTTTTAATCTGCCAGG
Organism: Schistocerca gregaria; assembly: GCF_023897955.1. Classification (NCBI taxonomy): domain Eukaryota; kingdom Metazoa; phylum Arthropoda; class Insecta; order Orthoptera; family Acrididae; genus Schistocerca; species Schistocerca gregaria. Next base: position 171,214,287 of record NC_064922.1, read on the forward strand.
AAGTTTCATATCAGTGCACACTCCGCTGCAGAGTGAAAGTCTCATTCTAGTATTTTATTTTTTCAAAGGTCACTTTTTAAGTTTCCGAGTATACCTGGGATTTTAAGTTTCTGTCAAAATAATAAAACAAGATAATTCAGGGTTTTATGTTAAGGGGTTAACAGCCTCTGACTTTCACCTGCTAAGGAATTTATGATTCCTATCAAGTGGTAGTGGTAAGTGTAGATCGATATTTTGCATACCATTTTGAATTATACTTCTAAGGACAGAATCTATTCACTGGGAAAATGTTGTACAAGTGCATAAGCTTAAAATGACAGTGTTAAAAGTAACATGTTTCTTATCTGATGGTCAGGTCTTCAGACCAAGAAATTACCACCTTGCCCTTGCATATAGTTATTCAATGCTCAAAGTATCCACTATATAGTAAGTGGTTGCCTTTACTCAACCAATTGTCTTCATTCCACTACAGATTTTCCAGTATCATATTAATAAATGCAATTATCTTTAGAACAACAAAATATTCTTGGTGCAGAGAACAATTATGTCAGCTTCTATCGCTGAGTGGCCAGCATGTCTGATTGCCCTTTAGAGCACCTGACTTCAGTTCCCAGTGCTAGCAGGGATCTGTCCTTGGTGGTAGAACTGGAATAGGGTGCACCCTGTCTCATGACAGCAACTGAGGAGCCACATGAACGAGAAGTAGCAGCTCCAAGGTTGGAAAAACTGACAAACCCAGGAGAGTGGAGTGCTGACTCTTGTGCCCTTCCATGCTGCATTCAAATGACACCATATGGCAGAGAATGAAACAGCAGCTAGCTGGCACTGCATGCTCTTCTGTTACCCTGTTTTTTCTTTCTCCTTTGTCCCTCTCTCTTTTTTAAAAATAGCTTGCGTCATTTAGTTCACTGTTTGGTTTTTTGAATTTTCTGTCATATTTCAGTCTTGACATAATGACTCTAAAACAAAAAAAAAGTAGCACCATGAAGGAGTTATCTGAATGGGTTGGAAACCAGTAGATGTGATGTACATGTGCAGACAAACAAATAATTACATTTCAGAAAAATTTGATGATTTACTCAAGAGAAACAGCTTCATAAATTGAGCAAGTCAGTAACATGTTGGTCCACTTCTGTCCATTATACAAGCAGTTACTCGGCCTTGCATTGGTTGACAGAGTTGTTGGAAGCCCTCCATAGGGATATCACACCAAATTTTGCCTAATTGGCATGTTAAATTGTCAAAATATCAAACTGGTTGGAGGGTGCTGCACAAAAAGTTCTAAATGTTCTCAATTGGGATGAGATCCGGCAACCTTGCTCGCTGACATGTGGCTTAGCAAGTGTGAACACAAGCAGTAGAAACACTCACCATGCACAGGGAGGCACTATCTTGCTTAAATGTAAGCCTGGGATGGCTTGCCCTGCAGGGCAACAAAATGGGCCGTAGAATATTGATCATGTACTGTTGTATTGTTATGATGCTTTGGAGGGCAGGCAAATGGCTCCTGGTATGAAATGAAATGGTACCCCAGATCATCACTCCTTGTTGTCAGGCCATATGGTGGACAACAGTCATGTTGGTATCCCACCAGTGTCCGGGGCATATCCAGACGCTTCTTGGTTCATCATCAAGACTCAGTTTGAAGCAAGGCTCATCACTGATGATACTTCTACCCCCAGTGAGTTACATCTGAGGCCAAATGTGCCTGACACAATTGAAAACAAACTTGTTAGTGTACGCAGTTCAATAGAAGTGTGTGTGAGGGGTACATGAGCTCAGCTCCGCTTCGGTGAGGCACCTATTAATAGTAGCTCCAGTTGTATGTCGGATTGATGATAATGAGCATCTGGGGCTCTGAGAGCCTCTCCAACAGTTGTGTGGTCCTCATGTTCTGCCATTTTATTCAGGTTGGCCAGTTCCTTCTTGATGCTATGTTTGCCCATAATTCACTCGTTCCTGCCAACATTGTTGAATAGTGGCATCTTTCCTATTCAGATGGCCTTCTCAGCTGCATGATGAAATTGCTCTGCAGTGTCACATATTCATCCATTGGCTGTCAAAGTTTACAATTTTACATTTGCTGGTAATACGTGTATGAATATCAGTTTGTGACCAATTTGCATAGTTCCTTTATAGTGATTCATTTATTTTCTTATAGAAATTGCCCTGTTTCATTTTCTCCCTTGTATATTCTACAATACAGGCAGTTCAGCAACTCTCTTAGTGCTGTTTAGGGACAGTAGGTTATCTACTGGCACTACGTTTCACCCTCTCACTTCTCTCACTGTTGTAAACAATCCAAATTCAATACTATTTGCTACACCTCATCGCAGTCATGTATACAAAATAGTTTCACTTGTCTCATCATTCATACTTCAAGGCAAGAGGTAAGGAGACATCTCCATTTAGGGTGGTTGAGTCTGTCTCTTAAGGTTTCTCAGCCAGCATGCAGTTTTACCTTTGCTATCTCTGAAAATATTTATGATCATATCCACAACATCTCTGTGGATATGGGTACGTGTTTTAAAGTGTTAAATTATTTTCTAAATAACTTGAGGTGTGAGTCAAAAATGAACGTAAACTTATTTATAGTTCCAGTTAATGGTGATGTTTCCAGTACTTAGTGCTTTGACTGTTTTAGTTGTTTGTTATTTTATTTAAATAAGTACAAAAACATTTTGAATAATTGACCTCTTCATGTTTCAGCACCTGTGTAGCTGGTCAGTGGGTGTGCACACAGACACATTGCTCTGCTCGGTGTGCATCTGTAGGTGACCCACATTATGTGACATTTGATGGTCGTCGTTATGACTTTATGGGAAAATGTTCATACCACCTTGTAAAGGGAGCTGATTTTAGTATTGAGACAGAGAATGTTGCATGTGCAGGATCCATTTCTGAGGTTAGCATCAATTACATTTAATGCTGTATATACATAATGAAACATATCATACCTTATATCTGTTAAAGTCTATGTCACTACTACTTAACTGTAAAAATTTTCCTTTCATATGGCATGAAAACACAGACAATGCTCACAGTCTTTTTTTAATTAATCGTCATTATTATAATCAACAATAATTAAACTCTGTCATTTTTGTTCCACTCTCAAGTTTTTTTCTTTCCATCCTTTCTTTGGTCTACCAGTCTCTTTTGTTTTTCATTATAATTCAACAATGAGTTTGGTGTTGCATTTTTTTGTGTCTTTGTTATATGCTTTTGCCATATTTCTTTTATTCCACTGTTCCTTCATTGGGATTAAATATGTTTAACTTCATTAGGATATCCCTATTTACCTTATTATCAAGTAATGTGTAACTAACTGCTTCTTTCAGAAATCTCATCTGTGTCCTTTCTACACAAGGAAATGGCTAAACGGGAGACATCCTTCTTTGTCGTTTTTCTGCCCTGTAACTGCGTTTTTCACTATAATGGTTCAAATGGCTCTGAGCACTATGGGACTTAACTTCTAAGGTCATCAGTCACCTAGAACTTAGAACTACTTAAACCTAACTAACCTAAGGACATCACACACATCCATGCCCGAGGCAGGATTCGAACCTGCGATCGCCGCAGTCACGCGGTTCTGGACTGAGCGCCTAGAACTGCGAGACCACCGTGGCCAGCCACTTTAATGCCTGATCTGCTTCAGTGTTTTATTTTTCTACCTCATGATCCATCTTTTGTTGTATTTCTTGCTTCATGCATTTTTCTTCATTTTTTATATTCTCTGTGAATAAGTACTGCACACTGTAATTGCTAAAATAAACTACGGTAGTTCTATCTGGAAAAAATTCTTCATATAATCTCATACCTAAACAGATATCCTATAGATGTCTATCAAATTGATTAGTCATATGTATCTTATGAAACAGTAATGTGAAATGGTGCAGGTCTAGTACACAGTCAGTGTAATATTTAATAAGGAATCTACCATGGCCTCACATCTTGCCTTTTTCCCTTAGACTTTAGTTGTTTGTCAATTCTATAGATACACAAACTGAGGTGATAAAAGTCATGGGGCAGCACTATGTCCATACACCGATGGTGGTGGTATTGTGTACACAAGGTATAAAAGGGCACTGCATTGCCGGAGCTACTCGGGTGATTCATGTGAAAAGGTTTCAGACGTTATTATGGTTGCACAAATGGAATTAACAGATGTGGTAGTTGCAGCTAAACACATGGGACATTCCATTTCAGAAAACGTAGGGAATTGAATATTCTGAGATCCACCGTATCAGGCATGTGCCGAAAACACCAAATTTCGAGCACTACCTCTCACCACTGACAACGTAATGTCTGACGACCTTCACCTAGGACTGAGATCAATAGTGTCTATATAGAGTTGTCAGTGCTAACAGAAAAACAAAACTGCATGAAATAATCACAGAAATCAATGTGGGACATACAAGGGATGTATCTGTTAATACAGTGCAGCAAAATTTGGCATTAATGGGCTGTGGCAAGCAGATGACCAACGCAAATGCCTTTTCTAACAGCAAATCACTTGCAGCACCTCTCCTGGGCTCGTGACCACATTGGTTGGACCTTAGATGATTGCAAAATTGTTACCTGGTCAGATAAGTCCTGATTTCAGTTGACAAGAGCTGATGGTACAGTTCAATTGTGGAGAAAGACCTCATGAAGTGATGGAACCAAACTGTCAACAGAGCACTGGGCACGCTAGTGGTAGCGCCTTAATAGTGTGTACTGTGTTTACAAGGAATGGATGAACCTTTCTGGTCCATTGGAACTAATCATTGACTGGAAATGGTTACATTGGCTACTTGGCAACCACTTGCAGCCTTTCATGTACTTCATGTTCCCAGACAACAGTGTCATGTCATTGGGCCACAGTTGTTCAGAACTGGTTTGAAGAACATTCTGGATAGTTCAGGTGAATGATCTGGCCACCCAGACTACCTGCTGCAAATCCCATTGAACATTTATGGTATGTAATTGAGAGGTCAGTTTGTGCACAACATTTTGCACCTCAATGCTTCTACAGTTATGGATGGCTACAGAGGCACTGCGGCTCAATATTTCTGGAACGGGCTTTCAACAGCTTGTTGAGTTCTTGTGCTGTTGAGTTGCTTCTCTATGCCAGGCAAAAGGAGGTCAGACATGATATTAGGAAGTATCCAATGATTTTTGTCACTTCAGTGTATCTTTCTTACACCTAGCTTTATTTCTATGTGATAAAGCAAGAAACTGAAGGATACCTTTTGTCAGTGAAAACATTCTGAAATAGAATTTTAGGTTTCATTTTTGAATCATCAGGTTCAGTATCTGTTTAATCAATACAAGTAATGAACATTTGTAAAGATAGTGCTACAATTAACAGTTGTGACTTAAGGGGTTGATTGATACAGGTAAGTCCAAATCAAAGTTCCTATACAGTTTCTTCACCAAAAAATGACTGACTCGAAAATGTAGATAATTTATCATTTAAATTTTTTTCTGTCTCACTAAGCATTTGTGCAGAGACAGATTTGGGGTCTCTGGTAACTTCATATTTACTTTGATGAGAATAGTTTTGGAGACACCAGTAAAGGCTTCAATTGATTGATTTACAGTTAGACTGTGTGTGACATACATTGCAGGTGAAAATTATCCCATTTAAGATGCTTACCAGAAGAGAGAGCGCTGTTAGTAAATATGCGACTTCCCCCATGACAGCTAACAATTTGGACTCACTTAATGCCCATTGAGGGAAGGCATCCATTATAGGAGAAAAAGAAATAATAAGAAATAATAATGATAATAATTAAACAATCTGCTGCTTTAATTGTTTATTGCAAGTATCCAAGATTGAGATACTCGGTATAGCTCTTAGCTCACTATAGGAACAAGATGAATGTGTGAAACATTTGCAAAGATGAATGCATGCAAACATTTGCATAGATGCAACAGAGAAAACCTGTGAACTGATTATTTATTTGAAAGTTCTGTCTTTGGTTTTCAGTTTAACTCAGATTTGCTTCATAGGCATACAATTACTCTGGGATAATGCTGTGACTGGATTTATCACAGTCTATTTAAGATCATGAAGTATATTTATAGCTGGATGTCTCATGTTGACAAAACATAGAATTATACATAAGGATTTGTATTTTGTGAAAACAATGAGAATCATTATTCTTATTTTGCATTGCTAAGGAATTTAGTCACATGGGTATTATATATTCAAATATTTCACATTGCACATATAATGCTCTGTGACTGGTTGGTAACATTTAATGTATTTTATAGGTCCAGTTTCACATGCTTGATGCATAGGGTTTCTAGGAATATGTGCCACTGAGAAGTGCTGAGTGTAGGTGCAGCAGTTTATGAAAGAAATTATTGCACTTAAGAAGATTTTTTTTATGGTAGACGGTATCCTATCAAAGTTATGAAAATTGTTGTGGGAGCAGTTTGTCAATGAAGACACTTGAACTAAATAATAAATAAATGGTTTATTTGTCCATAATAACTTAACAGTCATGGACATAGTTAGTTTACAAACACAAGAACATTAAAAAAGGTTTAGAAGTAAAGGTAAATTATACACAACAACATTAAAAATCCTTAATAGAGCACAAACATTTATCAAGTAACAGTTGCTTTGATTTTGTCTTAAATTTGTTTCCTTTTAACAATTTTATATTATTTGGCAATCTTTTATAACAATGTCTCTCAACAGAAAATGGACTATGATCTGTTGCTCTTTTGTTATTAAATTTTATGTGGCAATGCTCTCATTTTCTTATATTATAATTGAGGATTTCACTATTGATTACATTATCCTCCATATTTTCCTTTACAAACAGTATAATTCTGAGAACAATGAATACACTGTTAGTATGTTATACTTAATGAAATATTCTCTACAGGACTGATGCTTACTAATATTAGCTATTATGCTAATTGCTCTTTCTGGGCTACATATATACCATTGGTGCCCCACCCCAAATCTCGATACCATATTTCAGGTGGGAGTGTATAGTTCCAAAATAGATTTGTCTTAAAACAGATAAAATAGAATCATGAGCACAACAATTTTTAGTGCCCTTTTCAGAAAATTCATTTCTGGTCGTATTCCTTGGGGTCCAACTGTGTACCACATCTGTACTCAACAGTATAAGTTCTAGATACAGGGTATATATGTCCCAGGACAACCGGAAAAATTCTGGGAATTTTTTCATTCTGGAAAAATCTGGGAATTTTTTGGAATTCTGGGTATTTTTTGTTGTTTTACTTTTCAATTAAATTTTTGTAATATTGACTGTTAATTGCTCACATAGGGATCATGAGGATAAGATTAGAATAATTACTGCATGCACACAGGCCTTCAAACAGTCATTCTTCCCATACTCCATACATGAATGGAAAAGGAAGAAGCCCTGACAACTGGTACAATGGGATGTATCCTCCGCCACGCGCCTCACAGTGGTTTTGCAGAGTATAGATGTGGATGTAGATGTAATAACTGGTACTCTAACAATGAATTTTACTTTACTCTACTACTCCAGAATAATACTGCAGCAATAAAACATAAACAAAAGAATAACACCAAAATAAAACTTTAGTTGCAAAGAAAATGCGCTATTTACAATTCAGTGCATACACAGGTGTCTGCAACACCAAAATGTGTCAAAGACTGTGCAGTACTTTGTAAGAACAGACTGTTTTCACTGTGTCTTTTTCTTGGGCCTTGTTTCAATGTGCGTGACATCATAACTGTTTACACTTCTAACAGGTCACAGTAACATATTGCAAATGGTGGTCTGAGCAGCATTACTGTCAAAATATGTTTTGTTTTATGCACTATATATTGTGTTGCATGTGAGAATGTGCAGTGAATTTTGTAAACCATGGAGCAATAGACTCTCATTCAAAACTTATCACAGTGGACAAGCCACTTTGAAAAATTTTGAGCCCAGAAGACCAACCATTTGAGCCATTATCAAAAATTTTACTGGCACATGTGTGTCTGATATATCTTAAAGGGTTACACACACTAAAAAAGGCCAAGTTTGCAGGTTAGCTTTTCAGATTTATTTTAATTCTTTCATAGATTACAAATTATGCAATTATGATGGCAAAAAAATATAATTATCCTTAAAAAAAAAAAAAAGAGACCATGATTGGCTTTTCTAGGGAAAAGACGAAGTGTTCAATGGAACACATAGTCAGCCACATAACCCACGAAATGTTTGGTGCACAGTAGTTAAATTTATAATTGTGCTTGTCAGAAATATTCAGCTGCTGCAATTCAAGCTGTGCATGTAGACTCCTGTTTCACTACACCCTCAAAAAAACAGCAAAAATTAAGTGTTGCCAAACATAAAGATTTTTCCAAAACACAATGTTTTTTTGCTATGATTTGTTTCCTAAGGTGCCGGGAACTTGTATATCAATGTGTAAAACCTTCACCAATCAAAGGATTGATAAGTTTTACAGCTTGGATAGAATGTATATTTCTCTCTTGATTTGGAAAAAAGTACTTCCACCAGGGCTTTAGAGTGTATTTTCAGCACGGAAGAAGTGTACTTTCACCCACGAAAAAGTGTATTTTTAACCAGGAAATTCTGGAAAAATATGGATTTTTTTCCTGTCCATATATGCACCCTGTAAATAACTGTATATTTCCCCCTACAAATATAACTGAAGAAAGAATAACAAGAAAAGTGCACTATCTGTTAATACTGTGAATAATAGTACTGGGTGTCTTTCAGTGACAAAAAGAGATTGTTGTCTATTTTTATTCTGTATGATACGGTGATTCTAAAATATTCTAATGGTTTTAATAGAAGATCTTTTGTGAAGAGTCTTGTGTTACTAAATTCCAATCAAGTTATTGAATATCATGTATTTAATTATGCAGGCCATGAATTTCCCAGCATCTGTGGTAGGGGAAATGCCATCTTGCAACAAAGCAGTGACAGTCCGAATTGATGACGTTATTGAAGTGAAGCTACTACAGAACCGAGAGGTGCTAGTGGATGGCCGTGTGCCAGATGAGCTTCCTGTCAATGTGTCTGGTGTATACATTCATGAAGCTTCATCAATGTTTGTCGTCGGTAAGAAACTTAATACTTTAATACTGTCATATAGGACAATATGTCACAAACACAATGTAAATTACATATTAACTGTGACTCCTAAAACAAAATATATGAACTATCTAAGTCTACTCTAAACATAAACCACAGACAAAATTTTGACACTTGAAGGGAGGAGACACATTCAAAAACACTAGAAAATTAATAAATCCATGATATGGTGTACTTTATTTTGTAGTTGATTTCCATATTCACAACTTTTATCAATAAGATATATATTTTGATACACTAATTACTAATATGTTCAAATACTTCTATTACAACTACATAGACATACCTTAGTTACATCAAGCATGGGATTCAAGTGATACATGCCTTTGTTCATTCTCCTTCAGCCTCCATTCATGATGAATTAATGTGCATGTTTCACCAAAGATGTCATCTCATGATAAGCACAAACATATTTGATTGAAAAATAATTAATCACCTCCAAGAAACTGAATGGAATGATTTCCAACCCTGTCAGGCGTGATATGATGGGAATGTTTAGTTATCAAAAAACCAGGTTAAATCCTAAATACATCAATCTGAGAGCTCAAAGAGATGTTATATCAGGCCTTAAATGTTACATTAAATGATTGGAGAGGAAGATTGTAACTGGAGATGTGATTTGAGAGGGAAAGAATGGCAACAGAATAGAAGGAATTGATCCATGATTGATGGTGCATAGTACCAATGTTCCAAAAAGCCGTGTACCAAGATGAGATTTTTCAGTCAGTCATATTTTGGGTGCTGTTGATCACAAAAATAATGGATCAAGTGTTTTGGATAGCCCGTGACCTAAGGCACTTTAGTATACCTATCGGAAGGAAGGACAGGGCCAAAATTTCAACAGTACACATTTCCCCCAGCCCAGGCAAACTGAGTAAACCAGTGGGTTCTTTTGCATTAGGTGTGGGCTAGGTTGGGCCTAAGATGGCTTATAAAAGCACGATTTGTTCAGGGACAGTCCTGAGAAAACCCTGAAAAACAATGATTTTTGGGTATCGAATTGTGTGGATGTCCACTACTACAATTTCTATTCATGAAAAATCATTGAAATTTTTACTGTATGTTCTTAAGATGGTGTTCCCAGGAAAAAATTTCTTTTGATATCATTATCCATTATCAAGATCCAAATCTTCAGAGGTACTGTTCTTATGCACACAATATCTGGTCTAAGGCATAAACATAATTCTAAGTGACGTAGTGAACACATGACAAGGGTTTTGGAGTAATCACAAGGGTTCTGCATTCCTCAAACTGTGTTTTTAATTACTATTTTTCACCAATAAGACTTTGATGTTCTGTCTCTGTGTAATGGGCACTTCTTACATATACAGGCTGTTGTGACCTGGAAATTGTTCAGTGGTGCCACCTGGCAGGTTAAGCGCTTTACAAAAAATTATTTTGTCATACAAAATTCTTTTTATTTGCAAATTAAACACTGATTCTTTGAATACTGTAGGTTTAGCCTAAAAATGTTGTGCATTTTTATATAAGGTAGTCTAAAGTGAAATTGTATTGGATGGAAGACAATTTTGTATTAACCTTATATTATGCGTATTTATTTGTTGTGTCAAAGTATATAAACAAATTATCAAAAACTTTATTGGCCTACAAAATTCATTTTATATAAGCAGCACACCCAGCAGTAACAGGGAAAAGAAGGGAACCAACTGAAACATGCTCCTGTCAGATCACAAAAAAAAGTGAATATGCTCCTCCTTAAAAGACTCCAACTGAGAAGTCAATATGTAGTTTCCTCAATCTTCATTCCTCCTTCCTCACCAAAACTTTTGGCCTGCAAACATATTTGCCATATTTTTGTGTTGAATGAGAGACAGTGACTGACAGTGAAAGAGAAAGGAGATGGTGCCAGTGGGAGTAAAAGAGAGAGGAGACAGTGATAGTGGGAGAGAGAATGACAGTGAAAGGAATGAAAGACAATGGGAGCCAAAGACAGAGAGAAGATAGTGAGAGACAGTGGTAAATGAAAAAGAAAGAAGAGGGGGACCATACATAGGTTTAGGTCTCAAAGAGGATTTAGAATGTTCTACGTTAAAAGAGCGCAAATATGTTTTCATGCCAAAATTTGTTGTGGGATAGAAGGAATAAGGATTGAGACTGCTGATTCTCCACTTTCCTGTCAGAGTCTTTCAATGCGGAGCACATTCACCTTTTTTGTGCTCCTGTGGGAGCAGTTTTCAGCTGATTGTTAATAATTCTTATGTGAGAATTAGTGTATGTCTTGCTAATGGCAGCCAAGGTCTGGTGAATTCTAATGACTGATTAACTGTGATGGAATGCCTACTAAGGTTTGCAAGACAGTAAAGAATATAATTTACAAACACTCAGGCCTTGACTACATTAAGTGGTTAGTTATTTATTTCAAATTTTAGCCTCAATGACTATAAAATTGGCTGTTAAAATGTATTCTTTCTTGGATAGTGCAGAAATTAGCATGGATCATTAGAAGGTAATATGTGACACCACTGTCACACAGTATGTTGTAAGATGCCCTGGTTTGTTTGTTTCTCTTGCAAAGTACCTCTCTGATTCTGTTCTGTGTATGGTGTAGCAAAAAAGGAAGACTGCCAAAAGATTTCTAGTTGGAATGTCATTTGAACTACCAGTTTTACTGCTCCATTTGATAGTTTCACTCTAATCACTTACTTTCTATAACTACAGCAATATACAGAAAGCTTTTTCTGAACCACACATTTCTCACCACAGGCAGCACCACATGCAGGGAATACTTTCATTCTTAGTTCTTTCAATGTTGGAAGTAATTCATCTATAAATGAAGTGTGAGGCTATGTCAGCGAGTAGGTATAACTGATGTATGGTGAATGCATGAGACATTCCATGTTTATTTCCGTGGATTCATTTACCTCCAAATGATAATTTGAGGACAATAGGTATCTTCTCTGATTTGTATAAAGTATTTGATTGTGTGGACCATTCTGTACTTTTCCATAAGTTGGATCATTATGGAATTAAGGGAAAAGTTCATCAGTGGTTCTGTTTGTAACTAGTAAATAGAAAGATTCCCAATAAACCGTAACAAAACACAGGTTATACAAATTGTGATACAAATGAAATTTGATTCTTGTAGGATGGTCACTAATTATAAAGCAGACATTTTAAAATTTTATGAATAAATATGAAAAGCTTTCTTGTATGACATTAATGACCTTCCTTAGAAATGTTATCTGCTCTCTTCAATATACAAATGATTTTTGTTGTTGCCCAAATGGAACTGAGGAAACTACTTTTCTTTGCTTATTAACAGTTGGCTTGAAAAGACCAAATTACGTTTAGTATTCAGTATTTTTACTGAATTTTCTAGACAAAATTAGGCGAATCATTTAACAACTTCATTGTTATGTTATATATCTAGTACCTGATTCAGCATTATCTGTATCAGTTAGAACTTATAATCCCTTCTGACATACTCTAGCTGACATACAGTCAAAACAGAAACCTACAGATCCCATCATAAGCAAACAACTCTACCTCACTGTTCTTTTTTGTGACAATTAATAACAGATATCTTGTTAATTTCATTCTGCTGCTCACATTCAGTATGTTCAGTGAATTAAGTCGACAGGTGCATCCTTTGTCAATAGGAAGGCCTAAGATTGCATCTGGATGTGGTTCTTGCAGCTCCTACTTGATGTGCAGCATATAAAAAACTTGATAGTTAACATGTGTTGTAACTTGATACATTATTACATTTTCATGGAGTTTGCTTCATTTTTGCATAAAAGGGTAGTCCACGGCCAGTTTTAATTATTTGGATGCTTAGCAGTGATGTAGTTATTTGTCTCACAGAGTCACATTTAACTAATGGGTTGCATCTTCTTGGCGATTTTTTGAATTTTCTCTTCACTACATTTTATATAGTAGGCTGTTTTTGTTGGGAGGGTGGGGGGGGGGGGGTCTTTTGTAATTCTTTCCTTATCCTTTTGAAGCTTTAGGCTTATGGAAAGACTGCTGTATCATTTGAAAAATTGAAGCATTATATTTTTATTATTTTTTATTTTTTATTATTATGGGTATTAGTGTAAATAGTAAAGAACATGGTGCAAACATGCTAGCATGAGATAAGCTATTCTTTTAAGTTAATTTTGTGTTTTGAAGTTTTATATGATAAGTCTTTCTCATTCCATATAGCAGCATGTGCTCCTCTGTATCATTTTGTGATGTAAGTTCAATGAAAATGACACTGACTGTGTTATTCTTCCCATTTGACACTTCTTTCCAATGTCAGCTTGCTGACTTTTATTGAGTAATTATTTTTTTGCATTGCGTGTTTTTGTATTGCCAAGAATAGTCTGACTGTCTTCTTGTACCATATTACATGCTATTCCACTCATCATATTTCTTTCATGGCTGCTTTCACTTTTTTTTTTGTTCATCTCTTACCTCATGCTGTCCTTTTTTCTTGCAGCCCCCCCCCCCCCCCCCCCCCCCGCCACCCAGTATTTTACAAATTCTTTCATTTTCACTATTAAATTTTCCAGTTTACTGTATAATCTTTTTTCTTGTTCTTCATTCATTTATTTCTTTTCTTTTTCACTCACTTTTGTATTCGCACTCACTGAACTTAATCACACACACACACACACACACACACACACACACACACACACACACACTAAAAGCCATTGTTTTTGTGTTAGTAAAGTGCGTGCTACAACATACCTCAATGTGAGGGTGTGGGGAGGGAGATTAGAGAACAGCTGCCTTGTTCACATCTTGTGATTCTATCTGTAGGTAATTAGTTCTGTTTATTGTGTACTAGTTAATTTATTTGTGCTTTAGTTTAATCATGAAAGATTGTGTAATAAATGTGTTCTTAATATCATAGTGAAGCTTCCAAATGGCTTGAAAGTCTTTTGGGATGGAGCTACACGAGTCTACGTAGATGCACCCCCCAGTCTTCGTGGAAAAACAAAGGTAAGCATTGTTGCCCATTAGGAACTGCTATCTGAAATACTTTCTATAAATATAATTTTCTGGTATGGGATCTTTGTAATAGCATATACATAAGAACAAAGTTGCTTCTGATTGTGAAGTGTGCACTGGACACATAATTAGCAATGATTTCACTGGTGTAATAATTTTTGATTTGTTCATTGATTCAGTGGTTGTTAATTGATATGCAGTAAAAAATTAGAAAAAACATTACTGATACTTCTTTTCTACAAAATTACATATCTTTTTATGTATGAAATAGTTGCAAATAGCTGCTGCACACAAAGGAACGTTGTCTTGTACACACTAGTAAGACACCTGTTTCAAAAAGGCCCCTTCTAATGCATACGTCTACATCTACATCCACATCTACAATTGCCTCCGTACTCTGCAAACAACAGGCAAAGGTCTTGCAAGGGTACTTCACATTGTACCATATATTGTGGTTGCTTCCTGTTCTATTTGCATGTGGAGCACGGGAAGAATGAACACTTAAATGCATCTGTGCACATGGCCATTAATCTATTGTTGTAATACTTGAGCTTCTCCCAGCATGTAGCATATTGAATGTTCAGATAACTTATGGGGTATGCAGCTAGGCAATGTCTAAGGAACAACCTCTAATATATTGACTGATGAACACCTTGATATTTTGATGGCACAAGTGAAACAAAAGATCGCTGTGCATGGCAACTTAACTCCTTGCTGGATGGAATTACGTCAACAAGGAAACAAAAGTCAGCAAATGCAGAAAGACAATACACACCCTAAACCTCTAGTGTCACTATCACCCATACCCTTTGTTGTTTGACCATGGAAACCACAGGATCTCAAGTAGAATTTAAGCAAAATCATCCAACTAGAAATTTTGTCTAAGTCACCTTGTATCCTCCTAAAGTTACTCAATAATTGACACCTTCCTGCACACCACAGCATCATCAGCAAACAGCCACAGATTATTACTCACCTTGTCCATCATATCATTGATGTATATAGAAAATAACAGCATCCTAACACACTTCCCTTGGGCATTTCTGATGATACCTTTGTCTCTGATGATCACTCACCATTGAGTACAATGTACTGGGTTCTGTTACTTAAGAAGTCTCTGAGGCATATCTGGGTATCTACTCCATATGCTTGTATCTTTGTTAACAGTCTGCAGTGGGGCACGAGATCAGCTTCTTCATGGGATATGTTAGACCTCTGCCTTGTGCAAACCTGGATCATGGTTTACAGTCCTGAAAATGGGACCTAATCTTAGATTATTGGCAAAAAACTTTGTTTCTTCAAAATGCAACCATTCCTATTGGGAATAAAACCTGCATAAGGCAAGGAAGTTGTAGAATTAGATGCCAAATCACTATTCCTGTCACTCGTTTGATCCACAATTGGTCAATTGGTGAAAGGTAGCTTCAATATGGGCTAACTCATCTGATGAACTTTGAGAGTCTGAGGTAATAATGGGCTCTATGAACAAAGGCACAATGTACCCTCTGATGCTGAACCGTGTGGTGACAACCATCAGACTGAAGATACAAATCAGATTGAACTGGCTTCCTATAAACAACTCATGCCATTGTACAATCATCCTGTCATTGTTCCTCCTGACTAACAAATTAAGAAAGGGAAGGCAACCATCCTTTTCCATCTCCATAATAAAGCAAGTTTTCAGATGAACTGGATTGAAGTATGCAAATTTCCACTGGCATAATTCCATGTAACTAAAGTACCGTCTACATATTAAAAAAAAGGGGGGGGGGGGGGGCGGGGGGCAGGTTTCAGTGCTTCCAATTCCAGGGCATGAGCTTTGAAATCCTCCATTGAAGGATTGGAAACAATATCACAAAGAGATCCCCATCGCAAATTCATCTGTCTGCTCTTAGAACCTATCAGGGCTGGGGAGAGATAATGTGGATTGTTGAGAGCTGTAGCAATTATTGTTAACTGCACCAAATATTATCTGCACAGAAACATCTGCAGGTGTAGATATGTGTATGTAAGAACATTTTGGCAGCTGTGGCAGTGTTTCATCTCCAAAAATGTCCATTTAAAAATACAAGACCTTGTCACATCAGAAGAGGGAAGTTAGGATGTAGCTCAATAGTAGAATGAAAACTTGCAACTTCTGCATACTATAACTTTCACTTAATCATACTAAGGGAACGCAACTGCATATGTATTTCTCACACCAGCTCAAAAAGACCAACAGACACAGATCGGTGAAAATAAATGAGGTACATAAAATAATTGCTATTTTAACCTTGAATTTTCTGTTAGCTTACTGAGATGATCAAACCTCCCTAAAATGTCTTTGCAGCATGGGGATGGTGTGAGTATTTATTTATATGTGTAGGTCATTTAAAGAACCCACATGAACTGGTCATTGAATAAAAATAAATGGAAATCAAAACATGTTGCATTTCTTTAGTTATTGAATGCCAAACCAAACTTCAATTAATTTAATGAAGAGAAACCTAGTAAAATATCAGAGTCAATCCTGTATAGTCACTCTGATTGCTATATGAAATGTGCTGAATTGCTAATGTGGTGTACATACTGATCTACTAATGGGATCAATAGAATAGCAAGATAGTTTGCCATACAGTATGTCAGAGAACCTATGTTACTGACAGCATACCTAAGAGAAATTCCTTCCTTATGGGCCCTTGGAAGGCAGTGTAATATAGGAGGGACAATTCAACATCTGGCAAGAGTCAAACATTGGAAGAGATGCCACAACCTGACCGCAGCTCAGTCTATGTTTCACTGGATTACTTAGCAAGAACTGCGTTTGTGATATGTCAGGGGCCAGTTATCAAAATAGTGTGCAAAAAATGGAAACAACAACTCAACTGTACACACAGGATATAATTATACTTATCCAGCATAACTGTAGAATTTATCTTAATCACCGATGAGGTAACAGTATCAGGATCCAAACTGAGTGAATACAAAGTAGACCTCTCTGCTGCTGTAAAATTTCTCTTGTACGACTGTTCTCCTGTGAACATATGGCATACTTCTCTTCCAGCCTCCTGAGCAGTGTCTGAAAGTAATCTAAAAACAGCCTGGTTGACACAATTTATAAAATTAACAACTGGCAACAGTAGTATTGGCACATTTATACCATCCTTACCACTGAATAAAAAGTGGTGGTGAGCTGAACTAATAAACACAATAGCATAATGTGGCTTCTCTTCCAATCTTTTACTGTTGTCAGATGATTTTGAATGAATAGCACTTTCATTTTGCTCACCACCCTGGTCTTCCCAAATCTTTAAGTTGTCACCAAAGTTCTCATTACTTTTTAAAAGATACCATTCTATCTCTGAATCAGACAAGTGCCTCCTTTCTGGCATTATTAAAGTTTATGAAATAATAACACTAAAAAAATGCTAGTAGGCTATCACTACAGGAATGAAGTGTACTCGTGAAACAAACTTTATGACTAGCCAAGAACACATTTGTGCAGTGAGAAGTAATATTATAATAATAACATTATTTCATTACTGATTGTTTCATTTTGTAATATTATAACAACATTATAAGGAATTGTAATGTCTTTAACCTGTTTTTGTACTTCTCATGTCAATATCCAAGCTCTAATTAATTTGTAACAAACTTGGTGGAAACTGCTGTCAAATGACTAACCTCGAGGTAATAGTTCCCCAGTTGGAATGGCAGAACAGCACTGTCCTGTCATACTGAAACCTTTGTGTTAATGCAGTTAGGCAGTTCAATACTGCTGGGAATAAAACCAATGAAACTTCAGAAATAATGTTGTTATGTTCTGAAAACTCTTGCATAAAATAGACAAACAAATACTTACACTGTATGCTTGTGCATCCCTGATTGTCTTTAATCAGTGGCACAATGTATCACAGATAATGTTCATTCACATTCAGTACACACATATTATGATGGCTGTAGCTCTTTGATTAATGGTTTGCTTATCATGAAATGAAATTAGTTGATCAATACCCCTCTCACTGCACCACAGTTCTCTTTGCCAGTGGTTAGAGCACCACAAACTAATATCAGAATACAATATTAAAGTCAGTGAAAAATTACTTCCTCTGAAGTTTTCTTAACACCACTAAAAATTTGACCTCTGTTCACATGGTTTTGAATTATGTAGCATGCAACATGCTTTCTGGTGTGAATGTGAGTGCACTTCACATACCATATTAGGTGGAGCAGCCTTTCACTGAACTGCAAGCCTGCTCAGTCAAAGTCGCAACTGTATTGTAGAGATGTGCAGCATAGTTGTCATTGATTGTGGACATTGACCTAATACTAACAGCGTTCGTGTGAATGAACACCAGCAAGTAGTAAGCATTCACAACATACAATCTAGAGGAGTGGTTAGCCAAGTGTTTGTTAGCAACATGAAACTTGTTCTACTGAAAACATAAAGTATCTATTCCAAATTGGATAGTCATTTTCATCTGCTCAATGAAGTTGAGGAAAGTGTATCACTCTGAATGTGGCTGGACACAGTGGGAAGAGTAAGAAATGTTACGCTGTTACCAAAGTATTCGCTCTGCAATGGTGCTAGTCTCATGTTATGTTAATGTGGATTTGATGCTGAATAATTATGTCAGAACTCTACTAACTTCTGTGGCTTGGTGTAAAATGTATTAAGCTTGCCAAAGCAATAGTCTACCCATTTCTGTCTGACATAAGGGACCAAAAAAGAAATTGTCAGGTGATAAATCACATGAATACAGGCAGTGAGACATTAATTCAATGTATTTTCCCTGTCAGATAATCAGTTTCTTAACATTTTGTTTGACACAATGTAGAACAATGCAACATTTTTGTTTGTTTTTCCTAATTTCATCAATGACTTGTTATAAATAAATTGTTGTATAGTATTTAGCAATAACTGTTCTTAATTCTCTGAAACAATGTCTGACACGTTCTCAATGCAACCAAAGAAATATACAGTCATTTTTGTGGAAGTGCTTCACAAACAAGTCAGTTTTGTTAGTTTTGGTTCCATTTTGAAACACCAGCTGCTCAGTTTTTGGCTTATATTTATATGTCCAAGTTTCATCTCCAATGGCAATATTGTGTATGGATATTTCATTTCTTTAGTTTAATTTTTGAGCATCTACATACACCAATTGACACTAGCCTGTTTTTGAGCTTCTGTCAAACTGTGTAGTGTGGGTGAAGATATCTTTCATGGATAACTGTCCTTGCAAAATTGAATTTGGGACTGTTGACATGCCTAGGATGCCTTTATCTCATGTCAAGTTACATGGGATGTGTCTTATATCATTTTGTGCAAGTTTTTTGGAACAACAATTGATTTCAGTTGTCTACATTGGACTACTGTAGATGAACTGTAAACAGTATTATCTGAAGGTGATTGATTACCAGGAGTTAAACAATGCAATAGGTTTTTGAGTAATGCCTTTACAAAAATTGTAAAAAATCATTCAGTGAAAACCTTCATCTAAAATTTCCATTTTTTCATCACACTTTTTCTTGAAACAGTCACTGTTAACGAACCACCCAACCATTTTCAGAACTACCATTGTTTGAACAATGATGAATGACAAGTTGAAAAACTATAGTCATATCAGATCTCAGTAGCACCATCTAGTGATCATTTCTAGAAACTTACATATAGTATATATAACAGTAGCATACACAATTCAATAAATACAGCTACAGTTTTGAAAACTATGTATGGTAAAATGAGTTGTCCGATTCAGACAGATTTGTTTTCCATTTGTTCAGTGGCATTGACAAAACATTCTAAGGCTTCTCACTCTCTTTAAATTTACAGTTTCTGATAGCCTCTGTCTTGCAGTATCAGAATTTGCTCTAGTTTTAAACAGAGGACAGAGACATAAATATCACAATTGTATGGTACTCCTATAATTGAAAAAAGGGAATGAATGTTCAATAGTATTGTAAGAACAATCTCTCTCCTTCTCCCTCACTTTTTTGTTGTTTTTTTTTCTGCCACATTAAGTACATGACTGGAAGAACCTGAACATGACATACAGAAATAATTGTTACTCAGCTTTCCACATGAGATAGGAGACCCATGAGACCTTTTTGTAGATTCTTCTTAATTGAGTTCTGAATGTATATAAGCTCCTAGAAAATTGAGACATCCAATTGCATTATTCTTATAGAGAAACATTACACAATGCGTTGAATTTCGTATCAATTGCAAAGGAGTTGACTAGCCGAAAAACAATTCAATGCATTATCTTATAAAGAGCTAAGGCATTGTAGTGTGAAGTAAGCAAGGTTTCACTGTCAGCAACAATTAATGATTGACTCTAATTACACAACAGGGCTGATCATTGATAGCCACAGTGAAAAAGAAGAGCCTGAGGAGATTGCAGTTAAGCATGAGTAATAATTTCTTCTGAGGGAGAGTGGCTGTTTCTGACAAGGACAAATTGTCTTTTATTATTCAAATAGGAAGACATTTGCATTACTAAACTGCTAAAAACACTGAGGCCCAGTTCCAGGGTGCCTATCTAATGGTTTCAGGGGGAACAAGGATTTGACTTTCAGTATCTCATATAATTGTTATCTGAATCTAAAAATTTAAAATGTTCTTGTTATCCACTAATTAAATGCCATAATCTAATATTTGAGTTTTAACAAATAAGTCAATTATTAATGTTAAAAGCTGCATATATTTCTTGGGGTAGTGTAACTGACAGTGTGCAAATTATCACGACTATATTCATCCCGTATTTGAGATTGAGGCACTTAACTACTACAAACAAACTTAATACAGGATTTCAAACTTTCTTGAATGTTTTCCTTGCTGACACTCCCCCCACCCACCTACACACACACACACACACACACACACACACACACACACACACACACACACACACACACACACACAGTAATGAAAAGAAACAGTTTATTGCTTGCTACATTTTTGCTCTTGTGTAGTAAACCTTCTACAAATTATTATGCATTTGCTACTAATTCTATCCACACCAAATTTTTCAGACCTTACCCACATATACTACTGAAAGTTTGTGAAAAATTATATAACTGTGTGACATGCAGTTCAGGAGATACAATGACATAAACACTGAGGTGCATGACACCCTAGCTTTTCTTCAAACTGAGAGCAGGTCACCCAGACATGCTGTAACACTTCAGTTTTAACTTATTTCTAGAGTAATGAGATGTTTGAAGCTGTTTTAGGAGTGAAAATTTGATTCTGTAGAGGACTGAGTATGGTATTACTGAGTATGTCTAATGTGTGTTCACTCTTAAATTCCAGTTTTGTTTGTAAGACATAACAGGGAATTTAGTCAACTGCTTTACTCAGATCACACAACATGAGTGGTATCTTTGTATTTTCAAAATCTCTGAATTTTTCATGAGCCCCATGTCCTAACAAGTTTCCACCTCCTTCTGTTCTGCAACAAGGGCTTATACTTCAGGGTCTTTTGACATCTCATGTACGTTTTTGGGATAGTTTCCACACCACACTCATTTTTCTTAGCTTTCATTCATTTAACGTTGGTCAAAGTATCTTGCAGTGGAAACACCATCTCCATTGAGCTTGTTTGTTCCTAGCACTTCACACAGATAAGTTTATTTTTTATTTATTTTTTTTTTTTAAGCCTCCAAAATTTTGCTTTATGGTGTTTTATTTGATTTTATGTGACCTGAATAACACTTGTGATTCTTCAAACAATGGAAAATCTAGGATGGAATGCAACAATATTAGAGAAAGGAAGTTGCTGCATACAGTGGGGATGCTTAGTCGCGATAGGCACAACCAAAAGATTCACACAGTGATAGCTTTTGGCCATCAAGGCCTTTGTCAGCAATAGAAACATACACACACACACACACACACACACACACACACACACACACACACACACACACACACACACACACACACACTTATGCAAATGCAACTTGCACACTCGCACTCGTCTGCAGTCTCAGATGAATGAAATCACAGCTCAGTTGTCTGAGACTGCAGACGTGTGTGCAAGTTGCGTTTACATGAGTGTGTGTGTGCCTGTGTGTGTATGAGTGTCTACTGCTGACAAAGGCTTTAATGGCCAAAAGCTATAATTGGCTATAATTGTGTGAATCTTTTTGTTATGCCTATCATGACTCAGCATCTCTGCTATATGGTGAGTAGCAACTTTCCTTCTCTGATATTGTTACTTGTGACTCTTTTTTTTTTTTTTTGGGACTTAGAGAAGTAACTAGGATAGTTTATGATATGTAACTAATGATAAAAATTAATAAGTACAATCAAGTCCTCTGATTGATGTTACAAATTTAGGTTCTACCCACATTGATCTCCCATAGAAATAAAAACTGAAACTCTTTTTTTAATTGCCTATTGAACAATACAAAATGCACTCATTTAAACACAATCAATAAATCAGTAAAATAATCTTGGCTCTGACAAGCAAAGTCATCCTAAGCTTGACTGAAACAAGTCCACAAGGAACATCTGCGTGTGAGTCTGTAATGGAGAACCAAGAATTGTCTTTGCATCCTGTGCTTACACTGTTCAGAAAGAAATAAGCAAGCAGAAGGTCCATCAATGTAAGCTAGTCCAGTGTACATATGCACAGACAGGATTCAGTAGCCAACACAAAGTGCAAATGTAGAAGTGCTTGAGAGCAACTGCATCTCATGAGGTTCACCTATGTTATCCACTTCCTGGAGGGTGCTCTTGCTAACAGTGCTCCCTGTGACTCTCTTAGCACCTGCTGTGGCTGTGGCATTTGCCACTCTGTTACTGCTGACAATATTAGCTTGATCTCTATGTGTTCTGGTGGGTATTCTGATAATCATTCAGTTCAGGATATGAAAGAAATCTGTGACATTATAAGATGTTGGAAATTTGTAAGACAAACTACTGTAAACAATTTCAAATTTTTGTTTATACCATGAGTTTGTAAGTAGGTGTTCTTTCCTACAATTACTGGATTGCAGATTTGTTTTGAAAGATTTTTTTACCAAATTAAACTTCGTTATTGAAGGCTGATTATGTATCTTTTATTATTTTCAATAGGGTTTGTGTGGTACCTTCAACTCAAACCAGAAAGATGACTTCCTGACACCTGAGGGAGACACAGAACAGACAATTGCAGCATTTGCCAATAAATGGAAGACACAAGGAGAGTGTGCAGATGAACCTGAGAAAACATCATCTCATCCCTGTGACAATAATATTCAGAACAAAGAAGCAGCCATTCGCCTTTGCAGCAAGTTGCATGGAACAGTTTTTGCTGGTAATGCTTCTTTAATTTATGATTTTGTTATAAATAGTAATATCTGGAACCGGTGCCACTTAATTTTTCTCTTGTTTCACACTGTTAACTAGAGTTGTAAAGCTGATTGTTGTTTTTCAGACTGTCATTACACAGTGGATCCCCAGCCATTCTATGAAGACTGCCTGTATGATGTCTGTTCATGTCAGCTTGATGTGAACCAATGCCTGTGCCCCATACTTGCAGCATATGCCAAAGAATGTAGCCGCAACCATGTACCTATTGATTGGAGACATTCTGTCAGAGAGTGTGGTAAGCTAATGTCCATTAATTAATTAGTCTATGGGAAATAGGTTTGTCGTACTGTGACATTGCAGCACATACGAGGTACACTGCCATGATAATGATGTGTGTGTGTGGAACTAATGAACAGGAGAAAGTACAGTATGCGTGGTACTGGACTACACAATGTGGCCACAACATGGGACATACATCATGTTGTCGGCATGACATAAACATCAGAACAGATTTGTCAACAGTGTTGGCTCGGTGTTGGAGAACTGTAATAGTTGTGGACATGTAAGTGTTGTCTGTTTGCTGTTGTCTGGTGTGGAGTGGACTGGTGAAATGAAAAGCATTGTATCACCTTCCACTGACCAGAAGCCAACATTGCATTGGACTGCCATGGGTCCCACTTCAATGTGTCCTACAGTTGATGGCATCTACAGAAACAGTTTAGCATAATTACTTGTGTTAGTTATGTGTATGCTCATTTATTCCACTTGCCCGGGTGTTGTCTTTGATGGGATGCATGCAATATGAGATGTGCATAAATAAGTTAACATCATGTGGAGTTTGCAAAGAATTTCTTTCCAGAATAATGCCAGTGCACAAACCATATATTGTCACATGATTTGAGTTATATTTTATGTTTACATATTTTTTATTTCCTTCTTCTCATTGTAATTACTAAATAAGCTGACCTTGTAGCAACTCAATAGACAACTTCTACCTGCAGGTGTACGATGTCCCCTTGGCCAACAGTATAAATTTTGTGGTAATCCTTGTGTTCGATCCTGCTTTGACTTGGCACAGTCACTTGCTGACTGTGGCCCACGAGACTGTGTTGAGGGCTGCAACTGTCCTGAAGGAGAGGCCTTGGGTCCGGGTGGTACCTGCATTCCTATTGCACAGTGTCCATGCCTCAGTGGCTCCACTGAGGTTCTTGCTGGTAGTTCTGAAGTCAGAATCAATGATCAAGGTGGCTATGAATTCTGGTAAGTTCCAATGCTAAATGTTGTGTTTCTTAACATTAACCCTGATGTTTAACAATTTCACGACTGTAATTGTAGGCAAAACTATCCACAACCTGAGAGTTGGTTTCAACACTATAATGTGTTATTAGGTATGATCCAATTGGAGGTGGTATATCTTTGGCTTTGTTACCTTTGAAATGACTTACCCAGCCACTTATATGGGAATCTATGATTTAATGTGCACTCTAAACCATAGTACAAGTTCACAGTTTTCACATTAATAAATCATTACTACATTCGGAGGGGTGGGGAGGGGTGGGGGTGGGGGTGTGGGTGGGGGGAATGATGTAGGTGTGACTACAGATTTAACCTCAGATCTTCCAATTTGTGACTTGACACTTACTTAGTGAGCCAGCTGGGAAAGGATGGGTATGTATCAGCACCAGCCAGTGAGCTTTACAACTGTTATTCTTGTTCACAAGAGAAAGGAAATCTTTGCACTTGTAAATATGTACATACTCTATTCTAATTTGTAAAATCAGCCAATCAGCTTTCAACTGAAAAAAAACTGTTTCAATGCCAGAACAGGGTCTCTGATTTCCTCAGCTGTTTTGGCAAATAGATGGAACTTAGACTGGAACATCATTTTGCAGATCAGTGATTTATTTTCATATTCAGTGGATGTGTTCCTTTGGAAGTTGCAAAACATTTAGAAGCTTAATGATTAGGTGGGGTTATGAAAAAGGTTACATAAAAAGATTTTGGGTTTGAAGCTGTAAATAACTGTTACTAACTGTGTAAAATCAATATTTCTGCCACAATTGCCATGACCTTCATCTAGCCCTACTAATGGAGAAGACTGATTCCTCCATTATTTCTTGAATGGTTGAATCATTCAAAAAAATTCTTAACAACTGTGATACCAGATCAAAAGAAAGTAAAAAAAAAAACACAGTAGACACAGAGGAAGGCAACCACAACTGTGGCGAAAATGTCAGTTTTATCCATTCAGTGACAATTATTTGATGTGGCATAGCTCTAAGACTGGAGAAATTTTATGTCTACTGACTCCACCTGTGTAAGCCTACGCACTTACGCTATGAGGAAGTTGTAACTAAAAATGTTACTTTTCTCTGTAATTTGGAAAAATTTCAAGGGGTCTAGAGTCACTAGGAAAGCAATGAAGTGAGGATATTTGGGATTTCTCTCACTGTGCACAAGGACACAAAATACCTTGTGGATGATATGACAGGACATTGAAACTGTATATTAAGTTCTGTTTTACACTGGTAATAACATTTGGTAGTCAGACATCTACCACTTTCATAAACTCCACAAGCATGTCTATTCCATCTTCAGTTATGCCTCATGAATGTGACACTTTGTGGCAAACTCACTGCAGTTAATGCAGCAGAGTCATACCTAATGAATGTGTGTGATGTGCTGCTGGGCTGCAACCCACATTAGCTCGAATTGTTCATTCTGGTGACTGGTCAGCAGGTGCAAACTGAGGTGGTGCAGTGAGTTGACATGACAGGTCATGCAGAATACTTATGGCAGATCAAGTGTTGAACACCAGAAATCTCTGCTGCTGGCAAATGTGGTTCACTGCACTCTCCAGGTAAGGTGAGGCATTATCAGATCACATGATCATCCCGAAACATTGCCCTACATTGAATCTTTATCATTCCTTAAACGCATAGGTACACTTAGCAGGAAGATACTTCCCAACTTAAATGTACCTTTTAAGATTATTTTAAAGTGCCTTTCCTGGCTAATGTTCGTTCATATATGAAGGGAATGTACATTTAAAAATGGGATTCCTCCATCCATTATTGCAAAAACTATGGGTAGAACTGGACTTCTATCACAAATAGTGTTGTGATCTACAGTTTCTTTTTTCTGCTAATTGTGATCCATGGGGAGTTTTTGTGCTAAACCTTGACTACTCATCAGTGCCTTTTTTTCAACTTTGTAGCATACAGGTGCTGTGAAACTGGCAGTTTGCTGCCACTTTGGACAACCACAGTTGATCTTGGTGGTGATGAACATATCCATTTACTGAATTGTTTTTAAGGTAAAACCACTTCAGCTGTAAGTACTTTATTTATGAGTGTGACTGGTTTAGCAGAATTTTAGCTGCATCATTAGGTGCAGTTAAATCAAGTCATGTTCTGATCAAAAAAGAAAATGGGATGACCCAGCATTCACTGTCAGTAATTTTTCACTATGTAGTGGACATATAGAATATAGATTGCTCCTGTCATATGCTCATGTGATACCAGTACCTGGTGAGTTAACAGGACCCCATATATTGAAAAAGTGTTAAAGAGCAGCTGAATATGGTCATCTATGGCATTATGTAAAATTAAGCAACAGCAATCCCTCATTTACCACAGCGAGCACATGCACCGGATCTGTGCTAACAGGCATTGTGTCAAGACAGAAGTCTTCATTTGATGTCTGTTGGCACACATCCAGTGCATACACTTGTAGTGGTAAATGGACTGACACTGCTTAATTTTACATAATACCATAGATGATTATATATGGCTGATTCTTGAACACTTTTTTGGTATATGGGGTCCTGTTAGCTCACCATGTACTGGTACTTCTGATACCATGGTAGTATTCTACATTGTTTTATGCTATTTTGTAATTGACATTAAAGCTATCATACCAGCAAATTGCTAACTAAGAACACTGTGTCATCCCATTTTCTTTTTTGATTGTAATATAACTTGTTTTATTTGCACCTGATGCATCTAAAATGCTGCAAAACTGCTCAACCTTATAAATAAATTGCTTGCAGCTGAAGTGATTTTATCTTCAAAATTATATATCCAGGCTGTGGCTGTGCTGAATATAAAGTCTTCTGCATTTACTGGATGAACTGACAGATACTGCCAAAGAATGTGTCCAATGATGCTGTTGTTGTGGAATGGCCCTCCCAATACGTTTTCCTTTGCTGAACACTAATACCATACTCCAACATATTCCACAAAAGTGTAGTTAGTCATATTCAGCAGCACAGGTTTGCTATTTGTATTATAGTTCCATATAAACATTGGATTGGTCATACTGGACATGATGTAGTGTTCAGCTTTTGGCCCTCTATATCTCCAGACCTGACACCCATGGATTTTCTTTTATGGGATTACATGAAAGACCTTGTGTGTTTGCCGCCAGTGCCTTAAGATACACATTTCTAATGCATTCACTTCTGTTATTCCAAATATGCTTCAGAATTTATGTTATGAAATGAATTATTGCTTAGATGTTGTTCTTGTGACCAATGGGAGTCATATAGAACACTTCAAAGCATGTTAAAATACAGAACATGCTTTTACATTGTCTTTAATTCACACCGATGTAGAACTAAGCATTACGTAATTACAGATGTTTATAAATATTATATTCATTTTGAATTATGATGTGAATCGTGGACTCCTTGCTAGTGATAATATGCATTTTGACATCTGTTGTTTGATGTTGTTAAACAAAATTCTCCTTCTCATCCAATTTCTAACTGGGCATCCCAAATGGATATTTAAAACTAAAAACTTGTCTCCATGCAGATGGTTTTTCTTCCTTAAAAAAAGGAAGAAGAATCATCACATGTACTGTTTACAATTTTCCACTTCTCTCTCTGTCATAACATATTCACGCAAATGGACCTTATATTATGCACAGTAGAAACTCTTGTGAAGTAATGTGGAATATTTTTAGTTATTTTTCAAACTGTGGTTCTAGACAAATTCTATTGTTGCATTTCTGCTGATAGTTTGCAGGAGATGTTTATAGTTAAATACAGAACCCCTTTTTGTTTTATATAAACTGTTTGGAATTCTTGTCTTTTGACATGGATTACAATAATCTTAAAGACATTTATTTTGGGAGCTGCTAACATCATGAAAGTGTCTACTAGGTGTTCCTACACTACCTTTAGAAAGTCTTATAATGTGTAGAGGCCACTGGGCAGTTAATAGTTTGAATGGGAACCTATGCATACACAACCATGACAAATGTGTAAATCAGTGTGTTCCACTCCCCCATGTTTCTTGTATGAAAGACTGGTAGTTATTTTGTTGTAACCTTGGTAATAAATCTGCTATCAACTAACTTAAGTGATAACATTGCTCTATGGTAACCTTTTCATGTAGCAATACAACATGATATGGAAAATCAGTTGAAGAGAAGATGTAGTGTATACGTAACGCATTAATGCGATACTTTAGATTATACTTTGACACTAAATCTGCATCTGTACCCTGCAGACCACAGTGAAGTGGATGGCAGAGGTTACGCCCAGTGGAACCAGTTATTAATGCTTATTCCCCTTTCATTTGTGTATTGCGCATGGGAAGACTGATTGCTTAAATGGCTCTATAATTAGTTTAATCTTGTCTTTGTGGTCCCTATTGGAGTGACAAGTAGGGGGATGTACAATATTTATAGATTCACTTAAAGCAGATTCTTGAAACTTTGTAAGTAGGCTTTTGTGGGATTGATTGTGTTTATCATCAAGCATCTGCATTATCTGCCAGTCCAGATATTTCAGCATCCCTGTGATGCCTTTCCATGTGTTAAAAAACCTGTGACCATTTGTGCTGCCCTCCTTTGTAGATGTTGGTCCTATTTTGTACAAGTGCTGCACACTTGAACAATATGCACTGGAACTGCATTAGTTAGTTATTTCTCAAATATACTATCAGACTCACACAAAATTACTTTGAAGTTTCATCCAACATAAATGGGAATGTTGATCTCAAGTTTCTTCCCTGTAATATGGAAATCACACATCTGCAGACATAGGTTCCTACTGAAATGATTACTACCCCATGTCCTCTAAATATCTCAGGAGTTTGTGAGAATGCTTTAGCATCATAATGCATGTCCCATCAGATATTCCTTATGAAATTTATTCTAGCACGAAATGAGCTTGTATTTCTTGTTAGCATAATACATGTTCCATAATTTTGATTAAGTAAGTCCTTGAATGATATGTAATGCCTTTCAGCTCCTTCTGCACCCATCTCCCTACTCTATGACTCCTACCCCTGTGATTATCCCTGCTGCAAGACCTGCCCTATGCACATTTCTACCAGCATTTATACCAGCCCTGTAACTGACAAAACATATACTATCAAAGGGAGAGCCACCTGTGGAATGACACATGTCATAGAGCAACTGTTGTGTTAACACTGCCACCGATGAGTGGGTGGTGGTAGAGGTTATATACGGGCAACACACAATATTGTGTTAGGGAGCATGCTCTACAACATGACAGTCATGATCTTGGTGCATGGTTCACCACATGTGCCATCCAAATTCTTACTCTACGCATCAGTTTCTCAGAACTCCACAGGTTGAAACTGGCACTACAACATGTTCTTTGGGTCTTCCAACTCATCTGGCCTTAATTTGCATTAATTTCTTTGGTCTCAGTATTTCTTCATAGTAACTATTCCTTTCTTCACACCCTTTTAGTTTTCTACATCTTTTGTTTACTAACCTGTCTGTTTTTGCCACTCCCTATCACCTTTATTACATACAATGCACTTAACTGTTTGCTCTTATTACTAAGTGCACAATGTTTTAACAGTAATCTAGTTCATGCATATTACCATATCTCCCACCTTTTCAAATCTCACCCACTGTAGTCCTACAATCAGTTTTTCCTTCTCATCCTGTCTGGTAGGTCTTCCCTGAACCAGGGTCATGGATGACTTTCCCAAACTCTACCCCTTTTCCTAAACCTCAGCAGTCATTTTTCTTCTCTCTTTTCCTTCACCTTCAACCCTTCTGCCAGGAGGAGGAGCCACTGACTCTGAAAGTTAGCAAACTGTAATACCTTTTTTATACGTGTATTTTCCTACCACCACTTGGTCAGTAGATTTTTTTGTTTTTAATCTATCCAGTTACTATGGACTGGAAAATGTAGCATCTGTTTTTGGCAAAATTCACAACTACTTTCTCTGTAAATGATTAGATTCACAAATTTAAATGGCTATCACACTACATGAGTGAAGGCAAACAAATTATTAGTTCTTTGAAATTGACTTAAAGAAAAAGTGCCGATTGGGAACTTCTTGACCAGAATGTTTGCTTTTTCAAAAACTTTAACATCTTTTTCTTCTGAGATTGGCCTTGATTTTCTTCGTTTGGCTGTATTTAAACTATCAAAAGAGATTGTTCTGTTGAAAAACTGCAGCATTTTCCTGCCAGTTAAGTTTAATGTGTCTCCAGCATAAGGTGTTTCTGGACATTATTTCTCTTTTCCCACTAAATTTGAAGATCAAAAAATCTGCAGACTACTAATTTTGACATTCATTGGCATTCATAGATCTGCAAGCCATGCTTGACAATGCTACAGATAGAACATACAAGGCACTTAGCACAGTAGTAGAACCAAGCATAGAGCCACTCGATTTTAACATTAGGGAAGAATTATTACGCCATTAAAAAAGCATCTCAGATTTTGTTTTCCAATCACTATAGCGCAGAAGGCAGGTGCTGCAGACTATTGTTGCAGATGGCCACTAGCGTAAATAGCCAATAACTTAGACCATTACAGGGGAAGAAGCAGTGCGGGGAAACAAACCAATTTGCTGGGCAGCAGCCTACAGCAGAACTGACACATTGTCACAGGGATTTCCAATCTTTTCTGGTGGTGTGAGCCGTATTCAAAATCTGTGATGGACCAGGATTAGTTGCTTCACTTATTTCAAAGTAAGAAAAGAAACACACTACACTAAACATTTGGGGATGGCTACTGCGTAATTATTGTTGAAGTCAGCATAGTATTGTTAATGAATGTAGTGCAGGCCTGAGCTCTTGTGGTACAAAATGCAACTACAGTTCAAAACATCCACCACATAATTTGGCACGTTAAAATTTTCCACATTATACTATCTTTAGAGCTTTAGTTAACAAACAAACATACGCATGGTGTCTTTCTTATAAAATGCTAGATTCCACGGCAAAGTACTACGTGTATCTTAAACAGTCCATTCAACTGTCCACAACTGACATGGCACCAG